>NC_053131.1:14241273-14563773 GCF_010015445.1 Perca fluviatilis | reverse complement strand
CTGATGAGTAGGTTTTGAATTTAGCACATTATCACCATGCACCATGAAATGGGTGGTCTCCCCTATTTATTTATTTTTAATGACATCATTGTTTACTGTCTGCTTTCCAATTTAATTTTGAACCTTGCCATCTGATCAAGGTTAGCCTTCAGATCTAACTATTACAGAATTAATCTAACTTATATTCAAAAAGTGTAAATTGATTCTGCATTTTATATGATTATTTGTTGCGTATTACCCAGTGCCGAGCTGTTGGACACAGTCAAAGCTTCCATTTGGATTATCACGGGCGATGTTAGTCACGCCAAAGGTGAATACTCTCAATTCATTTCGATTCTCTGAGCAAGGGATGGTGATTCTCTGTGACATGAAGGAGAGAGAGAGAGATACAGACAAGAGAAACGATTAGATGTAACAGCTTTCAAATCGTCATGCATGATATGACGTTATTGAATAAGGATAGGTCAACCAGTTCCTCTTACCCCTTTGTTGCCATTAAAACAGATGGCGGGATGGGAAGACAAACCCTGAAGGAAAAAAAAAAAAAAAAAAGACAGATCATTTGATTAGTGTGTGTCACCAGTAAGAATGCACACACACAGAACTGATAACAGGCCAGTAAAGATGTCTGTGAAACATACAACAGAGAGGATGTTTTGTGGTCTGTACTGCTTCCACAAGTGCTACATCTTCTTTCATTGTGGTTTCATTACTGCTTTTACTTTTCTGTTTGTAGGCTGTTGTTCTTCATGTCTGCGCTGATCTGAACATAAAGGGGAACTATCTATCTATCTATCTATCTATCTATCTATCTATCAAATTGCACATCATTTTAAAGAGGGCACTGGCTAAGGTCACCATAACCTGCTGCTCTAATACATCAGCTTGTCACATGAGAATATGGTGAACAGAGTGAAATAACAGCCGGTCATCTTTCTCTCACAGGGGTGAATTAGCCTGTAGGGAAACGGCAGAAATGAAAGTCCCAAAGTGACACGATTGCAGCACCGACGGAAACTATGTGATGGCTAGGCTCAAGTTGACCTTTTCATAGAGAGGATTTGTGAGTCCACCTGTTGATGAGTGCAGAGAGTGAGGTGGCTGCCAGTACTCAGTTTGGCCCGGCTACATGTAGAGGTGTTTTTTTGTCTCTGTGATCAGAGACCAAGTAGGTTATGAATAGACACACTTAAAGCTAAATAAAGAAACTAGATATATGCACAGCAACAGTCTTGTGTGCATGTTAAGGTTGTGCGATGAGGTGTTTTCCCCTCCTTCCTGTCTATCTCATCATAACAGCAGGCTATTATGCGAAATCTAGAGGTATGACAGGAGCAGTGCGGTTTTCACCTTTAGTCAGAAAACTGGGGACTGTTATTTTTTTTTTGGAGAGGAGTTTCCTATCCTTGTTACAAGGAATTACTGAATAGAGGAAGTGTACATTAATGTTTTCTGCTCAGACTTCCTGCAGTGTGTGATTCATTTGTGAATAACTGGGTCAAATGCGAACCAAAATGCCCTCCGAATAGTTACACACACAGCCTGATTCCTTTCTTCTCTTCTCGACTAACATTCATAATACTTGCCAGCAGCTTGTAACGACTTGGCCAGCAGCTTGTTACAAGCATCACCACACAGGGAAGCTGTTCCGCACTGTATTATGCAACATGTATTTCCATTTCATAGCTTGTATGAGACAACCGGGATGAACTTCGGCTGAAATGCAAACAACCGCCTTCCTCGCCCTTTCTTCCCACTTTGTTGTTAAGTAAGGGTCCCCTTGACGAAGTGGTACAACAATATCAAGCGATACTGTAGGTTTAAGATCATTTTTCGAGGAGAAATTGTTAAAAAATAACCTACCTTGACGTTTTGAAATGAGCAAATGGCTCTTGCCGCGCTGTCAGTGAGTTTAACATGAAAAACGGAGATGTTACCGCCACGGTTCACTTCACCGCTGGACAGTCCGTAACAGTGGTTCTCTTTCAGCGCCGACATCCTGCCGCAAATCCCTCCTGCCAGGCTGGCTCCGGACCGAACAAATCTCACATAAACAAACAAACATTGGCGAGATGATCCAGAAAGAGAGAGGCTAAACGGTTCAGTGTGGTTGCTCCTCCGCCGCGCGCTATTCTGGAGTAGATCGCGTTACGTCATGACGGCGGAGCAGATTTCATTGGCCAAGAGACATAAATAAACCTTTACGTAGTGCTTACGTAACCACTTCTACTTTTTCTCTCTTTCTCTCTCACTATGCTGGCTAATTGTCTTTCTTTCTTTTTTTTATTTAGTAAAGAACATAGGTACATCGCCGGTATGTACATACAAATAGTCAATACCAGAGGTGCATACACAGAGAAAAATATATGTAGAAATAAATAAAAAAGTAGAAAAGTGTAGTACATATTAAGTAAAATGTATCACCGGTACATGAGAAATGTTTTAAACACAATTCCAGTCTTAATTGCCTTCTTATTTGTAATGTTGCCGTATTGGTACAGTTGTTGAAAGAAGTGTTCAAAGCTTGGTTTGGAGTCCGCCCATTTCTTCTTGTGAATGTGGAATTTCCCCAATAACAAGATTATTTGAACAAAGTAAACAACATCATTGTCCAACTCATTGCCTTCAAAACAAATAAAAATATCTTTATCTTTAAATTGAATTGATTGCTCAGTGTTCCGTCTCATAAGATGTTGAACATCTACCCAAAATATTTAAGTATACATACAGTGAAAGAACAAATTACAGATTGTTTCTTCTTCTAGTTCACAGAAAGTACAAGAATATTCAATATCAAGTTTAAATCTCCTTAATGTCCTTCTTACTGGATATATTTTATATAAGATTTTAAAAGAAACCTCTTTTACTTTGTTATTAAGACAGAATTTGTCACCAATTAGCCAGATTTTTTGCCAGTTAGTTTCTCCAAAGATTGAAGCCCCAAATAATCTTCCTGAGGGCAGAGTTACCTCTTGTATACAATTCCTGATGGTTTATTAGAACATTTATTCTTGGTAATGTCAATCCCCCCAAGGAATATATCACTACTATGCGGACTAATTTTCTTTCTTTCACAGGGGAGATTTCTTCCATGTAACTTTCCTTAGGTTTGAATAAAATATAAAAAAGTAATAACACTATAATACATTTTAAAAAAGAGATTTTTCTGGCTGAGTAAAAGAGTCTTTGGTATAGCTACTCATCCAGGGCCATAACCAGGATTTAGCCATATTGAGGTCGCCATGAGTACCCATATTGCATCCCTCAAACAATATCAAGACTTGTACACTGGTGGAATCAGATCTTTAACTTATTAAGTAAAAGCAACAACACCACAGCGTAGAAATACACTGTTACAAGACATAAAAGGCATTCATTTAAAATGTTACTTGAGTAAAACTAGAAAAGTATAAGCATCAAAATATAATAGGCCTATTTAAAGTACCATGTGTAAAAGTAGTCATTATGCAAAATAGCTTATTTCAGAAAAATTACACTATATTTTATCACTGAATAAAAATTATTGATGCATTAATGTACATATCACTTTAATGTTGCAGCTGGTTTAGTTAGAGCTCATTTTAATTAATGTAGCCTACTGATGTGTAGTTTAATTTAGAATATTATATAATTCAACATTTATTTGTTGATTATATTTTGCATTCATAATCTGTGACTAAAGCTTCAGAATACTTGTGGTGGCGTTTAAAGAACAAGATTTACAAGACAAACATCCAGAAAACTTGAGGCCTGCTCCAACTCTAAAGTCCTTTAAAACGTTTATGTTTGTCCCTGCCTTTTATTGAATGAAATTTGGGACTATTAATTCATATCTTGCATTGCACTGTGACTGCACTGATTCTATTACACTGTTTATTCTGTCCTATACAGAAAAAGCCAAGTGAAATGCAATCTTTCACTCAAAAAAAAGTCAATTTCACATTTTGCATTGTCATTGTATTATGCCCATTCATGACATGTTTATGCATGTTAATGATGTAGGGGAAATTAGAGTAATATGCTTTCCTGTTGCTTTTGCACGCTGCTGATTATATTAGCTCCAACTAATTGCTGTTTGACGTAGTTGCACATCTGGTATATGAGGGTTGCTGAAGTGTTGCCCGGAGTCAGAAAATCATTTAAGATTTATGTATTTAATAGAGCAGTTGCTTAGTGCTTCACAGAGAACAAAAGACATGAAAAGTGAGAAACACAAAAGATAGTTTTTTTTAGATACAGATCACAAACTGATGCATGTCCTGTCTGTGCATTTGAAATTCAGTGTGTGTCTCATCTGTCTCTCTCTGCCAATGTTTAAACGCAGACGGTGGTCACAAGGCAGGGGAGAACTGTTCAAAGCTCACATATCAAAGGGCCGCTGGGTCTTTGTAGTGCAGTGTCTGCAACAGGTGACATTTTGGGCTCAAAACCATTTATAACTTTGAACACTCACTGTGTGACCGAACTTCCCCTTCAACCCAGCAGGTACGGAGGGGACACATCAGGACAGAGGACAGAGGGACACAGAGACAGAGGGAGAAGATGAAAGCCAGTATCCTCTCACTTTACGTTCTGCAGTTTGCTGTAGGCCAGCGACATGAGGACGCTTCATCCAAGAACCAATGTAAACCTTTAAGGATAAGATGAAATAATGGCACCCACGGAATAAACTCAGGATGACTGCTTTCTTTCTGTTTGTCGAAGGGGAACAGGTAAGTAAGCACTGAAGAGGGAGAGTTAAGGTGAGTTAAATATTTCACTTCACACATTATACTGTGGATGTGTATGCATGTATTACCTTGTGGATACTGTATGTCGTGTACATGTCCATATTGTAAGCATTTGCAATAACATAAGCAGCTTTTAAAGTTTTATCCATCATTTAAAATAACTTGAATTGAGGTTCACAATAAACTGTGTCCAGCTTGTCCTGTTTTTTTTGTTAATGTAATAAACATTTGTAGTGCATGTTTGAACAAGAAAACAGATAGATAAGGACAACTTAAACTTAATGTATTTGAACATATGCTTTCTTATAGTGTATTTTACTTTGTTTACATTTTCAAACACTGATAAAATAATATTATCAGTAGAATATTATTAGCATTGCCATTCAGACTAGATTTCCAGTAAAGATAACAAGTAAAAGATGTCCAGGGTAGGCAGTAAAGGTGTTTTGCTGTTGAAATTTGAATATTGTAACATAGTGAATCTTTGTTTGTGGAAATATAGTCTGACTTTCCTTTACCCATCAGACCATGGGGGACCCCCTGTCAGACTCCAGCCCCCTCATCAGTGCAGCAGCCTCCTGTAAGCTTCGTCTGGTCCGCCTGCTGGTGGAGGGTGGGGCTCAGGTCAACGGGCGCAACCTGAGAGGAGAGACCCCTCTCCTGGCTGCCTGTAAGGCCCTGAGAGGGGAGCCTGCTGGGCCTGAGACAGTGAAACTCCTCACCTACCTGCTCCAAAACAAGGTCAGTTTGCAGTGATTAATATTTCCCATTTCAACTCAGAATGCATGTGCTTAAATGCAATCTGCAACATGCAACGGTATATTGATTTAGATGTATTTCTAATGCATAATAAATGTGTACCTGCAGTAAGAGAGGTATACAGGACTTTCAATGCATAGTAAAGAGGTTCCTGATGTATCCAGCTCTGCTTGTGTCCTCCATCCACCTACCAAAATGTTCCTGAAGTTTTTGGCACTGTAGAACACAACACAGTGTATTCTGAGGCAAAAATAATTATTAATTACATGGAGGCTTGTGCATTAAAGTGTTGTAAAAAGTTTTCACTCGAGAGCCAGAACACACAAGTAACAATGCCAAATCAGATCTTATTAGGATGTGAGATGAAAGTGTTATCCTAAGTATTTTTTCTTTTCTTTTTTTAAGATAATTTTTTGGGCATTTTCAGCCTTTATTTTTGACAGGACAGCTGAAGACATGAAAGGGGAGAGAGAGGGGGGGGAATGACAGGCAGCAAAGGTTCGCAGGTTGGAGTCAAACTCTCTACCAACTGAGCTATCCTGGCGCCCTCATAAGTCATTTTAACCCTTAGATGCATAAGTGGGGTCAAAAATTGTTTTTTTGCAATATCTTTGAAATTTAAAATTGTTATCGTTTAATCTTCCATGTATTCCTCAAATAGGTTGTCTTTGACATGAGGCCATTTGGATTTGTATCTAATTATTATATTTTTTAAGTAATTGCACGTTTTGTATCAGTACCACACTTTTCCATACGTGGGGTCAGTTGTCGTCCGCTGCAGTTGAGTGTCTTCCTCTGTACCAATTAGGCATACCCAAACGCACAGGACCGGGCTGGACGCAGCGCTCTGATGTACGCCTGTATGGAGCGAGCAGGAGCCCAGGTGGCATCCACCCTGCTGGCTGCAGGAGCCGACCCCAGCATGGAGGACTATTCCGGAGCCTCAGCACTGGTGTACGCCATCAATGCACAGCACCAGCCGACATTGAAGGTATACTATTTATCATGACGTATAAAGATGTACAGTACAGGCCAAAAGTTTGGACACACCTTCTCATTCAATGCGTTTCCTTTATTTTCATGACTATTTACATTGTAGATTCTCACTGAAGGCATCAAAACTATGAATGAACACATATGGAATTATGTACTTAACAAAAAGTGTGAAATAACTAAAAACATGTCTTATATTTTAGATTCCTCAAAGTAGCCACCCTTTGCTTTTTTGATAGCGCTGCAAACCCTTGGTGTTCTCTCAATGAGCTTCATGAGGTAGTCACCTGAAATGGTTTTCACTTCACAGGTGTGCCTTGTCAGGGTTAATTAGTGGAATTCTTTCCCTTATTAATGGGGTTGGGACCATCAGCTGTGTTGTGCAGAAGTCAGGTTGATACACAGCCGACAGCCCTATTGGACAACTGTTAGAATTCATATTATGGCAAGAACCAATCAGCTAAGTAAAGAGAAATTAGTGACCATCATTACTTTAACAAATGAAGGTCAGTCAGTCCGGAAAATTGCGAAGTGTCCCCAAGTGCAGTCGCAAAAACCATCAAGCGCTACAACGAAACTGGCTCACATGAGGACTGTCCCAGGAAAGGAAGACCAAGAGTCACCTCTGCTGCTGAGGATAAGTTCATCCGAGTCACCAGCCTCAGAAATCGCAAGTTAACAGCAGCTCAGATTAGAGACCAGATGAATGCCACACAGAGTTCTAGCAGCAGACACATCTCTAGAACAACTGTTAAGAGGAGACTGCGCGAATTAGGCCTTCATGGTCAAGTATCTGCTAGGAAACCACTGCTAAGGAGAGGCAACAAGCAGAAGAGATTTGTTTGGGCGAAGAAACACAAGGAATGGACATTAGACCAGTGGAAATCTGTGCTTTGGTCTGATGAGTCCAAATTTGAGATCTTTGGTTCCAACCACCATGTCTTTGTGACGAAGAAAAGGTGAACGGATGGATTCTACATGCCTGGTTCCCACCGTGAAGCATGGAGGAGGAGGTGTGATGGTGTGGGGGTGCTTTGCTGGTGACACTGTTGGGGATTTATTCAAAATTGAAGGCATACTGAACCAGCATGGCTACCACAGCATCCTGCAGCGACATGCCATCCCATCCGGTTTGCGCTTAGTTGGACCATCATTTATTTTTCAACAGGACAATGAACCCAAACACACCTCCAGGCTGTGTAAGGGCTATTTGACCAAGAAGGAGAGTGATGGAGTGCTGCGCCAGATGACCTGGCCTCCACAGTCACCGGACCTGAACCCAAGATGGTTTGGGGTGAGCTGGACCGCAGAGTGAAGGCAAAAGGGCCAACAAGTGCTAAGCATCTCTGGGAACTCCTTCAAGACTGTTGAAAAACCATTTCAGGTGACTACCTCTTGAAGCTCATCAAGAGAATGCCAAGAGTGTGCAAAGCAGTAATCAGAGCAAAGGGTGGTTACTTTGAAGAAACTAGAATATAAGACATGTTTTCAGTTATTTCACACTTTTTTAAGTACATAATTCCATATGTGTTCATTCATAGTTTTGATGCCTTCAGTGAGAATCTACAATGTAAATACTCATGAAAATAAAGGAAACACATTGAATGAGAAGGTGTGTCCAAACGTTTGGCCTGTACTGTATCTAAAGTATGAAGTAGCATAAAATGGAAATACTCAACTAAGGTAGAAGTACCTACATTTTTCAACTCTCCCTACAGATGAGTAGGACACACTGAATCCTTTTAAATGCTTATCTTGTAAACAGTTCAAATGTTTAGGTACTTAATCACACTCCAAAAAAACTTCAGTATTTGGGCACCATCAAACTCCAAATCCAATCAATACCTCAGCATCACTGTGTTCTTCAGGTGTTGATGGATGCCTGCCGGGCCAGGGGTCGTGACATCATCATCATTGCCACGGAGATGGGTGGGAATGGAGGCCCGGTGACTAGGCGTTACCTGAATGTTCCTCCATCTCCCGACACCTCGCCGGTGTCCTGCATGTCCCCGTCTGACATCATCCTCAAGACGGGCTCACCCAACTCATCCGAGGGAGAAAACATCTTCAACTTCAGAGGAACTAGTGAGTAATGCTGATTGTTTAATCTGTAAACTTAAGGAACATGCTACTGTTTTACATGGTTTAGTTCAGTTCCAGTACACTTCACATAACCCTGCAGGGGTTTGAAACTTGTAATTTATCACAATGAAGGCTATGTCCACATTTATTTGTGAGCAAGTCACATTCTGGTTGCATGGTAAATGCCACTAAGAGTACACATTACCACACAAATATAGTTTTGACACAAAAAAGAAGCAGACTTGATTGATTACCCATTTCTTTTAATAAAGTTAAAATTAGTTCAATACCACCCTTGGCCACCCTACTTAAATGAATTCAAACCCTAGCTACCAAGAAGGTGAGAAAAAACCATCAGTAGTATGTGTAATTTGTAGTAAATACACTAAAACATGCAAAACCGCAAAAATCTCACAACATAGATGGCAACAAAGATGAGAAAGTCCTTAAAGTGCAGGGATGCAAACATGCAAACAAGTCTTTCAGTACCACTTTCCATCAACAGTACTCCGTATGCAGACACTGTACCCCTCTTAGATATAGAGCGATGTTTAACAAAGGCAAGTCTACAGACAGATTAGAACCAATTTCTTGTGGTTGAAATCATTAGCTGAGTGCTCATTCCTTAGGAGACAAGATGAAAATGTGTTGTCAGGTCGAGGTGAAGCTAACTCTGGTGGTGCATTACTGTGACAGATGCAACATTTCTTCTGCTACAGAGGAACTGACAATTAATTCATACCGTAGAAACTAAGAAGAGTGGCTTTAAATAAAGTTAGATTAGGGTGATAGAGGACAGATGTGAGGATGAAGTGACAGACGAGGAAAACATCTGGTTATATAAGATGATTAACTTAACAAGCTGTGCTCAACAAATGCATATGAATGTGTTTTTAGTCAGGCTAAGGATGGTAATGTTTGGTCGCTCCACCACTTCGTTTCAGACTGAAATATCTCAACAACCATTAGATAAATGGCCATAAAAGTTTGTGGAGACATTCATGTTCCCTGGAGGATAAAGCCGCATGACTTTGGTGATCTGCTGACTCTTTTCTCCAGCAAAACTGTTGTAGTGCCCAGGGGAACATTTGTGACTTTGTGTAAGATGAACATGGTAAACATTATGCCTGCTGAATATCAGCATTGTCACTACCCAATCTGTACTGGAAACCCGATTTGTTCAGGTCCTATCCCCTGACCAATGGGCTATCCTGACCCTACCTATTCAAGCTCAGTGCCTAACCTCCACCATCTTCGTTTATGCGTAAAACAAATTGGGAATACAGTAAGCATTATCATGATTCCCACTTGACTGGGATAGCCCACTGGTCAGGGCACTGAACCTGAAAAAAATCGGGTTCTGGAACATCGCGCAAGCATGGACGCCTGGCCAATCCTAGCACTTGAATGCTACGCAGGGCGGGTCTTGCCAAGAAAGTAAGCGGAATAACGTTTCCAGTACGGATTGGGCAGCGACAAGCATGTTAGCATTGTCACTGAAAGAATGTTAGCATGCTGGCAGCATTTAACTTAAAGTAACCCTGTGCCTAAGCAGCTAGTGTGGCAGCTGTGTCTTAATTACATACCACAAACTAGTGATTGTATAGCCTACAGCATAAACTCTATAATAATCTTTAATGTTAATGTTTTTTGTTGCTGTTATAAGAAATTAACATACTTTACTGTGTTATACTAAGAGGAAATTATGCATAATGTGTGCAAGATAAAGGCTTTAGCCAAATTAAACTAAAAAGAGAACAGGTCTTCCTGTAGGCCTAGCTGTTTAACCATCATCCATATCTCCTCCATTTCCTTTGTGCATTGCATTGTGGGAGAATGGTGTACATCAACAACACACTCATAAATCGGTGCCTTTTTTGTTTTTTAGAAATAATGACTGTTTTAGAATGACTTTTTAGACAGTAGTCTAGTAGTCCCAGTGTGAACACACACTGTACACACTATACTGTATAGGCTACAGTAATAAACCTGCTTGGAAGAAGAATCAGAATCAAGCCAATTATGTTTATATAGCCCAAAATTAGGAGTAGGAAAATAGATAAGGAAAAACTCTCCCGAACAGGGGGAAAATGGAAGAACCCTCAGGAAGAGTATGGACAGATATGCCAAATGCAAAAAGGGGACACAGTTCTTCTCAACCACTTCCATATTTTCACTCATTGTCTGTGTCTTATTCACTTCTATCAGGCAAAAGAGGAAGCAGCAGCAGCAGCAGCAGCAGCAACAGCAGACATCTCTCCTGTGAGCTGAGTCCGTTGAGCCAGAGTAGCACTCCACCGCCAAGACAGAGAATGTTATCAGAACCATGGCTGGCCATTCACAACCTGGCCTGTCTGAACCGGGCTTACGAGGAGGGCATGAGGGAGAGGAGCCTGCGGGAGGAGGGGGACAGAGAGGATTCAAGGAGGGAGAGAGGAGGGAGGGGAGATGAGGAGCCACGTTTTCATCAGTCCAGGATGGAAGAGAGGAAGGAGAGTGTGGCTCAAAGGAGGGATAACAGATGTGGAGGAGAGAATTACAACAGCTGCTGTGAGGATTTTCTTCCGAGGCTTTCTCAGTCGGTCCTCTCCCTCACAGAGATGAGCCCGTCTCAGACCACTGCCAGCAGACTGTTACCTAAGAGGTGTTTGACGCCTGGAGCTTCAACATCAGACAACATGACCCTGAGAAGCTGTGTTGATAAGCTTCCTGCCCGTTTGTCTCCTCACTCCCAACGCCGCAGGAACACCCTCCCCTCCGTCACTGTGGTTCCTCCTCTGCTTCACCTCCCGCCCTTGGTCCACCAATCAGACTGCCACCTCCAGGTCAGTGGTGGAATGTAACTAAGTACTGTACTTAAGTACAAATTTGAGGTACTTCTACTTTACTTGAGTCTTTTCTTTTCATGCTAGTTTCTACTTCTACTTCGCTACATCCAAGGGCGTAACTTTGGGTTCGACATTGTTAGGTTGGGATTGGGTGTTAACAAAAGCAACAAAAACCTCGAATAAATAATTGGGAAAAAACAGCAAATATGTCGGAAAAAGTGACAAAAACATTGAAAACGCAACAAAAACCTTAAAAAGGAAGAAAAAGCCCATAAATCCCCCCATAAATTACACCTGACTACATCTCAGAGAGAAATGTTGTACTTTTTACTCCACTACATTAATCTGACAGCTTTAGTTACTTTACAGATTTTTGCAAAAAAAAGCATATGTAGATAATAAAATACAATGTTTTATTATAAATTACCCAACAATATAATGGCCTACAAGTCCAGCTGAAATGATCAGACCATTAAACACTTAGTTGAATGACTGAACTGTTTCAATCATTTCCGGTTTCTAAAATGTGAGGATTTTCACTGCACTGAGTACTTTAACTTGCAATACTTTACATTTTCCTGATGATACTAGGCCTACATACTTTACTTATGTAACATTTTCAATGCAGGACTTTGACTTGTAACAGAGTATTCTTTTTACAGTGTGGTATTAGTACTTTTACTTGAGTAAAGGATCTGAATACTTCTTCCACCACTGCTCCAGGTTCCATCCCAGGCTTCCACTTCCAAAAGCAGGAGCATGGGGTTTCTGCCTCACCCGCCCAGCTCCTCTCCACCCTCCTCTTCCTCCAGAGCATCTGTAAGAGCGGCGTTACTCCCTCGGCTGCTGCCCGCCTCCTCTCCAATGTCGCTGGTTGCTCCTCCTGCGTCCTGCTGCAGCGAGAGGAGCAGGAGGCCACATCGTCGCCCCTCGGTACAGCTTGAACAGATGGGAGGAGGAGGAACCATTTAGGCCTTCATCCCTCCATAGTGTGCTTCTCTGACATGAGAAAGTGTTTCTCTGACATGAGAAAGTGTTAAGTTCAAGCAGCAGCCTGAATATGGAGCTGGAGTGGACAAACTCTACGCACAAAGCCTCATGTCTGAACAAATCATTTTAAGAGCCCCAAATCACTGCGATTACAGTTGCAGTTCTGTAACAAAAGTGCAAAATGATAACCGTAAAATATAAAAACGAGATAAAAAAAAAAATGTTAGTCCCTGTGAATTTGTCGCTGAATTGGTGAAATCATTTAGGCCTGTCAATAGACAGAAAATGAAGTCTATTATCCTCATCACAGATTAGTTAGGCCACAGAAAAACTGGGAAATTAAACATTGGGTAGAGGCAAATCATCATAACTGTATAAGTCCAGTGAAAGAAGTGCATGTTCATGGCAAAAGGAGTGAAGTCATTTTATTTGTTTTTAATATGTATCTACAACAAGGGGGACACAGGCAAAAACGACTGACAACTTGATGAAAATTAAAACAAAACCAAAAAAAAAAAAAAAAAAATTACATTTATTATCAATGCATTTTTCCCACCTTTTTTTCTCCAATAAGCAACATTTTTTGTCTAAAGAAACTTTACAATATAAAGAAACATACGAAGAAGGAACCTCTCATTTTTACTACACGAGACATTTAGGATCTGAAACTACCCTAACATGAGATACAAAGCAACTCCCCAAGGACAGACTGCCTCATATTCAATACTGCTTTGTCATCAAGAGGAAAAAATGAGGAACTGAACAGAAAAATCTTTACTCCCCTCAAAAATTCCTCTCTTAACCCTCCCTACCCCTGAATGTTACAGTATTATACATCAGCACAATAGAAATACAGAAATGATCAACGTTGTGACAGCTTTACTTACAGGACAGAAAGCTAGAGAGAAGTTTGACTGCATTTTATACAACAGTTTTTCAAAGTACAGGGGAGGAAACGCATGTTCGCACTCTCTCTACCTCTTCATAGCAATAGGAACAAATGTCAGTAATTTTTTTTTTTTCTCTACTTTCCCAAAACATTTCTCCCTGCCCCATTTTAAATAGATTAAAAAAAAAAAAATATCCTTCATAGTAAAGTCTGTACTCTGGTCCCTGGTGTGTCAGATTGAGAGCCAGTGTCCTGTGTGGCCTTCTTTCGGCTTCAGTTGTATCAAGAGGGTAGTTTAATGCAGTGTATCGGAGGAAGACACGGAAGGGACGAGTTTTATTATGAAAAACTGGCCTCTTTTGCTCTTTTCTTGCAACTTCCTTGTGAAACACAGTGAAAAATATGCCCGTTTTTGTGGCTTTTTGACCACCTCGCTTCAAATTTTCCAAGAACATAGGAGGCTTCTGGACAAGAATCATGTTTAATTTAAGGATTTGTTAAGGAAATGCGTGTGACAGTGAGTTAGCTAAAAGGAGTTCAAACACACTCACTACAAAATTGTCCTCTTCGACCCCTTGACGCTACGGCTCTGATGCACAGTAAAGCGCCACGTCTGTCTGTGATGAGGTGAAATAGCATAATAGTCTATAGCAGCTCCAGTTTCGGTTTCTCATCATCAAAGAAACACCATCTCTGAACAAACACACACAGTTGCCCCGAATCAGCACGTATCAACTGTTGTTGTGATTTGAAAATATCAAAACATGTCAATGATATCAAAATGCATTTTACAGTATTTACAAAAAAAAAAAATTGAAATCAAAAGATGGAGAGAGTTGTACAAAAAAAAAAAATTCAGAGAGGGGTGGTGTGTGTGGCTGTGTCTCGATGCTGGCCCGCTGGAAAAGGACGGAGGGCTTTTTCTTCAAGATTAGCAAAGGGAGGGAGGCCACCCGTTACAGTCAAACAGAGCAACGCCTTTCCTCTTTCTGCTTTCCCCCGACATTAAAAAGAAATGCCAAGGATCCGATGAGCAGAGAGCCAGAAGTCCTTTCAGAGGGAGCACTGCATGTGTGACAACATGCCTGCAAGCTAAACTGACTGGTGTGGAAAAGCAAAAATTCCATGAAGCACAGACATACATCACAGTGTGTTGAGGACTCATCTGCAAACAAAAACAATCCAAGTGTTCACCACAGTTCAGCAGAGAAGATACCGCAGCCTACGCACATGTTGGAGTGAACAGTAACCTAAGTGGGCAGCGTTAGTGGAAGCAGCCCGAGTGGGGGACGTCGGCACCTTCAGGGCTCGGAAATTGGAGGGGTCTAATGATGTCAGACGGAGATGAGGAGACGCTGATGACTGGATGTGCATATTTACACAGTTGCTACTAGTTCTGCAATTAACAAAAAAACCAGGGATAACACTTAAAAAAAAGAAAAAAAAGAAAAGTAACAATGATTCATAAGACAAATTTAAAAGTACATAAATAAATAGAGCTGTGCATTTCACTGCATGAAAGCTACTAAAACAGGATCCGCTTCTTCTTCTGGTTTGGATTATTGAACAAGCAGTTAAAAATTTAGATGGCTGCTGAAACTCTCAACAAAAAAAAGAAAAGAAAGGGCCAATCAGTACCGTGATGGATAACATCTTACCTGCAGGGGCTCACATTTAGCCACATGCTACACAGCAAATAATGTCTGATTTGTGTGCACATGTGCTGTCTTCATCATAATAATGTGCCCTTAGAAACAACAGAAATTAGAACCTAATCTTAAAATGATCATACCAATATCATTAATAACAATATTACAATAATAAAAATAGCAATGATACAATACATACACAAAGAAATGGGGGCGGTGGGAGGATAGAGTTCACTGATCATCACAACCACCTCTGTTAAAAATGTACACACAGAGAGCAACAATGTGGGGGCAAGGGGGATAGTTCCATCTGACCCTCAACTGAATTGGGGAGGAACAGCAACTCAACAAAATGTCCAAAGTCGCGGCTGAGAAGCTTCCAGGCAGCTGCTTAAAAGACCTGACACGGTTTCCTCACGGGAGGGTGTCTTATCCAGTCTCCTCTCTTCCTCTTTCTCTCCGTTTGTCCTCCTTCCCTCGCTCATTGTCTAGAACCTGACAGGAAGCCAGGGAGGCGGGGGCCGGAGTCAGAGAGGAGGCTCTTCCTGTTGCTCTGTGACTGCTTCCTATTCAGACCGGCGGCCATCTTGCATGCTCCAGGGGGGCCCGTCTTAATTAGAGTTCCAGCATGCTCAAGGGCTGTCCCAGAAGGCTGTGTGGCCATAGAGTTCCCAAGTGAGAAGGTAAATCGGACGGGGGTGGAGGAGGGAGGGGGGAATAGCGGATCCAATGTGGGTGGGGGGCAGAGAATGTGTGTAAGGAGGGGAGGTATCCAATCCGAGGTGAAGTAAGGATTGAATTGAAGAAGAAAAAAAAAAAAAGAAAAAATCAGGTGCAGGGGTACAAAAAAAAGAGGGGGGGGGGCGGGGGAATAAAGAAAAATACAAAAAAAAAATGAGAAAAAAATAAAATCACACACTCATCGTCATGTTGGGTGAATACTGAAAAGAGAGAGAGGGAAGGGGGAGGAGGGCACAGATGAGTGGATATGTCACTGACAACATGTAAACACCAGAGGGCGCTCAGACCCAGCCCTGCAAAGCTGGAGGAAGCACAGACTGAGGTTCCAGCTGGGCTCAAGTACACCTGATTCAGGTCATCAATACTGCTGGGGCTTTAGATTAAAGCTGGATATTGAACCTCAAGACCTTTTTTAGTAGACAGAATTTGTAAATAACACATCAGAAGCATCAGAAACTCATAGCCTCGTTTACCTATTCTTCTTTCTTTTTTTAAATTATATGAAGATTGTGTACAGCGGTTTACATTTGTTTAACCTTTAGTGGGAATTGAGTTTATTTCCAAACATACAGAATGTTCTTCAAAGTAGGAATTAGAAAAATGATCACTTTGGTGTTGTATTAAAATGCACTAATGATGGCTCTTATTTTGAAATAGTTCTAATGATTGCCAGTCCTACTGCTGATTGGTTGAATCAGGGTATTAGAGCTCAACTATAATTCCAGCCTGTGCGCCCCGTGGCGCTCTCCAGGCCGAGGGCAAGAGACCGTCACAATCTTACACAATGCAAGGGACACAGTATGCCCCTCCACCTGTTTCAAACATTAGCAATTACTTTGTTCTTAAAGCTGAAAAAATTTGATCTTTAGATACAACAAATAAATGAAACCGACTAGACATTTGTCACCATCAACTGATCACTGATACAGAGGGTATACAATGAATTTCTAAGTGATTAGTATGCGGCTACAATGCAAGCAGAACATCAGATATTCTTTATAGCCCTATTTTATTATTATTTTGTATAATGAACATGCAGTTGTGAGCTTCAGAAACAGCTTAGCATGTTTTGCATTTAAAATGTATAGTGCTGTGTCCCAAGTAATGGAGTAGAAAGACTTTAAGCAAGAGTGCAGCACTTACAAGTAGAGGTCTTGACAGGTCTGCTTGGTTTCTTTTAACAGAGATGTGACCCAGATATCGCGTTGAATCTGGTCAAAATTAGATTTGGTCTATTTGAGTTCGGCAGGTTGGTGCTGTGTTGCCATGGGTCTCCTTTTGTGTGTGGCAGTATGTGTAATACCCAATTGGATCTGAGTGGACTTGCAATCAGCTCTGATCATGTGGTGCGTCATATCAATAAACCTTTTTGTTGCAGGAAAAATGGCACCATAGCGGTTGTTTCTGACTGTGGGTGCTCAGTAATTGCTGGTCTCTCTCTCTCTATTTGGGCCTGTTCAAACCGCATTCTGGATCAGGCCTTATTTACGGGTCTAATTGGATGGGTTCTGATTGTCTCTCTCCCTCTGTCCCCTTTTTTTATTTTTACCGTGTTGGGTTTGGGTAGGTTGTCCACATGTTGGTGACGAATCAGGTACAACATTTTGGACCAGTGAAGACGTCTACTTCAAAACACTTCTTTTCAACTAATTGCGCTTCTTATAAGCAGCACTTTAACTACTGACAAACAAAGCAGGGCCTCTAAGAGGAGGTGCCAGTTAAAAAGAAACAATGCTAGCTCTCTGCTCAAATAATGAGACAAATGACACAAACCTTCCCCGAACATTATCAATAGACTGAGAGATAGATAGATAGATAGAGATATATATATATATATTTTTTTTTTTTTTTTTTTTTTAATCAGGCGAACCCTCTGCTTGCATTCTTGCCCTGGTTTGTCATGAAGTCAAGGATAACTGTTAAGGGTCGTGAGATGCCATTCACTCGCTCTACTCACACTTTCATTTTGGAATGGGTTCAAGAAGTTCCCGCCCATTTCGCCGTCATCTCTCGGCGTTCCAGGAGGGTTGTTCATGCCCCCCATGTTATTAGGGGAGCTCTGGACAGGGCAAAAAAAAATATATATTTTTTTTAAAAAGACTGCGTTGAGACTGCATCTTATAAATAGCATCCTTTAAGTGTAGAAAGTAAAGATTCGAAGGAAACAGGAGAAGGTTATTGAAAATCTGATTTTTACTCACCTTTGGCAACCCGTCCATATCCCCAGACCCTGAGGAAGTAAAACAAATAGTTTGATTATCTTTCAAGGTAAACTTGTCCCAAACTAAAGCAGTTTTAGTTGTACACATATCAGCTGTCAGGGATTTTTAAAGCAACACCGTTTATACCCACCTAGTGATCCGTTCATGTGGTGTGGCTCCATGGCTCCCATAGCTCCCATTGGCCCGTCAGGCCCCGGTCCCATAGGGAACTGGTGAAAAGATGTAGAGCAAGCCTTGTAAATCACTGCAAGATTTATTTTTCATGTTTGACCTATGTGGTCTTTTCAGCTCAGGGTGAAGTAGAGACTATTAAATGTATTCTCCCCGGTTCATTTCCAGTCGATTCTTATTGAGTTCAGTGTGGCAGGGCTATGTTTCTCTAATGCGGAATTATACTGGTTCCCAGTGATGTGGTTATAAACCCCATTTGAGCTGGATTCATTTTTGGCGGCAAGATTGTGTAACTTTAATTATTGCAACATCCACAATTCTAACCAAAAAAAAAAAAAAATCAATCTGCACTGTCTAAAACTGTTACAAGCCTGGAAAGTTAAACTTTTAAAACAACATTACAGAGCTTTTTGTTAACTTAAATCATGTGTGAGACTCACATTGGGTCTGTTGCCTCCCGGTCCGATGGGATTCATCATTGTATAGATGTTTTCACTGGAGTTAGTCGAATCTGCGAGAGAGAAAAAAAAAAATATCAGTTACATGATAGAGGGATGCTGTTAATCATTATAAACATATACGTTATCTAACAAATGAAACACTGAAAAGAAAAATAGAAACACTGATGGTGCTTGGTTGGCGAGGGGACACATTCATGCTTGTTTAGTGAGGGAAAAAATGAGAGGGACTATTCCATTTCTGACACAAGTGTTAGTGCTGGGGACATAGTTAGGTGACGCACCACCTGGGCTGGGCATGATGGGAGTTCCAGGTGGACCTCCTCCGCCCGGAGGACCCTGGGGAACAATCAGTGATAGAGGTTAAAATTAGACTCATAAGAACATGAAGTATCAGTACAATTCAATTCTAACTGTATCTAGGAGAGTTGCGCTGGTTTTGGACTGATTTGAACTCACCACATAGTTTCCTGGAGATGAGGAGGAGTAGGCTATCTGCAGGGGGAGAGAGGAAACAGATAATCAGATCTGAGGGTCAGACGATACCGAATGTGAATCTATACAGGGTGGACAAAGTAAGAGAAACACTTTACAATCTAATACAACAGACCTGCATTACACGTTATTTTTGTGAAGCCTATAAATGTTCAGACTGCAGCAAGGACATGTTTCAACTCTATAGCAGGTTTTAGAGGCCACAGTTTGTACGGTTGCCACATAACTATCCCTTTAAATGTCCTCCAGGGAAACTGCCTAGGAAAAGAGGAACAGGGGTTACAAGTATCCTTCGATTAAACTGACTGATGGACACTCATCTTGATATTTGTGTAACAACACAACAAATGAAGCGTGATTTTTGGTTCTGCGGAGGCTCCACACAGAGCTTTCGCCGTAGCCTACGTAAGTGGCCTGAAGTTTATACTTGTGCGCTGGTGTCTCTCTTAGCAGGGCCGGCGTGTGTGTGTGTGTGTGTGTGTGTGTGTGGGGTGGGTGGTAGAGCGAGTGATGGAGTGACGGCGATTAGCTTCGGAGAGAGTACCGGCTCTAGAGTCATGGTGAGAGAAACAAAGTGTCTCCTCTGTGCTTTCTGACCACGGTGGGAAATCTTTAGCAGGAAAAGTTAACCCTCTCCTTGATTTCATGTTGTTCATGGAGAAGCAGGACCAGGAAATGAGTCGGGGGGGAAATGCAACGCTACCAAGCCACAGCCGAGCAACGTGCGTCACTGCGACGTGTAGTTACATTTTTCGAGAGGTGCTCGTCAGGCTACGGCGTAGGGTCTGTGTCTCCACGTACCTACGTACGTAGCCACGGCGTAGATTTAACGCCGAAGTATAAATCACGCTTTACAGAGCAAAATCAACTCGCTGCTGAACCATAGGTGAAAGTCATAAGGGTAACGTTTGTATTTTTGATTGCAGGGCACTGAAAGCTATTTCCTCTTTCTTTGCCCAACACCTTTATGTTGGCATGTGTAAAGGTCAAGGCTTTCTGACTCACAGAGTTGGCATTAGGTCCTGGCCAAGGCCCTCTTCCTCCGGGACCCCTGAGGCAAAACAATCAAAGAAGGAAGAGAAGAATAAAGGGAAGAGAGAGAGAGAGACAAACAGGGAAAAGATGAAAAATGGTGTGAAGAGAAAAGGCAACATAAATAACTTGTAGAAGACCTTTTATTAACCTGCACTGAGACAAAGAGTCATCATTTTACTAGCTCAATGAGAGGTTTTAACTTACATGTTCATTCCTGGCATGGGACCGCCCATGGAGTTGGGAGGAGGCCTCATACCTCCATAATTCTGTAAGACAAATCATGAATAAACATTGTTAGAACATTCAACAAGAAGTCATTATTGATTCCCAACAATATTCCTATTTTTCTTGTGTGTGTGTGTGTGTGTGTGTGTGTGTGTGTGTGTGTGTGTGTGTGTGTGTGTGTGTGTGTGTGTGTGTGTGTGTGTCATCATACCTGTGGGCCCATGGCCATTCCTCGAGGAGGGTTCATTCTCATAGGTCCACCCATGTTAGGATGTCCTGCAAGAACACACCCACAGAGTCACACACTGACGCACATCATCACATAACCCACTAGCGCTGGTGTAAATCCACATATGGCTCGTCTCTTAAAATCAGGAATGAAGACGTGCCACAGACAATGTCTCCATCCTAATCCCATTAGTTGTAACCTGCTGGCCCCTGAAACTGTAATCTGCAGCTAAAATCACCACGGACCCCTCACTGAGCCAGACACACCCACAAGTACTCAATCCACACACGGGCAACAATGAATTTCTACAAAAATCTGAAAACATAATATAAAATGTGTTGGCTGGTATCAACTGTCATAAATTAAATCAAACATTTTAATAATGTGATTATTCGTTTATATAATGTGTCAAACAAAAATGCCAAATATTTGTACAGTATGAGGATTTTCAGCTTTTCTTTATCTTTTATTATTACAAACTGAATCCTTGGGTTTAAAAAACTAAATTGTTGACACTTTACCCCTATTAAGGGTTTCTACAGGGTTGACCAAGTTAAATCTAAGACTTTAAGCCGTTTCACAGTCAGTTACAAATCACCTAAAGTATGAAAAATATATACATGTACATTTTAAAAACCAGTAGGAATGAGGCCTAGAATGATTTGCCAAGTGCATTAATATTTATAATCAAATTATTGTCAGTACTGTCTGTTTTGAAGGAAACTGGAATGAATGCTTTTCAAGACCTGCTGTTACCTGTTATTTTATGACATCTTATGGAATAAAAGAGTAATTGTGTAGTTTCAGAATTACTCCGGATTAATCAATAGTAAAAATAATCATAAATTACAGCCATAGTAGAGTCATAATCTATCATAGGCCACATCTACTATACAAAATGAACACATTTCATAATATGGAACCCCTTCTCAGAATTTCGACTAGGAGAACGTTCCCATCCTTACCTTGCGGTCTTGTCGGGTCCAAACTGTTTGGCAGGAGAGGCTGAGATCCAGGGATTCCCCCCGGAGGCTGAGGAAAGACCAGACATGGAAACTGAACTAAAATACTGACTTACATTCACATTGGCAACAGAGATATTAAAAAAGAAAAAGAAATTACTACAAAATTACTAAAAAAAAAAACTACCTGATTTGGCATTCGGAGTGCGGGACGCGGTCCACCTGGATACCGTGGCGACATGAAGGGCTGCGGTGAGAAATGGAGAAAAGAGGGAGGAAAAAGGGGGGTTGAGGGTGGGTAAAGTCGGGAAAAGAGGGACACAGAGAAAACATTTTCATTATTGATAAATCCAACAGCACTCAAACAGGCGTAGCACTGAGGACCCACAGATGGACACAGTGTGGTTGGAGAATGGAGGATGACACTGAACGATCATCAACACATCCGCCTAGAAACATAAGCGAGTCAGTGTTTTAGGATTTTTAACAATGCCTGCTTATACACACACTCGAAGCATGGCTTTGTGTGTGTGCAGGTGTTTGTGTGTGTGTGTTTGTGTGTGGTTGTGTGTGTGTGTGTGTGTGTGTGTGTGTGTGTGTGTGTGTGTGTGTCCGTCCAAAGACAGCGCTCACACAGCTCCCTGCACAGCCTGCCTGCTCTCACTGTGGTGTAAGATGATTCGGCCTGTGGTCTGCCGGTATAGTTAAGAGACACCTCAGGCCAACAACACCGTCCAAAAGCCTTAGAGGAAGCATGTCCACACTCTCGCACACAAGAAGGAAACCAGAAACCACAAGAATGAAGAGCCGGGCTGCCGCAGTTAATGGGCAAAGGCTAGCGTTACCTTCACAGTGGCATCGGTAGCTACTGTTCTGGACAAGTGTTGAAATCCACGCTGACTGAGAATGAAAGTTTATTACGGCTGAATATTTTGAATACGCTCTTTTCTAGTTGGAAGATCGAGTAACTAAAAACTCTCTCTATATGTGTGGAAAGTGGGGGTACCAATGTGTACCCATGTGTTTATGTGACGCTTCCATAGTGCCTGTCCCCTGTTTTATTCATGTGCAAGAACAAGTAAGCAGACCGGAGGGGAGTACGCTGTGTGCGTTTGTGCATGTGTGTTAAGAGTGGAAGAGCAGATAAGTGTGCAACCCCCCACAAGCTGCTCCGGGGGTGGGGCAAGGAGTGAATTATTCATCCCACACAGGGACAGCCGGTTTTGGGCCTCAGAGAGGATCAGGCCCTGGTGCCTTTGGATGCTTGGCTTTCATTAAAAAAGGAGCTGAGGGGGACCGGAGGGGCCGATATCTACGAGGAGTTAGCCAGAACAAAACTAAAACTAACGGGGCTCGAGGTTAGGAGAGGAAGAAGAAATTGTGCGAGTAGTGAATGGAAAGAAAAAGAGCTTGTGTGTGGGCGAGGAGGGGTGGGGGGGTGGGGGGTTTAGAGGGAATGAAAGAGAGAGGGGTGTTTGAGAGAAAGAGTTTGCGTCTTACCTGGCCATGGGGTCCCATCATGGGGTTGCTGGGGTTGTGTGGGGGGGGCTGTGCGTGGGGGGACTGCTGAGAGCCGGGTGGTCCCTTTAAGAAAGAAGAGCGATATCAGATAGGGGAGGGCCCAAAAGTGGGCTTTACACCTGGAGGAATTACCCGATCAAAATCATAAGAAAGAAAGAAAGACGAGAGGGGGGGGGGGATTCAGCGAGGAGTCTTCAGGTTGAGGAGAAAGAAGAGGAGCAACAAGATGGATAAAGCTCTCAGCTAGATAATGTACTCCTTAACAAAAAACACAGAATTAAAAGTCAAAACCCCAACAAGAGAACAGTTTTAAATTTGCCTTTCAGTCCAAACAAGCGAACAGAAAATCGGCATCAAGCATAATTGTTTCACTGAATTGCTTCAACATGTGGGGCTACGATGAAAGAGAGGATTCTTGGGGCCCTCAGGTCAGAGGACTACATGCAGTTTTCCTCTCAACCACATGGGGGCAGTGTTGCCAAAGGCTCACCGCAACAGGACAGGAAGCAGCAGAACAGCCACTAGTGGCAACTTCAAACCACAAAGATGATACTGACAAAAACAAGTTAAAGATGTTTTTGTTGCTACTTGTTGTGAGCCTGCTTCAGGAAGACAATGGATCGACAAAAGCAACCCCCGAGCTTCTTTGACACACTGCTGTGATATTGCAGACTTTTCACCCAAAGACAAGGGGGTTAACGACCCCTAATAAATAACTCATTATGCAACAGTCTTATTTCCGCTCTTATCACGGTCAGTGCCTTCATCTCTTCATTGCTTTTTATTTTTTTATTTTATTTGTTTAACTTTTGATCGGAACATTTGAAGAACAATTTAATTTAAACAATTGTTATAGACACTTTTAGACTTCTTTTTTTGATTTTACTCCGAACAACTTCCTGTACAGCTGCTTTTACATTTGAGCATGCAGCCCCTTTGTTAAATGAAATTTCTCAGAGTATCGAAACAAAAAAGGTATTGTTTAGGTCTGTAACTTGGTTTTGTAACAGAAGTATCGAAAATGATACCCTGCCCCAACTATGAGCATGAACCATATTTGCAGCAAACAACCAAAGCTTTCCGTTACAATAAGGACACACACACACTATAAATAGCACTTCCATGCGTCTCTCCTCACCCTCTTCCCCCCACCCTTCACTTGCTTATTCACAGTCGTACTCTCACTAATCCCCCCTCACCAGCACCACCATCCTCTCAGCACATTGCCTTGCTCTCAGCAAGCAAACAATGGAGTGGTAGGTAGCCACAGAAACAAACACTGGGCTACAATCCTGGTGGCACTGATCTTTCACATTTCCCTCTCTTCTTCTCTCCCTCACCCTTCTTCATCTCCCTCTATCCTTCCCTCTCTCCATCGTGTCACTCGCTTTTTCTTTTTCTCCACCACCTTATTGTGCCTCCTGCCAAATGCCAGTGCTGTCCATCACACCGCTACCTCACGGAGGATGTGTGTGTGTTTGTTTGTAAATGTGTGCACGTAGGCCTGTATGCATTAGTCTATATGTATGGGTGTGTGTCTCATTCTATTCAGACAGCCATCTCCCACACTAAAACCTTTCCCTTCAAAGAGGTGAGACAGGTCAGAGACAAGAGAAGGAGATGGAAGGAGTGGAGAGTGGATGAATACAGGATGGTTGAATCACAAATCGGTCAAACATCAGCCCAGCGAGAGCGAGCCACAGACGAATGAACGGCGTGAGCATCAGAGACTCTGGTGGGTGTAAATATTGAGTGGAATAAACAATGTTTCGAAAAATGTGGGAATTGAGAGTTGGAATCGTGGTGTCATCTGATCAAACTCGAATATTGATTTCAGTGTCGAGGACTTAATTACTAGACCCCGCCTGATACTGGATTTTTTAGGCCAATATTGATACTTGAGATGATCCAACTCTGAAAATAAACACTTTGTGATAAAGATGTCTGACTAAATGTAAAAAAAAAAGAAAAGAAAAAAAAAGTAAACTTGAAGACCATGTATCAAACTAGCTGATCTTGAATTTTTTCCAGCTAAACTGTAGGTTTTGAAATTTTTGGGTATTTTTAAAAAAGGTAAATAGATAATGTAATAAGTCTGAAATGCGGTCTTTACAGGACAAGATGAAAAAAAGATTACTCTTAAAAAACTTTTTTTAAAACACGAATGAATTAAAGAAATCTACTGTACTTTGATATACAATATTCCAACTCATAGTGCTGGAGATGGAATTCAAAGAATATGCAAATACTGCCTTAACTTTACACTATTTGTTTCTGGAGAGTCAGGTGGATAAATGGTAGAGCGACAGAGATGTGTGGTATTGGAGGTGATTGAGGAGTAAACAGGACAGTGACAGAGAGGGTAAGTCATACCTGGAAGAAGCCTGGGGGCATGGGACCACCTGGCATGGCGTCGTTCGGGGGCATGTTGCCCATCACGGGGCTGGGCGCTGCCGCTGCGCTCTGAAACACACAAACTCGCTGATTAAATGTGGTGTTTTGTGTTAAGTGTGTGTGTGTGTGTGTGTGTGTGTGTGTGTGTGTCTCCAACTGCTGTACAGTAACATTTATGTACACGATGCATTGGCCACCAAATTACTAAAGGGGGCAGTGTCTGCACCTGCAATCAGAACAACCCCCCCCCCCCCTCTTATCTTAAGTTTAATGGTTAATTCAGAAAAGTGTCTTCTATTGAAACCTTTAAACTGTTCCCTCATCTCTGCGGTAGAGAGGAGAAGAGAAGCTCATCTCTTTCTGTGATCTAGGGTAGAAGTGAAGACCAGCGTTTCGAGGAGAAATCTCACCAACATTCATAAAGTTTCAGTGACACATAGATGTAAAGAGATCTATGCCATCATACACACTACTGTGTATTGAGGGGTATTGTATTACTGACCAACATGAGCTGTTGCTTGAAGTCAAAACCTATTCATCCACAAGGTATGCAATAATTCGTATGATTATACGTAGTATTTATTATGATCCATCTCATATAAAAAAACAGTTTTACAATCTGTTTGATTATTTGGTTATTTAACAACGAGCAGAAGTAGAACCTCTCAGATGTCACGTTTCCACATAACTTATATAACGTTTTGTTGTATGCAAATTAATGTAACAGTGACACCTTGGCATGCACCGTGGAAACATTAACTGGTTTTGCCAGTTTATAAAAAAGGTACAGCCGAGTGCATCCAATGCAAACAAAACGGACAAATGTCATTTGAGGCTGTAGGTGGTGTTGTATTGTATTACAAAAAGGACGTTTTTAAAAAACCACTACAGCGTTATCTTTGTGTCTCATTTCACACACACAATTTCTATATTATATCAAACAAATGTTTACTAATGGTCCATTTTTTTACCGTCAGGGTAATTATGGGTCATTTTATTTAGGTCAGTTTCACTTTGAAGTAATTCAAAATTCTTTTATTTATATATCTGAGCTTAGTTTCAACATACAAACATTAATTTCTACTGCTTTTGTGAGCTTATAATGTATATTTTTTAAGGTATGTTGTCAAGGTATTTTGTATATTACTTATCAACAATAAATGTAATAATGTAATATGTAAGTAATAATGTTACAATCGTTAACGAAAACGAACAAAATAACGAAAACTAGGTGGGAAAAAACACTGTCGTTAACTGAAATAAAAATAAAACTAGGCATTACAAAAAACGATAACCAACTAAAACTGTAATGTCTGTTTGCAAAACTAACTAAAATAAAATTATCGAGTAAATGTCCTTAGTTTTCGTCTTTGTCAATGTCTTTCATAGAGTAAATAACGTTATATCTTTCAGAGTTGACATTTCCGGCCATAGACCTGTTTTATACAGTCTATGCCGTAGACCTATATAGTTTGACTGGGAACCCAGAAATTCCAACATTCCATGTCAAATTGAACACAACATAGTCCATGCCCCTCGCCTGGCATCTTGTTGGTACCAAATGTCAGAAGAAAGCGGCTGATTCCTATTTGATTATGACTGTGTCAGATAAAAACAAGTGCTTTTCAGTGGAAGGTGGTAAAATATGTGTACAATTTATTAAAGGGAAAAATCCCACAAATTTGAAAGTACATTTGAGAAGCGCGAACAAGGAGGCTAACCTTAACAAGGTAAAGGAGAACGTGGTACAGGGCCAGGCAGCATGACAGAGACAACCGCAAGACAGAGAACAGTACAGGCGTGCTTTTACCGGTGACCCGATAGCTGCTGGTTAGTAAATACGCAGGAAAACCACAAGAGGGAGGAAGCGTGGGTTACTATGTGTGTTGATACTGGGATGTCTAGACAACTGTGAGAGTCGACTGACTTCAAAAAGTTCGCCGCTTTACTCAAACCAAAGTTCAAAACACCTGTTCATGTATGTCTTCTTTAGTCCATTGGCTATTTAAGTTTTTTCCTGGCACACGTCACTTATACATTTCCACTTACTGCGGCGTCTTGTGTAGACTGTTTACATATTTGTGCTCATCATATGTACATTTTATGTAACTTATGGGCGTCATTGTTGAATACATCGTGAATAGCCTAAATATTTCAAAAATGTTATGATGGTTTTGTTGAGTTATTATCACACAATACTTTTTGACCTTTTTGAATCTTGCCCCTAACAAATAACCCATATTACAAAAAAGACTAAAACGAACACTAAAACTAATAAAAACTAAACTAAGCATTTTCAAAAAATAGAAACTTAACAAACTAGCAAACCCACTTTAAAAACTAATTAAAACTAAACTGAATTTGAAAACAAAAAGTCAAAACGAAGTAAAAATAAAAACTAAGGAAAAATTAAAAACTATAATAACCTAGTTAAAAGTAATTGCATCTGTCAATAAAAGAGACTATGCATGTTTTTTTCTGGTATGATTACATTTGAACACATTTAATCTATATACTTATATCTAAAATTATCATTGTTTAAATGTTGCATATGATCAAAGGATTTACACTACTTAAAAATATAGTAACAAGTCATCAGCAAATAAGTTGAGTTTGTAGTGTTTCTCAACTACAGTCGTGAAAAAATTAGGACACTCATGCTAAAGTTGACTAAAAAGAGGAATAAAAAATAAATAAATAAATCATCTTTTGGAACTTTATTTTAGCCGATACCGATTATATTATAAAAGCCCGATACAATGCCTACGATCCTTAAGATCGGCTCAGGACATCCCTACTTCAAACAGCATCTAATTCTCCTTAATTTCAGAATCTGCATGATCTAATAACTCTATTGTGTATTATGAATTCAAAGTTGAATCTTTTTTAAACCTGTCAGATGTATAGTTTTAAGTCATAATATAGTCATTTTGATTTATTTACTTAGAAAATGTTTTCAGTTATAGCTAAGCAGAAGTGAAGAAAAGAAACATGCGCTCCAAACAGGAGCCCCCTATATACAGTAATGTGAAAAGATTAGGACACCCATGCTAAAGTTGACTAAAAAGAGAAAAAAAAAAAAATCATCTTTTGGAAATTGATCTTAATGCCTTAATTAAAAAAAATAGGAATAATCCAATCTTTAAAAAGGACACCAATTTTCTTTGTGAATGAATAATGTATCGTAAATAAATGAATGTTCTTCCTTAAAATACAGGGGCATAAGTAAGTACACCCCTATGTTGAATTCCCATAGAGGCAGGCAGATTTTTATTTTTAAAGGTCGGTTATTTCATGGATCCAGGATACTACGCATCCTTATAAAGTTCCCTTGGCCTTTGGAATTAAAATAGCCCCACATCATCACATACCGTTCACCATACCTAGAGATTGGCATGGGGTACTTTCCATAAAATCATCTCTCAATGCAAATCAAACCAGCTTTTAGGCTAACTGAAATAAAACCATGCCAATCTCTAGGTTTTTCTGAAATTTCCACAAATCCTACCTTTTTCCGTCTAAGTGATCAAAATCAAGAGTCACATTCTTCTAGCTAGACTTGCAGCAACAATTTAAGATGATTACCTTTATAATTTTTTAATCAGGGCTTTAACCAGCGTTTGGATTTAGCTTGTCAAAAATAAGGTGGGTGGAATTTGGAAGGCTCTTGCTTTTATTTCAATGTGTCGGATACATATTTAAAAAACATTTACGTTAATAAAAAGTATCGTATTAGACTCTGTAAAGACTTGTATCAGGATCAGGGCCAAAAAAAACTTCATCAGGACATCTGTCTGGAGAGCAAAATGTGTTAAAAAGCAAAAAACTACACTTAAACCTGATGAGAGCAAATATTACCAATCATGTTACCACATCTAACAACAATATTACGGTTTTCAATCTCCTTCATATCAGCCAAACAATATGGAAAACTAAAATCTAGGATAGAGGAAAAGGGGTGAATGATTCAGCCTGGGAGTTAAATATGATATAACTGTATTCTTGTCAACACACATAGATGGAGATGCGTGTTCAGAGTGCTTACATAAGCACGCCGGAACAAACACAAATGCACGCAAGCACATGAACGCGCAAACACACAGACACACAGGGACACATAAAGAGTTGCATTACAGGCTCATAAAGTGCAGCGCTTCAGTACAGAGAGGCAGACAGGGGACAACCACAGGCTACAGGACCAGAACAGGGAGGGGGTTTAAGACCCAGGGGAGGGAGTTGCTCTCACAAAAACACACACAGTTCCACCAGTGCGCACACCTAACGAACACACTACATTTATGTGGCATACACTGTATGCTTGAACAAAAATGCATATTACCAATTACATGCATGTACACAAATACACTCACTGCCCTTCTTCTCCTGACTGAAATCAACACACATAACAAAATTAACACACACACACACACACACACACACACACACACACACACACACACACACACACACACACACACACACACACACACACACACACACACCTCCCCCCATCTTTATGCTAATTCTACTAGTGAACATGAGCAGGCCACTGAGTCCCTGGGGAAGAAGCCGGGTCGGCTGCCTCTTTCGCTCCTCCTCCACCCTCCCTCTCATCTCTTCTTCTGCACACTTTTCTTTCCATCTTTTCTCCTCTCTGTGACCCCCATCACTTATTTTCCCAGCACTGGCGCACAACAAGACACACACCTTTCCTGTGCCTCAACCCTTGTACCATTCCTCCCCATCACAACCTCTCCTCCTCTCAGCCCCCCTAGTAGGGTGTCAGCAGCTTGCAGAAGCTGTTGCTATGGAGACAGGTCCTATCTGCACTCTGTCCCCCTGGCATCCACCGCTCGAGGAGCGCAAAAGAAGAGAGAGAGAGAGAGAGAGAGAGAGAGAGAGAGAGAGAGAGAGAGAGAGAGAGAAAATACGAATACGAAGATGCAGGGGGGAGAGAGAGGGAGAGAGAGAAAGCACAAGAGTGAGATGGAGGCGATAGTGAGTAAAAAAAAAAAGATAGGAGAAAAGAAAGAAAAAAATGTTACAAGTAGAGAGTTCTGTTCACAATCAATCACGTGGTCACATTGTTTTTGTAGACTATTAACGAACGACTATCTGCTTGTGCATTCCCCAATTTGCAGATTGAAAGCAAACTGAAAGACCTCAGAAAGCGTAGTTGCCACCAGCAGAGGTAGATTTAGTATGCAGTCTGTCTTTATTAAAAACCAACTGGCCTGAGGAAATACAAAAAAAAGATCCAACAGTGTTTTTTTAGCTTTTGTGGTGGCACCCACAGTACTGTCTATATCTACCTTTCAATTTCAACTCGACAATCCAAAGTGGCAGACTGCCGGAAAACCTTGTGACAAGACTGCCTCCTTGAATCAGAATAACTTGATTCACTGAGAAAATAAATCAACCGGAATTTGTCTTATTCACATTGGTGCAGGTAAACAATGACTTCTAATGCAGGCACAGCATACAGGTAGAGAGTCTCTTCATGCAAGAAACTTCTTCAAGAAACAAGTTCAAGAAGACAATCCACAGCCAACATCAGTGCTGCACTAATTAGTTGATATAATGAACATAGATTTTTGTAGTTGAGGTGAATTATTCATTTTCAGGCGGAATGTATGGAGAGGAGTCTGTAAATGTTAAGGAATGTGCTGAGGAAGCGCCGGGTGGCAGCGCAACTTGAAAGGGCTTTAATGCCTGACATGCAGCAGGAAGGAGAAGAATACGTTTCTTTCATTGAAGCTGGCGGAAAGTTCAACAAAAACCCATGGGACATATTCTCAAATGTCTAGGAATATTTACACTGTTAAAACTGTAAACTATATTTTAATGGCCTTCCGCTGCTGTGCTGTACAAACACGGTGTCAAAGCATCCCGGAGCGACTGCTGCACAAAAATAATATTAGGTACGTTTTTAGGTTACCTGGCTATCAATAATACAATATCTGGACTACAGACCTGAACTACAGCTCATCGTTGGATAGAGAACTGCTAACTTTAGCACTTTTAATTTATTTATTTACTGCGTAATATAACATTGTTAGTATATTTAAAAATATTTAAGTATCTACAGACTTGCTCATTAAAAGGTCCCATGACATGGTGCTCTTTGGATGCTTTTATATAGACCTCATAAGGAGCAAGATTCCAGATTCCAGATCGGCCCATCTGAGATTTCATGTTCTCAAAGGCAGAGCAGGATACCCAGGGCTCGGTTTACACCCATCACCATTTCTAGCCAATGGGGGACCATAGGCAGGCTGGGGGAACTCACATTAATGTTAAAAAACCTCATAAAGTGAAATTTCCATGCCATGGGACCTTTAAATTAAGAAAAGCTACACCAACTTAGTGCTAGTAAAATGGAATATCTTTGGGTTTGGGACTGTTGGTCGGACATAACAAGAGTCACCTGACGATGTCACCTTGGACTGGGAACTTGTGACATTTTATAACCAAACCAGTAATTGAGAAACAAATACTGTACACATTCACTCAGCTTCAATTGGGACAACCCAAAGTACCGTGTAATGAACTTCATCCACCTCCCTGCGGCGCCACGTTGGTGTGTTTGTGGCAAAATATTTTTAACTGTGGACGTGTTAATCCACAGTTGTGGCTCCCTGCGAGGACACCATGTTGTGTTTGCTTTTCCTCCTTGGTACAAACCCACAATGTTGATGAACAATCTATCAGGGAACAAAAGACTAATGATCTGATTGGCTGGTACAGTATGTAGATGGCTATACAGAATAGCATTGATCCCTCCCTCTCCATTTCCCTCTCCCTCTCTTAGACCCATAGGACCTACCGGACAGATCAATAGTGCTCAACACATTATTGACCTCCGCCTGATACCTTTCACAGGGATAAAGACAGAGACATAAACACTGGATGGAAAGAGGGTAGAGGTAGGAAGAGACAGCGAATGTATCTGTGTGTGTGTGTGTGTGTGTGTGTGTGTGTGTGTGTGTGTGTGTGTGTGTGTGTGTGTGTGTGTGTGTGTGTGTGTGCCTGGAGAGGGTACTAATCTACATTCTGGTTCACACTGATATGTACCTCATCACTGTCTCCTTGACCTGCTGTCCTTAGCGCACAGAGAGAGGGAATGAAAGAGGGAGGAGGGGGAGGTGAAGAAGTGAGAGTGTGGAGACGAGAGGAAAAATTGCTGACTGTGGTGATGTAGCTTATTTATCAGCCCAGTCAAAACAGTGCGTTTTGCTCTGGCGCAACAGGATACGGCTGCTACTCTCACCGTCACGTCTGACAACCACAACCACACACACACACACACACAGACACACAGACACACACACACAGACACACACACACAGACACACACACGTCGGATGACAGCACTAATACATGCTGCAGACCCAATATCCACTTAGCCAACACTCCAGAGAGAAGGCAGAGAGGGCGAAAGACAAGAATATGGAGAGTGAGAACTGTCAAACCAGAATATAGCTTCAACTAAACTTACAATAACAGATTTTCAACACTTGGGCCAATATGCTGATAATACATTTCTTCTAATAAACACATTCATAAAACAAAATGGTAGTCCATTTGTATGCATATGAAACTTGCACTTCAAGGCCAGCTGCCTGGACAGCATCATCAGGTGATGGAGACTATCACTTAAAGCAACACCAAAGATTCTTTTGTACCTTAAAATAATGTTTCCAAAATCGTTTCAGTGGTTCATCAACTCTTAACAGGGTGAGTGGCACTTCTGCATTCACTTTGCGGCCCTCTAGCAGCTATAACTGTTGCCACTGTCGCACTGCTTGCTCTTGGGGGAATTATTAGAATTGTTGGGGCTTTGTAAATTATAGAGTGTGGTCTAGACCTACTCTATCTGTAAAGTGTCTCGAGATAACTCTTGTTATGATTTGATACTATAAATAAAATTTAATTGAATTGAATAACTGCACAATGCAAGTTTGCCAGATCGGGTAGCGGATCTGTAGTTCGAATGCCAGCTGTAATGGACAATTCCACTTCCAACCTGTAGGGGGACTGAAGAGGAAACGTGCTTTGGTGTTGCTTTAATCCCATCAGGACCCTAAACCATCGCACTGTCCAATCCACCTCCGTTTCTGTCTAAATTACCTAGTGTGGAGGTGAAGTGGCCAAAAGAAATCTGCACTGGTGCTCCACTACCCCTAACTGGAAGTGTGAGTGCCAAATAAGAGAGCATACTTTAAAACTACCACTGCAGGTTTTTAGTGAAAGAATAGAACCATGTACACAATTTCTCCTGTCCACTGAATGTTAGCCCTGATAGTCACACATTGAGCCAAATGCATTTAACTTCTCTGCCATCATTCAGCAGCAATAGCAATTGTTCAATAACAATTCAAGTGTTTTTAAGTTACTATGTTGTTTATGTCAAGTAACAAAATCAAGATTCACAAAAATAGACTAATATCTGTCAGTATCATCCAATGGTTTGTATCAGCGTGGTTTTTAAAGAGTAGTGTTGCCTTTCCACTGCAGTGTCACATTACCTCCCAGGCTCACATAGCCTGACAAGCCAGACCCACATTGTTGGGTCTGGGAACTCACCATTGACAGGGCTCAATCCGAACATAAACGTTGTCTTTCAAATTCCCTCTGCACGCAATAGGATAGCGCTACAACCAGGCAGAGCAACAAAGAAGGTAGCAGAGCTAGTTGATAGATTAAACTTTTGCCGTATCGGGTCAGCAAAATTCTGAACACATCTTCCTTTTTTAAGAAAAGCTTAACTCCAAGTCTTCCACCCTGGCTGCAAATTACATTTGCTGCCGCTAGGGTACGTCTAGATTTCTAGGCTAAGGCTCACACTGTTCCCCCCAAAAATATTTAAAATAACAAAAATACACAAACAGCTGCCTTCACACGTGCCACACATCAGGCTGTGCAGCATGTGTAATGCAGTGTTTCCAAACTTTATCACACAGCTAATTATTAAGTCTAATGGAACTCTTTTCACTTTTTCCATTACAGATTCTGCTGGTGGCAGAGAGAGGCGAAACCGAGGTTAAAGTAGAAGCAACTATCTTTAGGGAAAACAATTTTTTTTTTTTTTAATTCAACTGCAATGAATAGCAATATCATTTCGGCCCTAAAGTAATGTTAGGGAAAACACATCACAGGTTGTTTAAAATGCTGGATAATATGTGGGCTGGTTTTAATGGATTTTTGAGGATACATTTAAAAAAGCTGACTGGTGGGTAAACCAAATCTGCAGCATAACAGACAGCTGGGAACTGTACGCAAAAAAATGATGTTTCCAGTGCCTTGTACTACGGTTTGTATTTGGAAAGATTTAGAAAAGCAGATAAGATAAAAAATAAATAAACAACAATTAACATATTGCATTGTCATGTGAAGTTTGAATAAATGTAAGAATTATTATTTTACGACAATAGTTTTAAAATAAAAGAAAACTAGGCCTATCCTCCACCTCCCCACCCTCTCTCTCTCTCTCTTGTCGTTTTGACATTTGCCCACTCACTCCATTTTCAAAAACCATAACAGTCTCTTGTCTTCATGTTGTCTACACTTCCCTCTCCTCCTAGGCAAAACTAGGCATTGTGGGTAAACAGCTAGATTAGCCTATCAATCTTCTCTCGGGAACAGAGGTAGTAGTGGTGGTGGTGAAGGAGGGAGGGAGGGAGGGAGGGAGGGAGGGAGGAGGGCGGTCAGCGAAGAGATAGAAAAAAGAAGGAGAGAGGGAGTGAGCGATAAGGCGACTGAGATGAGAGGGGGTGGACTGGTGTGTTGAGCGAAAGAGAGAGTAAGAGATATAGTAAAGAGGGTTGGAGGAAAAAGGTGGGGAAAGAGGGGGAGGGAGGAAAGATGCAGATGTGGGGGAACATGATGTGAACAGGCTGGAGTTGCATAAATTGCAAATGAGAGAAAGAAGAGTTAGAAGAAGAGTGGCGATAGCAGTTTTTACAGGCAAAACTGCCTGTAAAAACCCAGTGTTAGAATGTAACAATAGGAATATAATGAATCTGTTTATGTCTTTTTTTAAATGAGTCGTGAAGCCAACAGCAAAGCCCAACTTTACTTTTAATGAAATCAAACAAAGAGAAATGTTCTCGTCTCTTCTTAAAAAAGTCACAAATCTAGATACTAGAGTAGCCTACTTCCTTGTCCAGCTGCTGCAATAAATATGCAGAGGAGAAATCATCTGCACAAAATCATCTGATAAGTGTTTGATGGTTATTTATTTGTGCTTTAGAATGTAATAACAGCGAAACAAACAAAAAATAAGCTTTATTTCTCTCTGTACAATGTCCAATTCAAAAGCTACATAGCATTAATTCTGCTGGTATACAGATGGACAGCAGTATGAGATGTTAGCTGTTCACTGACTAGGACGTGCAAAGCCCCGCCCATTTCTAGCACTTAAGGTAATTGTTATGCATTGCTCCGTGGTTGTGACCCAGGAGATCTCCGCATTGTCATGACCAGGGATATACCCATGTTGACTGGCTTGGTTTGAATTTCCAAAAGGAGGGTTGAACCCTGATCAGATAACCAGAGCCCAACCCTGGCCATTGGTGGGAAAGAGGTATGAGAAAGGAGTGTGAGAGAAGTGACAAACATGGGCAAATGTGTAAAGATAAAAGAAGAAAAGCAACAGTGCAAATTAGGGCTGCACAATTAATCAAATTTTAATCACGATCACGATTTTGGATTCCCACGATCAAATTTGCGTGATTGAGCGACATTTAAAATAAGTCATAGAACGCTCCTTATCAAAGTTTTTGCAAGGCCACTCTAGCGCTCCATAAACCACTGTCTGATCACGTGCCTCTGTGAGCCAATCAGAGCCGTTCCCTGCCTGCACCGCGCAGCTTAGTTTCTAGATGTAGACAGTCACAGAGGACAGAGTAACGGGAGGAAAATTCCACAACAGGTAGCAGTCGGTCATCATAAGCCGGTCACAATGTTTACCAGTTTACCAGTAAACGCAACATTATGTCTTGTATGTTTTGTTTTTCAGACAACAGCAATGACCATAGTGCTAGTTTGTGTCTGTTAGCTAATAGCTTTAGCAGCAGACTGTTTGACGTCCCGTTGTTGGAAATACAGTCACACTACACCGTTTAGCTGTCAGCATTTTAGCTGTGTTTAATCCAGTTACTACTGTGGCTAACAGTAGTCTAACGTTACCTGCTGTGTAACGTGTTATTAGTGTTTATGGTAGCTAACGGTAGGCTAACGCTACCTGCTGTGTAACGTGTTATTAGTGTTTACTAGCGTGACATGCAGCGATGTTTATGTTGACTCTAACGTGGGTTTCGGAGCATCAGAGCGCGACATGTAAGTAGCAGTGTAATGAGCCAATGAAATCCGCGATGCTATTTCGTCAGGTAGATATCTTACGGCAAACATGCATGTGTGGAAAGCGGTCGCACAACAGCTGAAATGGCATACTCATTCACAGTATCCTTCAATAAAGGAGGAATGTAGCACAGTATGGATGTATTAACAGGAATGTAGCACAATATGGATGTAAAAGCAGTTATAATTAGCCTATGTGACAATAAAATTTGTTTTGGTTAAATCAACAAATAATCGTGATAATTAATCGTGATCTCAATATTGATCAAAATAATCGTGATTATCATTTTGGCCATAATGATGCAGCCCTAGTGCAAATAAAAAAAGAGAGGAAGACTGCGATGAATCAGTAATGAGTATCAACAACATAACTGAAGGTTAACAGTGCTGATTTAATACTGCATACACACCTGTATCTTGTGACTCTATATAGCGATGCGATGCATATCTATGACCCCTCAAAAGTCAAAATATTGCAAAAAAGGTTTTTGCACTTGGCGGAGATGGAAATGGAGACAATGGAAACAGACATAGCATATACTGTAAATCATGACATACATGAAGGATACATAAATACATACATTTTTCAACATTCTTTTTAATTGGTTTGAGTTTTGACTGTTGAGGGCTATAGAGCGCGACCAAAATGTATAAGGGTGTGACTAAGATTTTTCCTAGGTCGCACTGGTGCACCTAACGTCCTCACATCCGCTGCTTCTCCACAAACGAAGAGATGTCGTTTCTATGGATATGGTTTAATGTTGCGTTACATGACCCATTCCTTCTGTAAAGCCGTGCCTGCGTTTGGATCTCTCCTCCGCGCAGCCTCGCCCCCATTCACTCACACATGGCTCCCCTGCAACATGGAGAGACACGGCGCCGCCAGTCCAAACTGCTGACATTTGTCTACAGTTTTAATTATTAACACAGCTGTATATTGTTAAGTATGAGAGGGAAACCTGTATTGGTACCAGAGTTTCCGCTGGTAACGCTGTTATTGCGGCCGCCATGGCGAAAAACACATTAGAAGTTATTAGATGCAACTAACTTCAGTTCGTTGAGTAATAGCGTGTAAGACGGAGCTGCTGGACCTGGGCGAGAGATGTGACCCATGGCCAGAATATCATAGTTCATAAAAATGCAGCGCAGTGATGATACAGACATTTCAAAGCCTACACAAGACGTGTGTAACGCCGCTGACCCGCCAAAGCGCATTCGACCCGTGCTGGACCCACTCATAATGAGTCAGCCGTCACTCTGTGAGTAGCATACACTTCAGTCCATCACACTCCCTCTCTCCCTCTGTCTCCCTATGTCTTTCTGTCTTTTTTTTTAAGATTTCAGCCTTTATTTTGATAGGAAAGCTGACCATTGACTTAAAACTGAACATTTAGCCCACTTTGTCAGCGTTAACGGCAACGCGAGGAAAAATTTGGGTGCACCTAAATTTTGTGCTGGTGCACCTAAATAAAAAAAGTTAGGCGCACCAGTGCAACCAAGGCAAAAAGTCTGGAGCCCTGCTGTTGCTCTTTTAGTTAGCGCCATCAGCTGTTTATCTTGACGGTTAACAGTACTAATCAATCCAGCAAACTAATCAATGTACGACATAATGTTTGAATAATGAAACACAAGTTGTATTATTCTCCATTAATGCAGCAGAAAACATGCATGCCAGTTAAAAATAATGTAGCTAACCAGAAGACATGCAAGCTTCGTAACACAACAAACAAAAGACCTCTTGGTCTCAATTATAGTGGTTTGTGAAAGTGAAAAAAAAAAACAATAAATATGCCAGATCTTTTGTTTTCCTTAGTTTCCAACTTCACTTCAAGTTCATATGTATGCATGTACATACATACATACATACATAATTTTGGGTTTTGGTGTCGTCCCTCCACGCCCTACTTTTGCCTTGCATGTGTTGCATATTGCAAACTTGTTATCTTCTGCACACGCTGAAGAATTTCCAAACAGCTGACATGTTGCAGGTTAATTCACGAGGTTCACTACATGTGCGAATGCGAGAATAGGAGCGGCGCTTAACCACTTCGCGAAGGTCACGCGACACTGGCCGGAAAAGTTGAGAGAAAGGGGGGGGGGAAAAAAAAAAGACTGATGTTGCATGTGCGTGCTTGAGAACTGTAACTCGCATAACTTATGTTGTCAGTTAATTGAAGCATTGACCGGCATGAAATCGGCATATGTCAGACCCACCTGCCGGTCATGGCCGAGCACGTGAAAACCGGCCAATTACGGTCACCGGCCGGTCTATCAGTGCATCTCTAATACATATATATAACAAAGAAATTGTCAGAAAAAAAACTTCTATATTCTGTATTTAAGATTTTGTTAAGCTATTTAAGCCTCAACTAAAAGCCTGTATAAATATCAATTAAAATCTCTATATGAAGGAAAACCTGCCTCTATCTGCTTTTCAAATGCTAAACCCTGTATATCTCTTTGGTGAAGCAGATGCTTAAAGCAACTAGATACTTATAAGCAATCATAAACCCCGCACTCGCCGTAAACATGCTACCAAGTCACTATTAGATAACAGTCCAACAGACCCTGCATTACTTTTATAACCAGTGTCAGGACTTGTGGGAAAAGTAGCCTCGACTGTAACCATAAACCTTTGCACCCAGCAGAGAGAACTGTGATAATACCTCTTAAATGCTGGCTTGCAATCTAGAAATTCTCAAAAAGACAAACTCTTTTGAGGTAAGGCGAAATATATATTTTTTCTTCCGATGGCTCTAACTGGCTCATTCTTTTGAAACCAGTAGAAAGGACCTGTGCTCAGAGACTAGCCTCAGGGGGCTGGAGCCAAAATTAAACCGGTCCCGTCTCCTTCGCTTTATCACTGTTAGGAGCAGACAGCAAGCAACCATGTAGCACACCCTTACACACACACACACACACACACACCCTTACACACACACACACACTTAACTGGCACTGGGCGTGTGAGCCCCTCCACCCTCCCATCTATGGGCTGGTTGCCAAAGACGCCCCCCCGTCCAAAAATACACACCCACCCACCCAAACGCGCACACACACATAAATCCCTGGCTTAGCCTCAGCCCAGTGCTGGGATTACCGGATTAGAACTCTATTCCATTATCTCTCCACACTATACAGCACACACACACAATGCCACACTGTCTTGACCAGAGAGGACAGGCTGTAGACAGACGCACTGTGTCAATCACGACACATGACATTTACACACAAGTGGATACAGTTACAGTTCACACACACACACACACACACACACACACACACACACACACACACACACACACACACACACACACACACACACACACACACACACACACACACACACACAGATTTCACCTTTAACCGCGCTTTAAAACGTCACTGTTAATTAGTCTTAAAGGCTCCGCTACACCGAGTGTTAACGTCCGTTACATTCAAGCCCTTGCCAAATGAGTTGATACAAAGCTAGCTAATTAAGACTATCAGCTCCACACAACTCTCTCTGTATTTCTCAGTATCTCTGTTTAGAAACTAGTTTCGTCCGGCGATTTTCGCACGCAGAAACTAGAGTGAAGATAAATACCTCTTCTCAAGAGTCCATCATGTTTTTTTTAATCCACCGTGTCATCCTTGGCTACTAGCAACTGCGTGGAGGGGGTTGCACGATCACTGAAGGCTTGTATCATGTGGATGCGCAGACAGTTTTGTTGTCATTACCTAGAATTCGTCATGGGGGCGAAAGAAACTACGCACTATAGCTTTAACACTGTTGTTAAGCTTGTTAATGTTATCCCTTAACTAACATTAGCCTGTTCAATGTTAATGGTGACGTTACATATAACCGCTAACAAATCAGAAGCCAACGTCTGCATTTACAGTGAGCGGGCTGACGATGGCATTACATTTGTACGAGGCAAAACAGCTCAAACATGTCACTGACGTTACCACTTAACGTTACTTACTTAGCTACTCCTCTTCATCCCCTGTGGGACGTAAGGCTGCAAAGAGATCTCTCCATCGCATTTATTCCTTGGCAACATGCTGCGCATCTCCCTGTGGCAGCTCTTCCAACTTTTAGGCACACCAGCTAGCAGGGTCGTTTCTAGCCCCAAAAGGGCCAATTTCTTCCTAAGGACAGCATTGTTGCTGCAAACTTGGCCTTTGTTTTTGGTGTGACTGAATCACCTCTAGTCTCTTCGCTTTGCAGTCTGTACAGCACACAACACCCTCAGTCCTTAGACACTGGGTCCAGGAATTGAGTTTATGATTTTTCTCTCAAGATTCCTAGAGAAACTATGTAGATACAAAAGTGGTGGGTGCAATTTTTGGGCACCCCTTGTTCTGGAAGTAAGAGTCCCATTCATTGCCTTTCCATACAATTTTGAATAGAGCGCTTCCGAAGCTTAGAAATATCTGGTTCTTTGATAATAAATCGAAAGGTACAAGCCTGTGTACATAAAAGAGAGTAGGTAACTATTAAGGTATATAAGGTGACTATTTCTACTATGACATTTTGGTAAGAAACATCCAACTCTGTTACGTGAGCCCCTTACCACAGGTGGAAGCTAAATATTATGCTGTTGAGAAAACTGAAAACACAATCTGCAGCTTAAATTGGTTTACTTTTAGATACGGGGTCTTCCTGGACAAATTCAGCAAATATGGTGCCACTTTCTGTTCCCAACTGGAATGCCAAAGAGTTATTGAATTTGCGGGGGCCAAGGATCATGGGTATTGTGTATATACACTCACCTAAAGGATTATTAGGAACACCATACTAACACTGTGTTTGACCCTATCCTATCAGTATGGGCCAACATTTCTAAAGAATGCTTCCAGCACCTTGTTGAATCAATGACACAAAGAATTAAGGCAGTTCTGCATCCCCCACACCATTACACCACCACCACCACCAGCCTGCCCAATGGTAACAAGGCATGACGGATCCATGTTCTCATTCGGTTTACGCCAAATTCTGACTCTACCATCTGAATGTCTCAACAGAAACCGAGACTCATCAGACCAGGCAACATTTTTCCAGTCTTCAACTGTCCAATTTAGGTGAACTTGTGCAAATTGCAGCCTCATTTTCCTATTTTTAGTGGAGATGCTGGCGTAGCCCATCCGCCTCAAGGTTGTGCGTGTTGTTGCTTCACAAATGCTTTGCTGCGTACCTCGGTTGTAACGAGTGGTCATTTGAGTCAAAGTTGATCTATCAGCTTGAATCAGTCGGCCCATTTTCCATCAGCAAGTAATTTTCGTGGAAATCCCAGTAACTGAGCAGATTGTGAAATACTCAGACCAGCCCATGCCAACAACCATGCCATGCTCAAAGTTGCTTAGATCACCTTTCTTTCCCATTCTGACATTCAGTTTGGAGTTCAGGAGATTGTCTAGACCAGGACCACACCCCTAAATGCATTGAAGCAGCTGCCATGGGATTGGTCGATTAGATAATTGCATTAACGAGAAATTGAACAGGTGTTGCTATTAATCCTTTAGGTGAGTGTATATACAAAATATAAAACCTAATTGATTGTTACGTCATCCAGGAGAGTCTTGTGATTCTCAGTAAATTGACATGAAAGACACCAATAAAAGAACTATTCAAAAAAGGGAATACAGAGTGGAGAAAACCCCCAGTGGCTCCTCCCATTTAATAACCATTTCTAATCCCCTTGCATCTATAAGAGCTTGTCAGGTATGATGATTAACTGTAGAAGTCTCTCCTTACAGAGGCTTATGTGGGCTTGATAGCTTCATCATATTGTACTTTGTGATAACGTTTCAGGAGGTTGGATAAAGTTGTGGTGATACGGTTCAGTGCAACAAGAGAAAAGAAAAGCATGCTAAGGAGCTACAATATGTCCTTTTCGATGTCCTCATCATCTCTTAATCACCAGAACTTCCACACAACAGAATGTGATTTGATAGTACAACACAAGAAATCCATCAGCCGGGTTTTATTTACATTTTATTTCCTATTCCTTAATTCAGACTCATGATGTCCTTTGTTTTTGCCGATCCGCCAACGTTTTTACTTTCACTTTACTTCCATTTCGCTCACTGTTCGATTTGTAACTGTCTTGTCATTTATTGATGCGACTTGTGAAACAAGGAGCGCCTGGTTTGATGCAACACATCTCCCTGCTGTAACTGAAACATTTCGTCGATTAATCGTCAAAGTTATTTTTTAAAGCTGGAGTGCGAACTTTTGTCTCCCCCCCTCTAGCAGTGAGAGTAATTACACAAACGCTGTCGATGCGTGCTGATGACGCATGCCTGCAGGTGATTTCTCAGTATTTACGCAGTCGATTACTTTCTCTTTTTTTTCCTCCTTCATCCGAACTTCGAGGTTCTTTTTTTATCCGGAGCATCCACTGCAGTAGCTTTTCTTACTCTTCTTAGGATTTTCCGCCATACTCGTAGCTGGTTCTCCGTCGCTATGGTCTCTCCCTATTTTTTTTTTTGCCAACTTTATTGAGACAATTATACAAGTTTACAACACCTTACAACTTGCATCTAGAATTATAAACATGCCAGGGGGACTAAAGGTTGTAATAAAAAAAAAAAAAAGGAAAAATAAATGAAAAGTTAAATAAATATCGTGAAAGCTTACAGTGGTTATACGTTTTAAAAGGTCCAATATGTAATATTTGTACTGTAATAAATCCAAAAATGACACCAATGCCTCATCAGATATTAAGGAAACATGTTAAACTGAAATACTATCTTTTCTGACAACAATGCTAATGTCAGTATTTTTTCTTTTTGAAATTTACATTCCGTGACGGAATTTATGTTTATGTTTTGATCTGTGTGTTGTTATCAACGGCCCAGTTTGACAGCCAGGCCGGGTTGCCAGATATACCTGTAAAAACGTAAACCCAGCGCGCTACAGCTGTAACGGTAGTACAGCCATGAAAGCAGCACACAAACGAACAGGATCAACGGAGATAGATTCTACCTGACCTAAAAAAAAGAAAACAGCATGTTTCTAACAGTTGCGTGACCAGAGACGTAACAACCCCCTGGTAAATATTGGAGATTTATTTGAAAGATGGAGACAGCTTAGATCCCAAAAGGATGCAGAATTGGCTTATTTCCTCCTGAACAGGTAAGCATTAGCTTCAGGCTAATTTATCACAGCCACTAGGGACGGGCATTTTATGTCATTTCAACATTTGTGTACTCACATTGAATTATATAGCTAGAGTACCCGAGTTGGTTACTCGCAAAATCAATTGAGACACAGCCAGTAAAGTGATCCCGACTGGTCCTGGCTAACGCCGCCATGCTAACCCTGTTAACTGCTAACGTTACCGGGAGGACCAGGCAAGCAGCCCATGGCTGTTTACAACATGTAGTTCAGCGGCTGGAGCCGACAACGGTGAGTTATTTTAAGCCACGAGAGGGGGGCTGTAAATCGGGAAGAGAGGACTGTGAGTTTGCGGTGTGTTTAGCGATTGTTGCCGTAATTCTAAGCCAATGAAGTGTGTTCCGTCGGCAAGGTAGTGGTATTTTTAGCGTTTCGTATTGTAATTCTAAGCCGAGGAAGTGTGCCTGACTGGCGTGTGGAAAGGACGGTGAGGTTGTTGGGTTTTAGCGGTTCATATTGTAATTTTAAGCCGAAAAAGTGTGTCTGTCAGTTGGTTACAGAGCTCCGCGTGAGCACGGGCTTTTATGACTGTCAATATAGCCAGCATCTAACGTTAGCTACTCTGCTGTGCTGTGGAGTAATGTCTGGCTATGTGAGACTAGCATCTAACGTTAGCTACTCTGCTGTGCTGTGGAGTAATGTCTGGCTATGTGAGACTAGCATCTAACGTTAGCTACTCTGCTGTGCTGTGGAGTAATGTCTGGCTATGTGAGACTAGCATCTAACGTTAGCTACTCTGCTGTGCTGTGGAGTAATGTCTGGCTATGTGAGACTAGCATCTAACGTTAGCTACTCTGCTGTGCTGTTGAGTAATGTCTGGCTATGTGAGAAAAGTGTCTAGCAACATTGTTGTGAATTCTGCGGTCTCAGCCTGGCAACCCCCGTGAACTTCGAGTCTGGGTAGGAGGGGGCGGGAGAAACGACTCTCCAGTATTTTGAATTGGTAGTGCAGTAACCATTTTAACCACTAGCTGCCAGTATTACATGCAATATTACATATTGCACCTTTAACTTTAGCTTTTTTGTACTTTGTACATTCAGATATGTCTCCCCCCTTTCTTCCCCCTTCAGCTCAGGCTGGTTGATGTAAAACGCAACTCTTCTGGTGTGCCAGCACGGGAATGTTGTCACACAACTCCCATCTACTGAGAAGTACAGTGAGCTTCCCCTGGCAGTGGTAGGCTTAATCAGCATTGTGTGAACTTATTTGACAGGGGCTGAAATGTAACGGACATCTAAACATGTTCATTTATGTTTTAAAAAAAAATAAAATAAAAACACACGAAATATTCCTGTTTCAGTTTCTAAATAAGAAGGAATTACTGTTTTCAATTCTTTACCTTCAGGTAAACAACGCAAACACGCAACATTTTCTTCATTCTCTTATCCACGTGAGTTCAAATATTTCTCGAGCGATCAAACTTGCATGTGTAACTTGATGTAACACAAAAAATTTACGCAACGGTGTGAATACAGTATTAGAAAACTGTGACTGGCATTTTTCACTTCTTACTTACAATTTAGAGACAAAAAATAATAATCGAAAAGACAAACAATCATCAGTTGCAGCCCTTAGTATTTCTTAGTCGTTAGAGAGACATCTCCGGGACAGCTAATGATTATATCTCCTGTCCAAATTTCCTAAGGTGCACACTATCCTCTACCTGCTGTTGTAGGTGCCACTTACACACTTGATGTCGCTATAGAAACATATACAGTGTTTGCATGTGTGTCTCAAGCAGACATATAAAAGAGAACAAATTCCACAGCGAGTGAGTGTTTTTCTGTGAGAAGACAATAAAAAGGTGGCTGCAGAGACGTTTTTCACTTACATAGTCATGGAAGGCCTTTGCCTCACTGGAGTGCTCGCAGGTCTCCCTCCGGTCTGGAGCCGCACAATACAAATCCCAGAATACACTGAAATGAGAAGGAGGGGGAGAGAGTCAAAGGTTACCATACAGAGCAATACAAGCAGATGTGTAACGGCTATTCATAACCCATTCACACACTCTCACTATCTCCCTAGCGCTCTTAAACTGCCTCTTAAACACTTGAGCATAAGAGGGACATGATGCCAGTGTTGCCCCCTCAATCAACCTCTCACTCACTCAAAAATACACACACACACACACACACACACACACACACACACACACACACACACACACACACACACACACACACACACACACACACACACACACACACACACACACACACACACACACACACACACACACACTAAGGATAAAATTACAGATAAACTCAATCCCTAAAATACCCTCTTTTACCAGCAGCGACATGTATATGGCCTCATTGTGAGCAGACACATATACATAAACTGTTTTCATAACAGCTTTTGTTTCAGTTTATTCGAACACTGTAAGTGGAAAATAACAAACGCACGCACCTAACAACGCTAACCGCTTGTGTGCTACCTGTCTAAGAGGCCTTAATTGAATCAGTCTTTGCACATTGATTTAGTAGAAGTGCTATAAACAGAGTGAAACAGCAGCATGGCTAACGAAAGGACTAATCAGGCAGCCACTTCACATGTCCTGACAATCTGCGATGCACACAGACATGTTGAATCCCACACCCTGGATTCTTTTTTTTCATACACCTCTGCACTTCATATTTCATATTTGGGAGGCTTACTACAGTACTCCTCTTGAGCTCCAGTGAAAGTTGTTTGAGCATATAAAGAGGAATTTATGGAATATTTTTATCTAAAAAAAAATGTTGTATCCTGGAACTTCCTCCTTCCACAAGAAGACAGAGTGCATGGGTTGAGCTAGAGATGATAAGGATGTCAGTGTGTTGCTCAAGGACACATCAACAGGGAGAAATGCTTAGAGGCTACTGGACTTAATCCTTCGAAACCAGTCGAAAAAATGATCTCCTTTTTTCACTACAAGCCTAAACAAGGAGATAGGACGAAAAGGAGGAGAATGGTTTGCCCACAGATAAAAGACATCATTTTATACTTTATACTTATTTTATTATAATTTGTAAAGAAATAACCTACACCTAGATTGAAGTCCTTTATTGAACAAGAAAACAAAGCTATTCTATGGATTTATCCAGACTTGTATGCTTTCAAAATTATTATTCTGTTCCTTCGTTTTCTTTTTATTAAAACATGTCCTTGGTCTCATATTGCTGATGGTGCTCTATAAGCTTGCCGTTCATTCTTCTGACTCAGCAGAGCCACCGCCTGAGGTGAAAAGTTACACTAGATACTGAACTTTTTAAAGACCATTTAAGAATATATTTACAAGTCTGTAATTCTAAATCCATAGGTTCTTAAATATTTGTTCCTTTGGAATATGTACAGTTCTAATAGCAGTACAGTGTCCTTCAGCAACATAGTGAATCTATTGTGAATCCAGTGGCACCGTTTTTGTAGCGGTGCTTTAATCTTCCTGAGGAAGGAGCAAGTGAAAAGACTGCTGCATCTAAACGTGGGTTTTACACAAAAATAAACATATATTGTATTGCCTGTAAACGTGTGGTGCAATTCACTTCCTCATCCGGATTCCTTGTAAACTGAGTGACTGTGAACCATGGGTGACAGCTCCGTCCAAAAACAAGTGAAACTGTCGATCGGTGCTCAAGATGAGCCCTAGGGGTCAAATCTGAGCCAGGGGCAGAAATGACAGGAGGGGGGAGATGACACAAAGGAAGATGGAATGCAAAGGGTTAATCTGCTAAGAATCCCTCTCCCACATGAACAAAGGAGAAAAGTGGGAGGTTGGGGGGCACACAAAGGGTGACGATGGGGTGAATAGGGGGAGGGGAGGGTCCATTCCCAACCATCTGGATCTATTGTTTAAGGAACGGGGGGGTGAAGGACAGAGAACTGGAGGAGAGGGGAGAAGACGGGGAGGGAGGGGGTCACGCCCTCGATGATTCTGGTCAACCCCAAGGCTGAGACTCTGCTAGACCTCCCACCTATGGAAGTCATTTTTAAAATCATGACTGGGGACAAGTACCATCAATTAAATCAAGTAACATAATATCTGTATGTTTATATAAAAAGTTTAATATATTCAAAATGTAATTATGGCTCTTCCATGACCCTTCAGACCGTGGAAGCTCAAATTAAGCTACGGTTTGTGCGTATGACAGTAATGAATTATGTAGGGTCGGGATGGAAAGCAGAGCCCCATCAACAGGGTTGGGAATCTTTGATTGGATTTGAAGGATTTTGATTCTGCTTATCGATTCCGGTTATTAACGATTCTTCTCCGAATCTTTGAGTGGCGGAGTGAAAACAGGTCACATGCTTATTGCACAGAAGAAACACTTATTATTGATTTGTCTAATTTGAGTTTTGGTTCCCAAACCTAAATATCAATGAGTGCGTATGTGTGGGGCAGCTTAGGACATGTACTGTGAAAACGGTTTACAAGCTCAAGCAAATAACATGGAAAGGCTAACTGTATCAAATCAAACAAGGAAGAAAAAAAAAAAAAAAAAAACTGTAATCGACACTTACCACCACCACGAATGGAGGAATCCGGGAGGCTCCCCTAATGTAATATTCTTCTCCCATCGAATCTAGAGGAGAGGAGAGAAGAGTCACTTGCGGCCACTAGAGAGGAGGATTATGTCTGCAGGTCCAGGGGTTAAGAACATATAATCAGTTAGTCTCAAACTGTCAATGGCCTCGGACGTGAACACGGGCATCTTTCTGGCTCCGTCGATCTCCGTCTTCTCGACTCTCTTCCTTCCGTTACATCTCTGTTCCTTTTTTACATGTGAAATATGTTTTGGGACCAGGGAAGACGTATACCCATTCACCGCTAGCCTGTCTACACCCAAAAGGGCTGTTGGGAAGAAATGTATACAAACACTACAATGCCTACATATGTCTACAATGTCCACAGACAGTTGTTCTTACACTAAGATTATCCATGACAGGGAGCATGATCTGGTGTAACTTTATAGGATTTCCTTTTGAAAAATTGATACACCTCATGCTCTGTAATCATGTTTGCACTGACAACACAAGTCCACTATGGCTGGGTTATAGTATGTACAGTTTGAATAATGAGGAAAGCTGTTTCTTCACATTCATTAGTCATCAAGGCCCATGTGACATGCGTTTGATTTCCTGGCTGGAGATTTTTCATCAATTCTTTATCTCATCTCGCTAGCTCTAGATAAGCAATTTTCACAAAAAGGAATAAACTAGTTACGGTCATGGATGTCATCTTACCTCAGACAGGAAGGTCTGTGCGGACTTCTGTGCTCCCACATGTAGCAGGTATTCGTACACATATAATGCTAACCTGAAATGCAAAGGAAAAAAAAAAATGTTAGTGACCAAATTCAGCCTCCTTTATTTGCAAGACAGCCTCAGACTCTTCCTTCCTAACTTGCCTATTTTGCAACTAAGACTTGATTTATTCGGGCGGCCCACTTCGTTCACAACCAAAAGCAGAACAACAAAACCAAATTTCAACCAAACTGTCCCATAAACTCTAAGCCCCTTGAGCTAATAGTCGAGAACTATTCCGGGGACTAAACGTTATTTCAGTTTTTTGTGTTTGCATCTTTTGTGCACCACATCTGAAAAAAAACAAAGACTAGATATTAACAGAACAACTTTGGATTAAAAAAAAAAAAAAGGAAAAAAAAGTGGCTTTGTGGTTTTTGCTTGAAATAACACAGAGTCACGCTGTTCTTGTAAATTTACTGTTGTGTGACAATGATGTTTGAATGGATGCTGGAAAAGAGACATGCAGAGGTGGCAGGAGTGACAAGTCAAGATGCTCGTCTCCAGTAGGCAGGATGAGTGAGTGCTTTTTCTGGTTAAGCACATAACCTATCCTAACAATTAGCAGATAAAAGGGAAAGGTTACATTTTGTTTTTCTTGCTTGTTGACTTCTTTTATCTCGTTTGTTGCTCAATATGCTAGTGAACCCTGCATTGAGTGCAGTTAGGTTCACTTCGAGATTGTGGAACCATTGGCGTTTTAGGCTATATGCTAATATCTGAACACTCTTTTTGTGCATTGTGGAACGCTGACTGTTGTAGTCATTTCTTATTGTATGTGTTTTATCTTGTATTTGTCGGTTTTTTGCCATGTTTTGTATTGTGCTATGGACCATTTTTTGTGTGTGTCCTGAATAAAGAATATGATGAATATATAGATATGTTGGCTGCATAACTGTAATTTAAACATCAATGACATTAAGAGCTTCCCATCCCGAATCCTAATATTAACACTAGCAACATCCGGTGTTTGCTTGCAGTATAAATTAATGCCGTACACAAGTCGTTGCTGCCTCGAGGCTTATGTTTGACCAGTCAGCAACCTTAAGTACTGTTGCCTTCACTTTGATAGTTGCTGGTCGGCCATAAAGTACTGCTTTAGGAGCAGGGACTTTTGGGAGGGTAGAAACCACGACCCCATAACTAAAAATGTCTCTAGGTTCCTGTGGTTGAAATACAGGTGAATTTCTAGAGTACCTCCCCAAAATGTTCCTTGGTTGCTGGAAAACGTCTTGCAATTGAAAACAGGGCCACATCTTCTCAGCAGCACTTACAGTGGCCTGTATAGTTCTGCCACTAATCTTACCAACCCTAAGCATCCAGTCGTCAAATCACAGCAGAAGCTGAAAAAAAAAAAAAAACTGCTGACCTGTACGAAAAATATTATGATCTGAATGAAAACACTAAATACTGAAAGAATAGCTGCACACGACAAGCATTCCCACTAATTCCAACTATATTTTAAAAGCTGTTGCCTGGAATTTTTAGTAATCATTATTATAACCAGCCACACTTGACAACAGCAATCCAACAGGGTCTATTAACAGACACCAGAACCGTGCTGTGGAGTGGGAAACCCCATTGGCCCAACATTGTACTCCTAATGCCTTCACTTAGTCGTGTTTAATAGGCTGTTAATGGACCATCAATCGACCAGCAGCGTGGATATGACAGTGTCCTGTGTGGCCAGAGCAGACAGTCCTCTGACAGGCCAATAAGGTCCTAATAAGAAGGACAGTAGCTCAATGTCATAGTCCCCATCATTAGTCAATGAACTGATCAATGAAACATGGTTTTGAGATAATACGGCTGTTGTGCAGTTCGTTTTTAACCACTCACAGCCCATTTGCTTTTGTTGTGAAATGGTGTGATGAAGATTATGTTTATTTCAGCACATTTAGTGCCATTAAGCCTCGTAACATGATATGTAGTTGGACAAGAAAAGTTTGGGATAGGAAGCTGATAGGTATCACGGTTATCACAGTGTTCTAAAGACAATACATAGGGTACGTTTTAATAACTGTACTGAATTTGCCACAGCATAATTTATCTATACATTTCTGCATCACCATCTCCTATGATACTCAGTGATAATAGTGCTGATAATAGTGCGTTCCATTTACTTCGGAGCTGGGAATGACGTCACACCCGAGTTAAATGCGTTCCATTTTCAAGTCTGATTTTTAATTGTGGGGTAGCTTTAGCCAGGTTAGCCACCGTTAGCAATACCAGTTGATAACAATGCATTACGCTGTTTTGTTGTGCATACAAACAGCTTAACAAGTCCACAGATAGATGTTGATCAGGACTGTGTGTACGACTGATTCATAGCGTTTATCCATTACATGGTACCTGCTCGACTGGCCTTGGTTTTTCCATTAGGAAAAACAGTACCTGGTACTAGCGGAGGTACTTTTAGTATCACATCTGTCGAGGTTTGAAGCGAGCTGAAGCGACACCAAAAGGTGACGTGAACCTGCAGACTACTGACTGGTCGGAGAAAATCGTTACCAATCACTGCGTCATCATCGCTAGCGACAGACGGGGGTGTCCTGAACCAAACCGCCATTTTTAAATAGTTTAACCAGCGGTGGGTTTTTTTTGCTGCCTCCAGCTTCTTTTGAAACAAAGTTTGTCATCTGGCTGTGGCAACAGCCACAAGCCGAGAATCTAAAACAACACACCTTCGATGTGTGCGTGTGTCGCGTTAAGTCACGGCAGTTTCCTGCGGTGGCGCTATGACGACCAGCCACGCTCGCCCCACGCATGAGGCGGTACTAAATCTGCAATGGAAAAAGGAGGACGGGGGCACTGCGGCTGAGCCAAGTCGAGTCGAGCCAAGCAGAGCTGGTACTAGCAATGGGTAAGCGCCATTTGTGAGACACAAATTAGATAGAAGTGCTAATAACTGTATGTTACAACAGCTTTCACTGCTGCTGATGCACGGGGCAGCCATGTTGGATTTTGAGCTCGAGGTACTAGGAGGTTGTCCCGACTTCCCAACTCGGAAATCCGAGTTCAGGGAGCGTGTTTCCAACGTTTCCGACAAATTGAACGCACTATAAAAGGTGAAACCATCTTTCCTAAAAGCCTCCTTTGAACAGACCGCTTTGGAGTGAATATGAGGAACTTGTGACACCACAGAAATCAAACTGGATTGGTCGATTAATCAGTCAACTACTTTGGTAACCGATTAAGCACTCAATGTTTCAAGAAAATATGCCAAAACAAATGACGACTCCAGGATCACAAGTGTGAGAATTTTTCTTGGTCTTACAATATACCAAACTGAATAGTTTGGGGTTTGGACTGTTGCAAGACATTCAATGATGTCACCGGTTTTCTGATGTTTTATTGACCAAAGGATTAAAACAGAAGAAATAATTGGCAGATTAACTGATGATGAAAATAATCACTATCACAATTTGGATAATTTTAAAGTCCCTGAAGAATAACTAGGCATGATCGATCAGATGTCTTTCCTGGAGGATTTTCTCTACTTTTATGGTTCTTCTATTATAGTTTGTATTTTCTATTTATTGTTTTATGTTTTTTATGATCACACACGCACGGTTATTGCTTATGTTTTTTTTATGAATATCCATTTAGGAACAAGTGTTCCAAATGATCTTAGGCTATAAATGCTATAATATATGGCATTGGCATTAGTCTATTTAGTTAATAGTCTACACTTAAGTGTGTCCCTATGAAAATAACCATAAACAAAGTAAATGCCCACATGGGGGATAGTAAAGCCCTGCACATTTTTGTGTACGGGTAAAGGCGAGAATTAACTCATTTAGTTATTATTTTTGCTAAATGCCTCGAATCAAGCTACAGATGAGGTGAGCACATGGGAGCATTGGAGGAAAAGAAATGGCAACAATTGCTGTAGTGTGTTATAATGGAGATACAATCCGTGCCCGACCAGTTCTTACTATGGTATGCAAATGTTTAAAACATGCATTGTTAGTATGCAAAATATGTAATCCCTTAAAGATATGAATAGGCAAATATATAATAACTTTAGTACGGAGCCAATGGTCGCCAATGATCACACCTTGCCCTTCACAATGCAACATTTTCTAAACGTCATCACAGGAGGAGGGGTGGCAGCTGGCAGATTTAAATGCTTGCTTCTTAAGAACTGTATAATTAAATGCGTTTTCTTAAACATGGCAAAAGATCTAAATCCGAAAGCAACAAAGTTATTATTCAAGCATGACACATGATGAGTTCTGCTTGGATGTCAAAGCAATCTGCACTCCACATACTAATTAGCACACACAATAAATGGCATTTGGTATGATAAAAAAGTAGGACAATGCTAATAATTCAGACAAAACTATAGATGGAAGTGTTTACATCAGCCTACCTCTACTTTCTCATAGGGCTGTGCAATTAATCGCAATGTAAATCGTGATTATGATTTCGGCTCCCAAAGATCACAAAAACAGAATAATCGAGAAAAACAATTATTTAGCTCATTACGTTTTGCAAGTAAACTCTTATTTTCTCTTGTGTTGTGACTGAAAAAAATAAGTTTAAATAGGAAAAATATTAAGGCAAATTTCACAGGTTTTTTTACTGTTAATTTATTTAACTTTTTCCACTGTTTTTTTAAGTTCAATAATTGCAACATCTTTCCAGAAGTCAACGAGTAATCGTGTTAAATTATCGTGATTTCAATATTGACCAGAATAATCGTGATTAGATTTTTTTTTAACCATAATCGAGAAGCCCTACTTTCTCACCAACCTTGTCTATATAACATGGGCACTGAAACAGCCATGCCTGGACCACATACTGCTAGTCATTATGAGGGCTCGTCAGCAGTCCATATTAGAGCTGGGCAATATATTGATATTATATCGATATTGTGATATGAGACTAGATATCATCTTAGATTTTGGATATCGTGATATGGCACAGATGGGTTTTAAAGGCTGCATTACAGTAAAGTGATGTCATTTTCTGAACTTACCAGACTGTTGTAACTGTTCTATTATTTCCCTTTACCCATTTAGTCATAATATCAACATTACTGATGATTATTTATCACAAATCTCATTGTGTAAATATTTTGTGAAAGCACCAATAGTCAACACTACAATATCGTTGCGGTATCGATAGAGGTATTTCGTAAAAAATATCGTGATATTTGATTTTCTCCATATCGCCCAGCCCTAGTCCATATACAATAAACCCCTTTTCTGACTTAACTGACTCAGTGGTTGAATGGGTCCTCGGGACCTAGGCTGAGCATTAGGGTTGGGTACTTAAACCCGGTGCTAATACGGCACCGGTGCCAAAACGACCTGTATCTACTGGACTGAATAGCAACGCGGATTTCGGTGCCTCATTTTCGGTGCCACTTAAATGCCCGTGCTTCTCTCTGATGCTCCGAAATGGACGTTAGAGGCAACAGAAGCATCGCTGCACGGGACGCTCGTTAACACTACACTTGGCAGGTAACGTTAGCCTACCGTTAGCTAGTAACTGGCTTAAACACGGTTAAAGTGCTGACAGCTAAATGGTGTAAAGTGTGACTGTATTTCACTGTAGAGGATTCCAACAGCGGGACTTAACAGTGTGCAGCTGCCGTTGTCGAAAAAAACAACACAACGGTGTGTTTTCTTGAAACTAGTAAGCCTCGTGGTGCTTTCAAAGATATTGGAAAATACCCATTTACTGGTTGTTTTTGTCATTTTAAACAGCAATTTACTGGTGAAGTAAGTTATTGTTATAAGATATTGTTATTACATTTTTAATAAATCATTACATTTTTACCACATGGCCTTAGCAATAAACAAGCCATTCTTTAATGTCACAGACTGTAATTTGGTGATCTTCGGTTCAGGCACCAGCACCGTTTTAAAAGTATCGTTTTAGCACTGGTATCGGAAAACCCCCAAAACGATACCCAACCCTACTGAGCATAGGATGGACAACCCCTTTTTTTTTTGTTAAAACGGCTTTACATTATGGATAGCATAGGAATTTCCTTTTAAAGTAATTGACATTTGAATATCATTTAAGTGATACCACCACTTGTTGAAGAAAATATATATATTATATACACCACCCCCCATTATATTTATATATATATATATATATATATATATATATATATATATATATATATATATATATATATATATATATATATATATATATATATATATATATATATATATATATGAGAGAAAAAGTTAGAGTGCAAGAGAGACAGAGCAGCCAGAGAGAACAGAAACTGAAACTCTGCCTTGCACTTATGTAATTCAATACTTTGTAATTCTATAGTTTATTTGAAACACGCGTGGGACCACAGTCGCAGACATGAGTCTCACCAAATGATGCTGACCACATATTAAAGTGTGACGTGTTATACTATGAACGCGTCAGCTGCAAGTTGAACATGCGTTTAGTGACCCCTCCTGTATGAAGTGATAGTAGTTTCAATGGGCACGGCATGCGTGTCTGTGTGTGTACAGCAGGCCATCCTGCACGGAAGGTAATAAATGGCTGAGCTTCCCCTCCTGCAGATTGTCACCAAGATAAGAAAACATACATGAGCAGGCAGACATCCAGATGAACAAACAAACAAAGCAAAAGCGGCCTTGAATTCTAAACTTCCCGGAATTGGTTAATAATATTTAACGTATTGCATCTACAATACTGCACAAATATCTAAATGCAACAATATCCTGGCTGCACCAACTTACTTATTCAACACAGACAGTGGGACAGATTGGTTGTTGTACAAATGGCCGATGCTCTTATGAGGCTAAACACACATAAACCACCACTTTAGCCAGGGGAATCTGACCACTTTCTGAGGCTCCTAGCAATTTGTAGGTCACAAAGCTCTTTGTGACCGCTGGTGTAGAGTGTAAGGCACTGCCACTTGCAAGTCAGTCTAGTATTGAGCCACACACACAAATATTTTAACTATGCACTTTGCGGTCTACTGATCACACTTTAACATGTAGATCCCCTGCATCTATACTGATTTTGACAGTTTTGAAATGCCTGGCAAAAGCTCACAGGATGTGTTAAGACACAGCATGTGCTTCAAATATTGATACTGTTTGCATCTCCCTGTTCACTGCAGGTTAACAGGCTTGCTTAACACATGTGCAGCTTTCTAAAAGAGTTTGACGAGAAGAAAATAGCTAAGGACTTGGTCTTATGTCTGGGGATACGAGGATCACACTGTAGGACGCCCCCCCCCCCCCAAGAGGCCTTCAATGAAATTTTTATGTGTGGTGTGTGTATGTGTGTTTTTGTGTGGGTTGCAAAAGGGGCTGCGTGTGCGTGCACCTGGCCTACTGCATTATTAAAGCTCAGAAGCTAGCTCATAGAAAAGGAAGAGAAGTTTGAGGAGGAGGGGGGGTGTAAAAAGAGGGAGCAGCTGTAGGATAGTGGAGTGAAGGCAGAGGAGAAAAAATAGTTTTGACTGGAATATAAGAGGGGGCATGACCCATTTGTATAGAAGAAGAAACAATAGGTGGTACAGGGATCAGAGGAACAGTCAAATCAGGATGGAGAGGAAAATAGAAGAAAAGCAGTGGTTGTTTTTGACAGCCAGAATGTGAAATTATATTCATAAGGCAAGGTAAAAAAAAATCTGAATGGTAGCTCCAGCAACCCTTACACCCTAGTTTTTAAGGTTATATGACCTGGTGACACCAACATTTTACACCATATTGCTGAAATCACACTCTACTGGCTGACTTTCCCCATCCTCTCTCAAGCTGAAACTAGATTTTCTTCCATCACACTACGCGAGGTGACCTCCTGACCTCCCTCCCCGCCATTCCCACTTACATTCTGAGATGGGACATTAGTGCCAGCATACGCTTACTCCCATAAAGTGAGAAAACTCCCTGATGTACACCATCGGCACACCTGACATCCTGCCTGAGGCTCACGACAAAACCCCCTCTTTAAACATGGATGAGTCTGCCCACCATATCTCCCTCTCTTCTGTCTCTTTCCTTCTCTCCTGTCTCTCTCAACTCTGACGCAAAGCTGAGAGCAGCTGCTTCAGTCTGTCTCAATAATTCAACGCTGAAGCGAGGGATGAGGACTTTGAGGAGCAGCAAAAGATGGGAAGTGAGAGTTGGGAGGCAGATGAAGAAAGACATTAGAAGAGCGATGCATAAGAAGAAAGAATAAAGAATTTGGGTTCACAACACAGCAAAAGAAGTTGTGAGTTTAAAAAGGGTAATGGGATGCCTGCTGGCATATACAGTATTCACCCAAACATACAAGAGTCTGACAACTCTGTCCCACTCGAGTTCCCTTATCTGCTGACTGGTCCAGCCAGTCAGAGTGAGCATTTATAGTGTTCAACCCATCCGCTGTGAGGAATAAAGCCATAAGCATTCACCCGTGGGCTCCTACCACTTATATACCTCTAGGTTATTCAGCTGTATTGTAATATGAACTACCATTGCCCATTAACACAGCACATGGCTCTGAAACAATTGCATCTAACAAAGTTTAATGAAAGCATGTACAGGTCTTAGTTGGCTTTGTTAGCGGTGACTATTAAGCAAAGAAAGTTCCCTGCAGATACTGGCTTCTATTTCAGAATAGATGCATAGGAGTGTGTTGAATTCATATTCCAGAGTATTTTGAAGGCCCTGCAGATTGTTTAGTTGTGGGGTAAACGTGAGGTATGCATCTCCTGAGCGAACAACAGACATCGAGACGGTGGCGTTCAGACAAAGGGATTGGAGGGCTACAGCTCCCCAAGCTAACGCCACCTAAGCTTCCTGACAAAACAGCCACTGAAACGCCTGTGTTTGGGTCTCCTACAGCAGGCGGTGGCGGCAAATCACAAGCAGTTTATCTCCAGCACTCATTCGCACAACTCGGGGTGACTGAAGGAAATCTGTACGGGCCACAAAAGTTATGAGGCGCAGCTCTCCTTGCTCGGAGATCGTAGCGGCGGGTCTCCGCTGAGCGCACACACACACACATGGATACAATGTAGCCAGCGTTCGGAGACAAGAGTATAATTTTGGAACAATTCTAGTACACGTTCCTGTGCTATTTTGTGACAAAGCCCCAAACAGCTGTATTCTATTTTTACCTGCTGCTTCCGCGGGGCGACACAAAAGCCAGCTAGCTACAATGCACAGCGTCACTCCAAATGCATTGTTCCTCACACTGAGGCGAGGGAATAGATGGTACTAAAGTGGGATCCCCATCAGTGTTCCTCATAGGCAATTCAGCCCCGAGTGCACATTGTGCATTATTACTGGAAACATGTGCAGCAACACTCCCTCCTTGTAGAAGTGGTGCAACTTTGGTCGCTGAAACAGCCAGTCTTTGTTTTGAATTTGAAAGAAACAAGAAAGACACGAGTGAAACTGGCAGTGTGGCTAGCTGCTTGGGCTAACTTAGCAGCCATGCCTGTGTAGTTGGAAGATGCAAGAGGCACCACGACACAAAAAGTGGAAAACACAACGAACAAAATATCACAGCATCACTTTTGTAGCTTGTATGTTAAATTTAAAAAAGAGCTTGCTGAACATGCGTGCTGCTGCTGAAGTGACTGAGCTGCCTCACATCTGTTAGCAAGTTTAGCTACCTAGCACACTCTTCTTGGCTGGATCTCTGTTGTGACAGTGCAATAATTTACTTACTTTTCTCTTGCTTGGCTATCGGAGGGGACCACAGCTCCTTTACCCTTGCCGTACATCTTGGAGGATGTTCTGATACTTTATTTTATCCCACTCGACACCTGTCAAAGAAAGCTACCAGGAAAACCTACTATCTCCATAGCTACCCAGTTAGTGTTGTCTCCCTATCTCTCCCTTGCGCTCTCTTTGCTCCGGTTTCCTTTTTTTCTACATCCCCAACATTGCCCACAAATCAGGCAGGGTTTCAGCCGGGGGTAACTTGAAACAGTCCACTGGTGGAGCTTTTTTTTTTTTCAATCGCTGTTCCTGGATTCAGCTCACGCCCCCCCTGTTGTGAGAGGGTGGGGGCTTCTTAAAGCCACAGTGTCTCAGTTTTTGTCGACTTCGCTCAAGTTCAAGGTCTCTTCTGAAGGCCTTTAAGTTCAGGCCTTACATTGCATTGTGTTCATGTGCAATACCAAAATGCTAATACTAATTGCTATTACTATTTTGAAACTTTTATTTAACCATGATATGTATGTACCATGATTTGTCCTAATGTCACACCAGAAGGGCACTTGATTGGCCCAAATGCCCACCTGGGTTGGCCTAAATTCCCCCTGAAGTGCCCCTGTGTTCAACCCAAGTACCTGTCCAACAGTAGGACCTCAGGACATATTTGAACATTTCCCCTACTCAACACACATTAAAGGTGCCTCTTTCACCCCTGACCCTCCTACAGATCATGCACAGCACTGACTGAGGTTATCAAGTTACCTGATTATATTACTGCAAATAGGAAACCATTTTTTTAATGCAATACAAAAATACCTCTATGTTTGTCTATATTTTTCATCCTTATTGACTTGTAAACATTTGGAACTTCTGTTAAGGCTGCCACATCCAGTTTTCATAGTTTCCTTTGTGGCTCCAAAATTTTCCATCTTTACCGAAAAGCAGATTTAGAGCAGCATTCATTTTATCAATTTTAAGGTCCTACCATTTACCTAATTTAAATGTAAACATTTCATTCAGATTGTTGGTCAGTTACATTACAGTATCTTTATGGTCATGTGTAAGTCACTCTCAAAATGAAGTACATCAGTATACTCATTTAAATTAAACTGTAAACTGATGGCATACAATATGTAACACTTAGAAATCATCATACACAAATTGTTGCTATTAGTTAAACGTTTCTTGTAGTAAACTCTTACATTTTTATACAATCACATTGTAGGTTCTTGCTAATCAAGACCATTATAATATATGCTACAGCTATTGTAAATGTTATTTTAGTGTTCAGGTATGCGGTTGGCTCTTGGTAGTGATGTATAAGTCTGTGTCCTGTCCCTTTAAGAGTGTGTAGAGGGCAGTTGCAGAGTTTGTGTGTGCACATGTGTGTGTATATGTGTGTAAGGCAGGGACAGGCAGTGTGTTCTGTTTTCGTGCTATAGCTGTGGGAAGGGCACAGCTGACTGTCTGTGTGCATGTGTGTTTGTGCGCACGCTGGTGTGTGTATGTGTGGAGACAAGCGCATGTATTTGTGTGTGTGTGTGTGTGTGTGTGTGTGTGTGTGTGTGTGTGTGTGTGTGTGTGTGTGTGTGTGTGTGAGAGAGAGAGAGAGAGAGAGAGAGAGAGCGAGAGAGAGAAATACATTTCTGAATGTGTGTGGTAGGACTTGTTTTTTTTTAACATTAGAATACAAACATGATGAGCCAATACGATATAAAAGAACAGAGGAATAATAGAGTAAATTGCAAGAATGTACCTTGGTGAAATAATAATGTATAGCAACAAATATGTACTGAAAGACACAAAATAGTTAGACTAATGTTGTTTTACAAGTGATACTGTATATGTTCATAACATTGAATTGTACTTAAACTCTTAATCTCACAGAAATGCAAAGCAAGACACAAAAAAAAATGCCTTAAAATGTTCTCTTCCTTCCGCCATTTTCTTTGTTCCAGTCATAGCTATTGCATGTGGAATTACATGCTTATGCACACACAGATAATCAGTAATGACTGGTAAGGCTGTGCAATGCTTTTTAATCTTTTAATATTTGTGTTTGAACTATACGTCCACACTAAACCGGCTACATTTAGACTGCTCTTTACATGCGAAAACAACACGCGTCCACACCAGCATTTTCATAATTAATGTTTTCGTAATGACCTCCAATCCCCACTGAAATCCCAAAACAATAAATGTAAATTGTTAAATTTCCTCTTTTTTGTCCGAATAAAACTTTTTTTTTTTTAGAAAACTGAATGAGCATACAATAGTAATTGATTGCAGCTAATAAAATCCACCTGTTAACCAGGTGAATAGTGAATTTTGTGCCTCTGGCTGTTGATCAAATGACAATTTAATGATGGCAAAGTCGTCTGAGAAAATATGTACATCCAAAATGAGTGATCCCAGAGAGGGCTAGAGGGTTAGAGTAGGCTTATGCCATCATTTCCCAAAAGTTCTGTTTCCCCTGTCCACTCTAAAATATGATGCTGGCATTTTCAGATGAATACACTCTGGAGATAAGCAAGTTACATTTTTGGGTGTAAAAATGTCAGCATAGTGTGAACAGAGTAGTGTACGTACTCCCAGAGAGAAGGAGAATGGAAGAAAGTGAAAGGTGTAGGTATCTTTTAAGCTCTAGACCACAAACTCTATCACTGTCTCATCATCACTGTCTCATCATAGCACCAGTATTGATCCAAGAACCCAATGATCCCGGGAACACTGCTCTTCCTCCTTTGCACAGAATAAACACAAGCAGCATCACTGTGTACTTTCTCCTTCTCTCTGTTTTATAAAATGCAGATGAGTAGATAAGGTTGTTAGTATTTTGTATTGTGCTTCATTCCTGTCCATCCATGTTTCCATCCTACCTTCATCTAGCCTAGAAATCTAGACGCAAGACGCATCTTGATGTGGGTCTGGCATGTCTAAGCACACCACCTTCTAACAGTGTTATTGGCAGTTGTACGTAATTACTGTATTTGTACGATAACTTAACCTTTTGTACTATGTAGCTACGATAGATAATTCAAAAAAATTGTACAATGTTAAATGTGCCTTTATTGTCATTCACAGAGAAATGAAATTCATCATCTGCATTTAACCCATGCTATAGGCCTACAGAGGAGCAGGGAGCAGCACGGAAACCAACTCCAGTCTTTAAAGTGATGGTTCGGAGTTACGTCTCGTCTCATCTCATCTTTTTGGTGTGTTCTGTAGCACTTTTTGGACCAACACGGGGAGACTGATCATTTCGACTGGCTTTTCTGTCAACGGTCGGCCATCGGCTATATGTGTAAGCAGCTTTAGGGTAACCCTAACCCTTAAAGTGATGGTTTGGAGTAATTTCACCCTAGGGTCCTTTGCACCTTGACCTCAAGCCAAACCCCCCCAGAAGCTTTTTTCATCTGGGTCGAACATTGGGAGAGTTAGCGTAGAGTAGCGTTATCAGCTGAATAGCTTAGTGCAGGGGCTAATGGACCCAAGTTTGTATCTCGTAAATGACCCCACTAATAATGCCCAAAATGATACCAAACGTCTAAAGTAGTACAAATAGGTTATGCACTCATAAAACGATGGATTGGAAAGTTTGTAAGTACAACAGAAGTTTATGTAAATAACACTTGCCTGTTGGCTTCTGCTCTCTGCTGTTGTTGTTGCTGCTGTAAGACGAGTGCTTAGGGCCGTCTACAAATTACACCAAAAAGAGATGCAACAAAAATATTTTTTAATTTAACTTTTTTTTTTTAAGTAAGTGCTGTAGTATAACTAGCAGGAGACAAGTAATAATTGAGGTAAGTTTGGAGACATTACCTTATTTAATCATTTAATTAATAAATATTTTTGTTGTATCTCTTTTCGGTGTAGTAATTTGTAAGGGGCCCTAAGCGCTGTCTAACTAGCAGGTAGCAGCAGCAGCAGCAGCAGCTAGCAGAAGAGAGCAGGCAAGTGTTCATAAACTTCTGGTGTACCTACAAACCTTCCAATCCATCGTTTTGTAAGTAATAACCTATTTGTACTAGTGAAGAAGTTTGGTATCATTTTAGACGTGGGGTTATTTACGAATACAAACGTCGGTCCATTAGCACCTACGTAAGCTATTCAGCTGATAACGCCACATAAACTTAACTCTCCCAATATTCAACCCAGGAAAAAAGCTTCTGGGGAGGGGATGTTTGGCCGCGGTCGTAGTTACCCAAAGGGTCAAATTACGTATTCCTCACTTAAGAGCTATAACTACAACCGGCTTAACATTGAGTGCTTCAGTCGAAATGATCAGTCTCCCGTGTTGGTACCTAAAGGCCACAGAACAAACAAAAAGCAGACGAGCCGTAATACATCTCTATAACAGCGGCGGCGCTAATCTGTATTGTTGCCCAGGAAATAAAACCGGCAGCTGATTGGACGAACGCGTCACATGGGTTTGTTTTCTCCGGAAATTCAAAGCCAGACTGTCATGGCGGCCGTTCAGAATACGATCTCATATTGTACTAAAATAGTTCACTGAAACATGTTTCTGAGAACATTTTAAGCGAGAAATAGGCCGTGCAGTTGCTGAATCTGTCTTAATTTCAGCTCAAAAAAGATCAGTTTAAAAGATTTTCGTCAGATTTTGAGAGATAGTCACCTCATTCCGCTCCCCATTTCCGGGTGAGTCCCGACTGCCCTGCCGGCGACTGAACATGTCAGGTCGGCCAAAATGAACGCCAACAGCCCCCCAGACGGACGACGGCACGGGACACACCGAACAGATTCGCGTCACTGACCTCGCCAGACTGTCCAACGGCCGATAATCGGCTAAGTGTGTCCCGGCTATAACCCTAGTCTCACTTTGCCAGCCCGTCCTCCACAGTGCTGCGGAGGAGGGTCTGGCTAGTCCACACAGCATTCCGGGATGGGAGAAAAACGTTCTCTGGTTTATCGGCATTACTTTAAACCAATCACAATCGTCAAGGACGGCGCTAAGCGCCGGATAGAGCATTGGTGCCGCTGCAAAATAGCCTCGGGAAGGAACTTGTTTTGGTGAAAGGTGTACGTTCAAAAGTTGTTTCAGTCGTCCAACAGAAAACTCAGATTGGACAGATAGTCTAGCTAGCTGTCTGGATTTACCCTGCAGAGATGTGAGCAGCAGTTAACCATAGTCCTCATAAATCAACCAGAGTTTAAAATTCCAACACAAATGAAGCGGAATGTAACGGACATCCGGCTGAAAAGAGGGACATCTGGCAGAATTTCCGGCAGCAACGGAGTAATCCTGGAAGTGGAACGTCTACCCTAACCCTAAAAGACTGGAGTTGGTCCTAACATACATGTTTTGCACACGAACCAAGGGAGAACATGCAAAATCCACACAGAAAGGACCCGCCCAGACCAGGGATCGAACCTGGTAAGATCACCATCCCAGGCGAACCAATCTGCCTGTTTTTATTCGTATCTTCAATTTGCGCATGAAAACACCTGAATGAAATGAATAGGCCTACATTAAAACAAACATAAATGCCATATATCCATCATGTTTTCCACCATTTGAGGTTTGTCGCTCTTTCAATAACATAATCTCGTGCCCTCTTGCTCTGCAATGGTTTAATGGCACCCAACTGAAGAGACACAAGATGTTGATCTCAATAAACCAATTCCTAATATATAAACACACATTCGTTTGCATTTTCTTTTGCCAATTGTCTGGAAATTTGGTTAAAATTTGCATTATGAAAACCTGGTTATAGTTTCAGTTTTTTCCCCCATAATAGTGAAATTGCATGAAACTGATTTAGAAGCAACCTGATTATTCTATGTACATTGCACTCTGTCAATAATGTATTAAAGTTATATTAACTGAGCCTGGATCTGCCCTAAATAATGCAATCACATTTCTGCTGAGATACTCACAACCTCAACAACTTCCATGTGGTTTAGGTGTCAAGCTGTTTTCTTAGCTATGGTTTATAATACAATTCTATACCTGCAACCAATTTGCCTACACAAATAGTGTGTCCTTAACCATGGAGCAAACCTTTCAGATTCATATTCTTTGCAAACTCTGGAGACCTATTTGGTTTATTATTTGGTTTTCGGCAACCTGGCAATGCTGCCCTCCAAACTTTCATTATGACCCTTCTCTTGCGTCTGCCTCTGGTATCGCTCTCTCCATCTCGCCTCATCACTCTCTTCTTCCTTCTCTTCCACATCGTCGTCCTCTCCTCTGACCCACTTTCCTGCCTTCTCGCCACTATCTCCCTCTGTTCTTCCCCATGCACCCACATCCTTCATCTCTGTCTCTTTCTCTCTTTCTCCTCCCCCTTTTCACTTCTTCTTCCATTTTCGTTCTCCTTCTTCTTGTCTCCTGATTATATTCATGCTTCTCCATCCTCACACTCCTCCCTCTGTTCTTTCTTCTTCTTCTTCTTCTTCTTCTTCCATTTTCGTTCTCCTTCTTGTCTCCTGATTATATTCATGCTTCTCCACCCTCACACTCCTCCCTCTGTTCTTTCTTCTTCTTCTTCTTCTTCTTCTTCTTCTTCTTCTTCTTCTCCCGACTTCTCACCTTTCTCCTCCTCTCCTTCTGCACCTTCACTTTTCCTCTACTTTTCTTCCAAATGGATCTCCATCCTTCCATTCTTACACAGTCTTATTGAATATTCTTAATTCATGTTCTCTCAGCCTCTCTCCCACTCTTTTCTCTCTCATCCTCTACCTCTTTACTTTATCCTCTCCCTTGCGCCCCTCTCCTTCATCTTCCCCCCTACTCCTCCTCCCTTCTCCTTCCACCATGACTCATTTCCCCTCACTATGCCACAGAGCCACTCAGGACAGACATTCATCAGCGGCCTCAGATGATAGATGCTGCTCACCACAGCTCCAGCAGCCAGTTAGCCCGGGGTGATGCCTTATGCATTCAGATATCACCTGGCTATCTGTATCTACCATCTCAACCTGGATTGAATACGCACAAAAGGACTCAAGTTTCACACACATCCACACTGCGCTGCCTGGTGTTTAGAAAGAGAAAGTTTGTGGCATGGAAAAGCATATTTGCACTTTAATAAAGTGTATACAAGTGTGCATGCAATAGTGTGTGTGTGTGTGTGTGTGTGTGTGTGTGTGTGTGTGTGTGTGTGTGTGTGTGCTGTAGATTGTTAGGTATGTAAATTCCAGGGGAGTTAGGTTAATTGGGTCTGAAAAAGAGGTGGGTGTGTCTCTCTCCTCTATGACAGGCTTATTTACATAGCAAAGCTGTAATTACCCTAACGAAGCCCCTATCCTATCAGGGAGAGTGCACACACACACACACACACACACGCACACACACACGCACACACACACACACACACACACACACACACACACACACACACACACACACACACACACACACACACACACACACACACACACACACACATATACACACGTTTACACAAAGGCACACATGAGCAATCCCCAAACAGGTTTGAGCTCAATCCTGCCAAACCTGTATTTTTCATCACTCCAGATCCCTCTCAGAAGCATTCCATTCACATGTTCATCTCTAATTGAATGGCATCTTTTGCAGCGCCAATCAGTCAGTTTGTTGGAATTTCTCTATCAGAGCTCATTGGCTTCTAGAGAGATGTGGGACCTGTTCCAGCACTTAGCAATCACTTCCTTCCTTCTCCCATCTGTATTCTTTTGTAAAAAAAAAAAAAAAAGTCTTTCTCCTGGTGAGTTAGGGGGTAATAAATTAAAGTATGGAATAAAGATTTTCTTTGTGTCATATCAATGTAAATCAAAATTCCAAATCATTGTTACGGAAAATGAGAAGATGTAAGAACAGTGTGGACGTTTGGGGGAATCATTATCTGACCAGCTCAAAGTCAATTAAAATGAATATTCTCCATGTAGTGAGGCACGTTTGAAATCCACCCAGAAACTTTTGACAGTTTTTTGTTACTAGTGTGTTATTTTTGGATGACATGTCAATAGATAGGGTATTTCAGAGTTTCCCAACCTGGAGGTCAAAATGTGGTCACAAGATAATGCTGAGGGCTTGTGTGAAGATTGACAGAATAGGAAGCATGAGAAAACATATTTTTAACAAACAAGTTTTATTTATATTAACCTGACTCCACCAGATGGATTGCTTCGCATTTGCTCGGCATATCCATCTGGGAACTTTCGGTTAGAGAACTTTTGGGAAGGGGCGAAAATACTGGTTAGCTGATTGGATAAACCATCTGTCTATCACCACCTATGTTGGTGATAGACGGGCCAAATCAACCAATCAGATCAACGAAGCGTATGAAAATACAACCATAGGTGTCGGTAAAGGATATTTGCCGTTTGTGTAACGAGAATTTACGAATAAAAGGCACCCTTTCACGTTCCCGGTCCATATTCCAAAAGAAGGATCCAAGAGAAAAAAGCATTAGCGAGCAGCTAACAGAATTAGGGCTACCGCTGGCTGAAAATACTGGTTAGCTGATTGGATAAACCATCTGTCTATCACCACCTAAACTCGCCTCAAAGCCAACGCTGATTGGTCGGTCGTTTGGCGAACGGCTCAAAATTTTCTCTATCTCAAGATGCCAGACTGATCTGCGAGTGGAAAACTGGAGCTCGTGAGATCAGGACGGTCTAACGAGGCTATATTTATATAGCCCCACATCACAAATCACAAATTTGCCTCAAAGGGTTTTACAATCTGCACAGCATACAGCACCCTCTGTCCTTTGACCCTCAGATGAGAAAAAAATATATACTGTATATAAAGATGGACGACATGACAACTTCCCAAAAGTGAAGCCAAAAATTCTCGATTGCATAAACCCCGCCCCCTCCATGTTAGTGTGTAATGTCAAAGTACACGTTTTTTTGGGGCTTTCCCTTTATTTTCAAAGTGGATAGACATAAAGGGAAGAGAGATGGGGGATGACGCGCAGCAAAGGGCAGCAGGTTGGATTCAAACCCCGCGCCGCTGCAGGACAGCCAACATGGGGCGCTCTTACTGGGTGAGCTAGAGGTCGCTATGTAACTCTTTTCAGGCCTCTACAATTATTCTAAAGATTTAAGAAAAAAAAATCTCTCGTTGGTTGAACTTGCTAAATGTGGATAATATGCCGGAACTTGCCAAATTCAGTACAATGTGAAGAGAGCAGTAGTCTTAAAATGAGAGAAACAAAGCAAGTTTTTCCAGTCAAGGTGTGCCCCTTACTAGAAATGTAATTATGTTCTGCTAAAAATATTTCTGCAACTTGTACAATGGACGTCTTGAATATTGGTGCAAAACATTGATCACTGACAGAAGCTACCTATTGGTTGTTTTGGATGACTCATAGCTAGAGTCATCCAAATATAGAGAGAAACATGTTGTTCTTTTTTTAGAATTTGGGTGAACTGACCCTTTAAGTATTTTTCTTTCTGTTTCCAAGGTCCACTACTGTGCTACTGTCCATCATCACCAATTGTTCTTCTTGACGGTGTCTGAGCATTTTAGTATGGACTTTCCCTTTAAACAATAAGTACTAAACCCAGCACCTTTACCCAGGCAGCACCCAGTGCTCCCATTGCCTCCCCCAGTCTCTGCCCTTCCCTCTCTCTGCACTTCCTATTCCAACAGGAATTTAATCTTTCAAGCCATCGTTGTTTTTCTTCTCCCCTATTTTTACTGCTGCTGCTGCTGCTGCTTGGAAGACCACAGACTGCCTCTGTATGCTGATGCCCCCCTCCCTTCTCCTAGCCTGTCTCTCTCTTTCTGTATCTCTATTTGTCTAACTCTCTCATGCTCACCGTCTCTCTCTCTCTGCCTGTCTTTCTTCCTCTGCTCTCTATCCTCATCACTCCCCCCTGCTCCCTCTTCCTCCTCCTCCTCTTCCTCCTCCACCACCTCACTTGTTCTCTTTACTTCTTCACCCTTCCTGTTCCTTTTTTTTCTCCCTCCTGTCTGTCGATCTGCTGTTTCGTAGACCTGCGGTACGTGCCACAGAATCAGATGGCAGTCAAATGGTAGACGGAGACAAACACAGAGACACATGCATGCAATTACATGCTCACACACGCGCAAGCACATGCAGACCGGCAACTGCACGCATGGACAGAGACTCACACACTTTTGTGCACACACCTGCACATGACGTGCACATTCATTTTTTACAAATACACACGGTGGTGTCATATACGTTCAAGTATTTCAGTCACCTCCCTCAGTCAGTTTAGCAGGGAGGATATTAGTCTTGGAACACAAAGCTATCAGAAAGCAGAATGCAGGAAATATTAATGAGAACGGAGACTTTTCTGAGAGATTAAACATGAAGAAAGAGGGAGTTGTGGAAGAACTTGGGATATGGCGCAGCATAGAGAAAACAGTATGAAAAGTAGACTTTTCAGGTAAAAGTATACTATTTGTGTATCGACTGTTTTAATGTTTAAGTGAGAGAGAGACAGCGACACCAAGAGAAAGGGGGGGGGGGGGCAGAGAGGGAGAAGCAGAGAGGAAAGAGGTCAGTCTGAGCTTATGAAACATTTTCTAACCTAACACGGCCTATTTCTGACAGGGCAGGACTGTGGACTTACAGTCAGAAACACAAGTTCCCAGGGTTGACAGCGACATGCCTTTAGGGACTGACACATATAAACACACACACACAAACACACACACACACACACACACACACACACACACACACACACACACACACACACACACACACACACACACACACACACACACACACACACACACACACACACAGTAAGCATTTGACATATTAATATGTGAGTTCATGACCTACACCTTGTTCAGGTTTTTTTTTTTATAAACTCATCTGAGTTTGGAAAACCAAGGCCATTTACCTCTGTTTATGTTTACTTCCTCTGGAATTAAAGGAGTAATTCAGCATTTCTTGAAGAGTGTTAGAAGAGAAGATTGAAAGATTGTTACCCTTCTCATGTCTGTGTGTTAAGTATGGAACTAGAGCCTGCAGGCAATTAGCCTAGCTTAACATAAAGAGAGGAAGCAGGGGGACACAGCTATCCTGGCTTGCCTACCTGCATCTCGTAAGCTCACTAAAAAATAAAATGTTGTACCTCGTTCGATCGAAATGTAAGAACGATTGGCTTCTGATATTGGGACATAATAATGTCCTCATATCACCAACTGCAGTGACGGTGTGCTGACACCACCAGGAATAATGTAATCTTGATCTTGTGCCTGTACCTCATAAATGGGGAGTTAAGTTGTTAACATACACCTTACGTACCCTGCTGCGCTGAATGAAAAGCTATAAAGTTCAATTGGAAAAACTGCTTTTGACATGTATAGTCTCTGTTGTTTGTGCCTTTTATTTTCCTGATTCTGTTGTTTCCTGTGGGCTCTCCCCTATTCACTTCAACCGTTCAGATTTCAATACAATCTCTGCTCGATAGCTGTCCGAATGAAAAAATGTGTCAGTGTCCAACTGAAACAACCAAAACGAAAAGTGAAAGGACTGGAATGTTTAGATGCCAAAATAAAGTGTTTATCGTAATCAGATCATGTTTAGCTACTTTATGCCAACAAAGGACTGGAATTTCTAACAGTAACAGTGTTGACATGAGGATTTTTTATATTCTTTTAAATGTAGCTTATTTCTATACTGTAGATGAAAATTTGGTTGAAAACAAAGCTAGTGTTTTCTCTTAACACATATAAAAACTTTTGTGTAAAGAATTCACAGCATAAAGTGCTCACAGTTTTTATTTACATTTGACCTGAAAGCTTGCGACAGAAACATATGTTGACTTGGATGTCAAATTGGATCCAGATTGCATGTCCTTTTGGAAACGTTTGAACAGTTACAAGACCTTTTTTTTTTTCTTTTTTTTTTTATCAGAGACACAAACATGACTGTGCGGTGGTATAATTGGCTGCGCAGACAGTCTACAGATGTTATTTTCTTTCAACTAGTAGAGTAATTTCAGATGCTGTTTTTCTGTCACCTTCTGAGACGGAGAACGGTGTGTTCTCAAGTGACCATGGCCATGTTGCTGTTCACAGTCCAGCTCTTAGTATTAACTGCTACTGTAAAAGTGTGTTGATGGGTTTGTTGCTATTTTGTGAATGCCTTGTGTTGTCATAACTTAAGAATATCTATTCAAACTAATCAAAAAATTAGGAAGTGCTTATGGCTATGGAAGAATTTTTCCTCACTGCAACGTTTCCATCTGCAACATGACATCCTCCATGTTCGAAAGACTTGACAGTAGGTTTATGTTATGGCCATCAGTTCGAAGAAGTCATGTTTATTATAGCTATAAACACTACAATACCCATGAGCCTCAGCTGCTGTTGCTATGAGAAGAAACGAATCAGAGTTGTAATTCAAAATGCGTCCTTGATTGGATTTGAGAACACACACCACACCTAATAAATTTTCAAAAATGGAACCAGAATCTGAAAGTGAACGAACTTAAATATTTTATCAAGTTTCAATGTTTCTTATCACCTGACACTGCAGTTCCCCTTAGCTAGATGAAGCGTTTTTTACCTCGTTGTTTTGTTTTTACAGTTTTGGTTCATGCTCACGGCATCAGTGTTTTTTTTACAGCAGCAGCAGGCAGCTGTTTTCAGCAAAAACATTCTGCTAAAATGTTCTGATGGCCTATGCTACCTGCCCAGTAGCAAACTGCAGACAAAGTCAGCGAATAGCAGGTGAACATAATGGAAGATGTAGCCACTAAAAAGCCAGATATTTTCCTCAAGAGTTGGTGGAGACCAAAGCAGAGCTAAAATGAGATTGAATTTTGGGCTTACATTAGTCCGGTGGACAGGAACACTACTCTAAATGAATGCTACATTCTGATGCTACATGCTAATAATTTAGCTCCATGTCTGCTAGATGTGTAGATAGGCAACTGTTTCAGCTTTACAAGGCCGTTATGTAAAATGTATGCGAAGATCAGCTTATTGTGGACAAAAACAGATTAGTGCTGCTAAATGTAAAGCTTAGAGAGACTCCACCAGTACTACTGCGTATGTGAAAAAAGAAATCTGATAAATTGCCTCAACTGATGTCACTTGAGGCAGTGTCGGTTGGGGATGGAGACTACAAGTCTGAAAATGAAAAGATTCTGATGGTGGGGAGTTAGAAAGAAGTGAACTTACCAGACTGAACTGTCAGTGGAGTTGCATTGTGGGTAATTTAGGCAATGTAGGTTTTGACAAGGAAGAACAATGCATGGCATAAAAAAGAAGATATCTCTGGTTCTGCGAGATTGATTTTAATCATTTAAAAAAAAAAACTGTCCATTGTAAGACTGACAATAGAAATACAATGCTAAATTAGTGCAGTAATCTTTTTAAATCAATGAACTCAAATCTAAGGCTAAACTATAAATGGTAACATACAGGTAACTAGATTATTAGGGAGCTCACCAAACTGATGATGTAGAGATAATTAAAAAAGTGTTCGAGACTTTTGGATTAATAATGCTGTGTTTGCAGTTCAATGTTCGTACCTTGCTTGATCAATACTTAGAGATTGTTCTTGTGTCTTTCTACATTGTTTTGAACATTGATTTGATCTGGACCACTATCGTTTTCTGTCTTCAGAAAGTGTGCATTGAACAAACCCCTGATTTAGATCCCCATCAGGTATCACAAGGGCATCACTGATTCTTCCAGGGGTCAACACGCAACACATTCATTCAACATCAGAAATGAACAACAACAAACAACAAAAGGATAAAGCTGTGGCAGTTACAAACATGCAGAGCAGGTTTGTGAGCTTCACTGCTGTAGCTCTCTCCTATTGTCCTGGATGAAGAGGTTTGTCTGAACGTTTGGATACATGTGTTGTTGACTGTCTCGCCCCTCGGCTAAAACTACAGGGCCTCCTCTCCCCCCTGTGCAGGGCCCCTCAACTTCTTTCTCTCTTTCTCTCCATTCTCTTTCCATTTCCTTCCATTCTCTTCGCTTTCCTTCCTTTCCTTCTCTTTCCGGATTGTTCAAAACCAAAAAAAAAAAAAAAAAAAAAAAAAAAAAAAAAAAAAAAAAAAAAAAAAAAAAAAAAAAAAAAAAAAAAAAAAAAAAAAAAAAAAAAAAAAAAAAAAAAAAAAAAAAAAAAAAAAAAAAAAAAAAAAAAAAAAAAAAAAAAAAAAAAAAAAAAAAAAAAAAAAAAAAAAAAAAAAAAAAAAAAAAAAAAAAAACACACCCCCCCCCCCAACCCCCTCCCCCCCCCCCCCCCCTCCCCCTCCTTCCCCCCCCCCCCCCCCCCCCCCCCCCCCCCCCCCCCCCCCCCACCCCCCCCCAAAACCCAAAAACCCACCCCACCCACCAACACAAACACAAAAAAAAAAAAAAAAAAAAAAAAAAAAAAAAAAAAAAAAAAAAAACACAAAAAAAACAAAACCCCCCCACCCAGAGGCAAAAAAAAAAAAAAACAAAAAAAAAAAAAAAAAAAAAAAAAAAAAAAAAAAAAAAAAAAAAAAAAAAAAAAAAAAACTCTGTGTGTATTTGTGTGCATGTCTGTGTGCATGGATGTGTGTGGGTGTAGATGAAAGTGCGTGTGCAGTGTGTGTGTGTGTGTGTGTGTGTGTGTGTGTGTGTGTGTGTGTGTGTGTTGTGTGCAGTGTGTGTGATGCGTACGTGCGTGCAAATGTGTGTTAATGCAGACCGTGCATGGGGGTGGGGGTTAGCATGTTTTGTGTGTCTGCGGTGCTGACTCCACACATGATCCCCATTAGAGGCTGGCGGGAGTAGACACACACACACACACACACACACACACACACACACACACACACACACACACACACACACACTGCACACGCACTGCAGATGCACTTTCATCACCGACATACACACTCTCATGCAGACATGCACACATGTACATGCAAGTATACATGCATCTACCACACACACACTCACACACACACACACACACGCAAACACACACACACACACACACACACACACACACACACACACACACACACACACACACACACACACACACACACACACACACACACACACACAGTTGGGTTCTGTGGGGCCTGATCCCATTTCACCCCTGAGGCTTTTCCACCGACAAGGGACCGGCGTTGGAACTGGTTTCTGAACAAAAATTTTTACATTTTCATCGCAGAAAACTGATTCGCAGTCAGACATTTAAATTGAAACTGTTCCGGCCACTTAAACCTGCTTTTCTAGAGCCGTGGCAGCCCTGATGTTCGGGGGTAGGGTGATGTCATCACCATGTAAAACCCAACATCATTCCTAGGCAACCACAAGTGTCCTAAGAAACCAGATGTGTCGTGAGCAAGAAGAAGAGTTTGGTCAAAATGATCGTCTGAGGAGGCCGATGCTTTACTGGCAACATAATTCTTGAAAAGGCTGAAAAGTTTGCAAAGACAAGCTTGATGTGCCAAGACAAAATGTGGAAGAAGATGGACAAATCTAGAACAATGGAATAAATCATTCACAAAGGACTACAAAAAAGTCAACAAGTGGGCACAGAAATAACAATGGAGAGAATTTCTATTTGCTCAATTCTGTGGTCAGACATAGACTAGCAGATAAAGTGACTGAATGTAGCAGCAGTCATGTTTGAGACAATGTTGCCACCAACTACCTCAGATAAATGAACAACATTGTTGGAACATGTTCTTTAGGTTACAATATAACAACTGTAATTTGTTTTTTTATCCAACCAGAGAAATAATACGGGTCCAACAAGTAAATGGCGTTGATTGCACTTGAATGGTTGAGGTGTGACAATAGCTGAAAGAGAAATGAATCATCATATTTGGGGTGAGGGTCAGGTTTAGGGTCTGTCCAATCAGCTTCTTTGGGGGTGTCACAATGTAACAACTGCTGTGGATATAAAGTGATGCTTTATCAGATTGTAAGTGTGGGGGAAATGGCTTTATGGATTGCTGCAATTATAATTGTATTTTGTACATAAGCTGCATTGTGCAACGATTCTAATTCTACGCTACACTACGGTCAACAACAACTGGAAAACATCTTACTTTTTATCCCAATCTGAAGAGAACAATAAAGCGTATCCAAAACCTGACTAAACTTATCCAACATTTGTCGCAATTGATGCTTAAGGTGCTTTTTCTGTACAAGTTGGCAGCAGCTAGTCAAGCTAACTGGCAAAATCTTCATGCAAACACACATCCCACATCTATGTTTTATTTTGACAGTACACTGTAAAATATTACAGACCCATTTAGTTATTTCCACTTATTTCTTAATTTTAACTGAACAAGCTTATACAAGTTGTCGATTTTGAACTCAACTTTATGAGTTTTTGAAAGTTAAACTTGCATTTATTCGTTGGGTTGACTATTTAAAAAAATGTATGTGCTGATTTAACTTAGGTATGTAAGTTAAGTTATCAACCAATGGCAGTCAGGACTGCAACTGGTTCATTGGCTGGCCAATTCCCATGATGCAAGGCGGTAAATAGAGTTTTGTTAAAATTTGCTGAAAAGTTTGCAGTTTGTTCGAAATACAAATGTAACTTTATGAATTACGTTTATTAAACGTGTGTTTAGAATGTAGTGTTTTGTTGCCTGGTAATTGTCATTGTTGTGCTGGTTTACATTTGTAACCATGAGTTAAGTGACTGTTACGTTTGGTAAGAAGAGGTGGAGTATTACAGTGTTAGACATTGAGCAGTAATAGGATTTCTTCAGCCATTAATCTGCGGCGTGTCACTTCACTAGTGGCCATTTTATGTCAAGTGACACAAGATCAGCAGAAAGGCCGCTATTGCACGGGCCCTGGGGTGGCCCCACCCACAGTATCTCTGCTATAAATGTGGTTATGTTGTTTTAACTTGAAAGTGTGAGTTGAAATAAAGAAGAAAGGTATGTCTGTTATACTAGGCAAGGAAGGTTTCTTGCATTATTAAAGAAAATAAATTATTTGTTTGAACTTAAAGTATGAAGTTAAACCAAGTGATACAAAGTTAAATCAACTAAAAGAACAACTTTAACAAACCTAGAACACTGTAGTTACATCAACCTCATTAACTTTAATTTCTAAGTTGAAACAAAGGCAGTCTTCAAGTTGAGTGAACTTCGATTTTCAAGGCAGCAAGGGAACTTGCATTTCCAAGTTAAACTAACATGAAATTTATTACAGTGTACACGTTCCTCCCATAGACTGTATCAAATATGGACACAGTCTCCATGACATCGCCCAAAGGTTCTAAAGTAAGCGGCTCCCAATGGCTCCGGCTGTTGCCACTTGGCAGTGCCTGACGTCGGCATTCACGCAGCCTGCATCTGCCGTCAGACGGTGCAGCAAAAACGCATGCAGGTCTTTCCATTCATTTTCAATTGGGGTAGTGCGCTTAGGCTGCGGTGGGGTTTGCCGCAGGGGGGACACGCTTAAAAACACAGCGGGCCTTCGACGAAAAATTTAGACCGACTCAACTTTTGTAGAAAGGCAAACCGACGTCACGCTGCGGTGGCCAATCAACCGTCGATCAGACTCGTCAGTGTTTTTTGAGGCGGTGTTAGAGTCCCGTACAGGAAACAGGAAACATCACTGCCTCTATCGCTGCCACAAGAAAGTTTTAAAACACGAGACACACGCACTGAACCGTCCAGGAGTTTGTGTGACAGCTGAATGTTTGTTCCAAACAACAAAGCACAGTCAATCCGTCTCGCTCGTCTCTTTTCTTTCTCTCTTCCTCCGTGAAATGAAGCTGCCTTCATGTGCGGTCGGAAATGTCGAGATCTATAAAACGATCCGGGGGAACACAGTAGTTGTGAAATATAAAGACTGCTTGTGTTCATAGACTGTGTATTAATGGACAGAGCGTGTGTGATGTCACCCATTGGTTTGTGGAGATCTGCTGTGAGTCGCCGAGTTTGCCGTTACGGGTGCAGCCATCCTGGTTGCGGATGTGACGATTTTAGACGAGAGGGAGGAGTGAGGGAGGAGCCCTTACACTGTACGTTACGTTACACACTTTCACTGGCAATCACATTATAGCCGCGCCCTAAAACACCCCTTGCTTTATCGCCGATTTTAAAGGTCCCATGACATGGTGCTCTTTGGATGCTTTTATATAGGCCTCAGTGGTCCCCTAATCCTGTATCTGAAGTCTATTTCCTGAAATTCAGCCTTGGTGCAGAATTACAGCCACTAGAGCCAGTCCTACACTGAGCTTTCCTTAGGATGTGCCATTTCTGTGTCTTTAGCTATTGAGGAGGAGAGAGGGGTGCAAGGTGGAGGGTGGGGGTGTGGCCTTGACCAACTGCCACTTTTCTCATTTGAAAGCCATGATGTCTCTCTCTCATGGGTGGGCCAAATTCTCTGGGGGGGCAAAGCAGAGAAGGGGGAGGTAGCCTTGCTCCTTATGAGCTCATAAGGAGAAGATTCCAGATCGGCCCATCTGAGCTTTCATTTTCTCAAAGGCAGAGCAGGATACCCAGGGCTCGGTTTACACCTATCGCCATTTCTAGCCACTGGGGGACCATAGACAGGCTGGGCGAACTCATATTAATGTTAAAAAACTTCATAAAGTGACATTTTCATGCCATGGGACCTTTAAAATCAACGAAAAAATTAACCTCATTCTGTATTGCAGAAGACTTCAATCTAGCGATTGAGACCATAAACTCATTGTGAAAGTGTTTACTGAGGTAATAAATCAAGTGGTAAGTGGGTCACTTTCTCATAGACTTCTACAGAAACCGACCTCCTTTTGCAACTGCACGTGTCGCCCCCTGCTGGAATTCTGATAGAATGCAGGTTTAAGGCACTTCTGCATTTGCAGCACTTTGCCGAACCGGATACGTTGTCCATTAATATACAGTCTATGCTTGTGTTACATTTTGGGGGGGTTAAAGAAGACAACAGGACGTCACACCAATGGGCCGTTTAATGACACTCCCACACCACCGCACAACTCTGCGGCAAATGGCCGGATTGCTTATTTTTGTCTGAATGGGCCCTGAGTCTTTGAATTTCCCTTATCGAGAGACACACATCTGTGCAAACTAGCATTTAGCAACAAATATAGAATATATATTTATTTTGTAATTTGCACAACGATATTTGAACCAAATTAAAACATAGAGTATGGTCAAACTAATTCACTATAGTTGCAGACTGGGGTTTTTTATGCTAGAAAGAAACAAATGCAACAAATGCATTAGTGTCTAAAACAAAATTCAGTGGAAAACAAAGTATAGAGACAACACCTTCTGTATGCCAAATACATACAGTATCTTGTTGGCTGGGAGCACCGCTGTTTGACTGTCATTACTTCCTTAAACATTAATTTCATAGCATATCTGCTTCATTGGATTGTATACAGTGGGCAGTAACAAGGAGGGAGGGTGAGAGACAGAGCAGATAATGTGTTGTTAGAAGCCAGATCCACACCCAAAGCATTAAGTCTATAGAGTATGTGACTTCTCTTATATACTGTTATTGTCATTACCTTTGAAAACCTAGTGATGCTCACTTAATATAACAACAGCTATCCCTCTGTCCCGACATGTGTGGAAGGAAAAAAAAGTTTAATTTAATTTGTTTCATTGGTTCCAAGCCTCATAAATCCTAAGAAGATTATAGAGGTTATGAAGATCATGTAGGGTCACAAAAAGAAAAACAACCGCTGAATTCACAACAAGATATTGCTCAACACAAACATTAAATGTGAGATATACAGCATTACATTTTGGAAAAGTGGCCCTTAATCCTCATTATGGTAGGCTAACCCATATATTTAAGATATTAAATAATGAGCTCTGATCTCTTGGCTTTAAATCAGAAAATGAATGAGTAAAACCTTTTGATTTATACAAGACATTAGGCAGTTAAAGACAGAAGCACACTGGCTCATATACAGTTAGGCACCAAAAGACTTTTGTAAAATGAGACTTCAAAATCAGAAGTGGAATCAGTGTCAGAGTCAGAGTTGCAACAACTGGAGCACAGAAATACTGACCTGGTTAATTGGTGCTGACACATTGCAAGAAGTATGGGAGTAACACGCTAGGGTTTGGGGAAACCATAACAGGAGCTCACATATTATAGCGTAGATAAGACAGGCTGCATGACAGCAGACTAAACATAAACACTCTGCAGGTATACATTCAGAGCTGAGGAATATTTCCACTGCGGCAGCACGACAAAGTTGGTAAAATCTGATGTTCAAAGTGGAGCTAGGCTGATACTAAGCAAAAGATTCAACACAGATGGTAAAACTACAACCGCACTCATTCGCAGACTACTAATACCTGTCTAAGTGCTAATATGTACAGGACAGAAATGTCCATACAGTGTACAGTATTACCCATATACACAACAGTAGCAGCAAAAACAAAGGCAGCATGAGAGATAATCAGTCTTAAATCCTCATCTAAACTACACCCAGTCTGTCCAATGCCTGCTGGCCCTGGGGATTGTGCTGGAGTTTTAATCCACTTAAAAGCAGAGGACCTCTGCTGCTGTTTCCAAGGGGCTTGACCCACGTTGCATGCGCACACACATGCACAAAAACAATCAGGAGTACACGCATGAAGCACTATGCACAAATTCGGTCACTCCTCTTAAACACACTGCAGTATTAAGGTGAACGCACAAATGTACACATGCGTTTACATTAATCTATGCACAAATGTAAAAGGTGGTCTGATATGTAAATTGATCATGAAATTTACAACAACCAGGTTGAGTGGCCAAGTTCGGTCAGATCTTTGAATTGTCTTGCTTTATCACAGATGCAGAATGAAAACTCTAATTTAAACCTATATAGGAGGCTGATGGACTGCCGAGGCACAACCTAACGTTGACTGGATTTATTAAAGAGGGGTCAACTGTAATTCCACCATTGTTCAACTCCACTTTCTACGTAGGTCTGCTACAGTGTGTGTATGTGTGTATGTGTACAGTATGTGTATGTATGTGTGCGCGTGCGTGTGTGAGGGTGATCTAAGCTCTCAATCTATAATATAACAAGAATTTTAAAAGGAATTTGTTCTACTTGTTCACTCCGCTGCACTAACACAACTGCAAAAATATATAAACAACACACATAACATTCTTCATATTAATGTGTTGAAAATGAACTGTGATCATTTAAGGTTTTTGTTTAGCATTAGAAAATATTTTTTGGTCATGTTTAAATGCTTTATTTTGTGCCACGGACACAATGTCATACTTTTTTTCTCTTCTTGCACCAACGTTTGTCGTTATCTAATTTGAAATGTACTAATTCCTTATTCTTGCGGAGGGAGGGCGAACCACTGACTTGAACAGCTGCTTCATGACCCAAAAAACTGTCAGTCTTTCCCTGGAATAAATTGTGGAATATACCATCTTTGGGTACAGAGGGGCGCTAGAAACGTGCATTTCCGGTAAAGTAGGTGTTACCAGCAAATGGGTACGTTTTAGCGGCATCGCAAATTGTATCCCAACATTTTACACTCACATTCTTTGAACGTGTTTTGATTAAAGTGTCAAAAAGGGTACACTTAAGAAATAGTTAAAAGTTCAGCTCACCCGTGTTTCAGCGCCGTGTTTCTGGAGGACCCATAGTAGAATCAATTCAGCGAGAGGGGAGCTTGAAACTGTCGACTCATGCTTTCCTCCGAGTCTGAGAGAAACACAGTTGAAGTGAACACACAGACCAGTCGGCCGCACTACATGCTCACAACAGGCAGGCTCCGATCACTAACGCAAAACAACAGCAGTCTCTGCATATAATTATAGTAATACTCTACGAAACACAATGCAAAGATCTCAGACAAAATATGTCTCTTTAGGGATGATGTAGGGATTTCACAACGATGCTAATCTTTAAAAGTATAAGGTCACTCTGAACTCACTATAGAGTGCCACAGATACATTGTAAATGGCCAAATAAACACATCAAAATACATTTTTATAACTAGTTTCTGCGTTTGTGCTGTCCTCAAATATCCCCGACGTATGCCATTTTAAATGATCCATAATTATGAATCATTTATTTGTCAGGGTTTGTTATTTGTCGACTCCATGTACTGTTTTAGCTCTTGCAGAATGTAGATGTTATGAAGGCAGATGATACTTCAACCTTCATCAGGCAGAAGCGACTCATAATGTGATGCTCAAGATCAGAGTAGTGAGCCTTCAGCAGTTCCGCGCGTGTAAAGTGCGTAAGCGCGTGCACGTATACCTGTGTGCGTGCATTCGCCATAAAGGTCCCATATTCAAATTCAACTTCATTCTTTTTTTCATTTAGCAAAGTAAACATATAGAACAAAACAGATAATTGAATAAATCCGGATCAATAGTCTAAACTCATCCAATGTCACATAACTGTCCTGTGTGCACAACTGCTTCTAAAACTCATGTAACGTGACATGGGCTGAGCACATGTGCACATGTGCTCAGCTTCCCACTCATTTTGCTCACTGGTCACTTCTGTTGCTCTTCACTAATCAGATCCACTGGTAGCTCACAGTTAATCACGGGCAGCAACAGATCTGAGGGTGGAAAAACTCTTGAGTAAGGCCTATAACCCTTACCTGCTGGCTGCTGTGCAGCATCTATGAGTAAAACAACTGTATATGAATGAAAAAGTTAAGTCCAATATTTCCTGGAAAAATAAAGGTAGAAAATGTGTTTTATGTGTTGGCTACAGAGCAGAAATCCGGCATTATTTAGGGTCAGATTAGAGAAAGCAATCTGACCTTTTCACCACCATCATGCTGCAACACCTGTTGCTGGCATCCTGGTGATCAGCTGATGGAAACCAAAAAGGGGTTTTACATAAAGTGTCATGTGCAGTGCTTCATCATGACACTGTGCATGAATCTTTGTGTCAGACGACTAATACGGGTACAGTATTTGCATGCATGTACAGTACTCACATGCATCCTCATTTGAATGTGTTTGCGCGTGCCTCGTCGTCGAGGGCTGGGTTTCCACGCCACCAGCCCCACTCGCCAATGTCACCTTCATGGGTGGCTCCATCGTAGGAGCATCCTTCAGAATGTAACAGATTAGCTTTGCAGCCAGGGATGTTGATGAGGTCATCACTTCCCAAGGTCACACCTACACAAACCCAGCTATAGGTACACACACACACACACACACACACACACACACACACACACACACACACACACACACACACACACACACACACACACACACATCTCTTCAGATCTTATAGAGGCTTGACTCTACCTCCTGCCACCGTGCAGATCTAAATAAGGCAGAATAAGCTATATCTAACAGGATAAGCCTTATTGTAACACTCGGGCTGCTTCGGCCCCTTCAGGCTTCCTTCACCCTGAGAAGACTTAAAAACGTCCGGACATCGCTGCGTGACAACATACTGTACGTCACTAGTATTTCTAAGCTCCTATAGACTTTTTAATCTCCACACGCACATTTCAGCATGATGCGTTATGCAATGATTGATGATCAGATCTATTTGATTCTATCACTTCCTGTGTTCATATATTTGAATATGGCATCCAAGAAATAAAGTATGCAAGAAGAGGCTGAGCTCATAAAGCACTTTCAGGTCTCCCCACATTTTGTATCTGTCAATCAGCTGGCGTACTATGCACCAAAGTAAGGACTTTGTTCACATAGTAATAAACATGAGGGATTAGGCCAAAATAGTTACTACAGTTCTTTTAGATTGGCATCAGCCTTTCGCAGTCCCTGCATCTCTTCTGCTCTACGAGAGAAGGATTCTTTTTTTTCCCAACAGTTCCTCTTGGGGTTGTGCAACTGCTCAGCATTAGTGCAGCGAGCATGCAAAAGATGGACTCGTACAACAGCTACATCTGTACGTGTACTCATTTTCCTCCGCTGATTCTCTGCGGATGGCAAACCTCCCTGCTGTACAGTGCTTCATCTCTTTCTGTATTCCTCTCCCCTCACGAGACAAAGAAAGCATTGAGGCAAATCTGTTTCCACAGCTTGTGAATAAGAGACAGGCAGCTTTGTTTTGCACACACACACACACACACACACACACACACACACACACACACACACACACACACACACACACACACACACACACACACACACACACACACACACACACACACACACATATGCGTGTGTCACAGATAGAGAACTAAATGTGTTTGTGTACGGACGGATTTGTGTATCCATGTGTGCATGTGTGTGAGATGCCTGCGTCATGCGTTCGCCATGTGAGTCACTTGCTCTTGTGTAGGGCTTTAAGTAGTGAGTAAGAGCCCTCTACTCCCTCGTCTGTCTCCGCTCTCACTCTTCGGGGCCCCGAACACACAACCAGAGCCCTGCTGCTGCTGCTTCCTCCTCTGCCACTGCTTCATCTCTGCTCGTCGCCCAACAGGTTGCTCTGTCAATAATGGATGCTCACAATGCACTGTATGTCCACGCGTTTGAAATCGGAGATGCATTCAAATGGAGACAAACATGACCACAAACACCTGCCTATCTATTGTTCCAGTAAAGCAATAAAACGTACATGAAGATTTTTTTTTTCCCCCTTCTCCTTCACTCTTCTCTGTCAGTAATCTGTAAAAACAAACATGTATTTGAATAATTGCTCTGTCCAGAATTGCCATGTTTTGGTGGGCTGCTGGGATAATTGCAGGTGAGACATGGAGGAGATACAGAGCAGCAGTTCAGAAAAAGATAAGTAAACACACACAAGTGACGTCTGGTTGATGACTAACACTGTAGTGACTCCCGTACCCTCTGTCTTTCTTCATGGTCTACTGGAATAAAGGTTTCTGTGAAGCTCTAAATATTCTCTCTGAGCCATAAAACATGGACAAGTATTCTTTATCCAAACAGGACATCACTGCTCGGTGTTCAAATTTCAGTACTAATAATAATAATAATAATGCGTTATTGTCAAGATGTGAATAGATTTATGGCCCTTATTCTGTTGCTTTGTTATTTTTAAGATGGGAGTTCTTTTAGGGCGCTTTCACATGGCAAAACAGAAAACAAAATTTTTATGTTGCAGTGTGCAGCTGTTTTTGGACTCATCCCACCATCTAGTGGTAGTGCATATGCTGTTACATATTGGGGCTACACACACTTGTGTAGATGCTTCCTAATAATTGAGATCACAAGAGGTCAGTAAAAACCCATTTGTCTTCACTAACATCAGTGCATATGAGAAAATGTAGATTACAATGATGAACATATGGTGCAGAAATACACATCTGAATTGCTTTATTTTCAGGAACACAAAACAAAAGACAGTGAACGTGCGCAGGCACGCGCGTGCGCGCACACACACACACACAGAGGTAGAGATAGAACACAGAGTGAGGAATTAGAAATTATAACTTCACTTTATAGATTTACAAATACAATATAACACTAAAAGATTAAAGTCATCTGAGGAATAACACTACTTAATTAAATAGTACCATCATTTGAAATTACTTACATCCGTTAATGGTAAAATGGTGAATGGAAAGCATTCATATAGCACCTTTCTACCTTACTGGACAAAGCGCTTTACAATTTGCTTCTCATTCACCCATTCACACACACACATTCATACACCGATGGTGGCGGAGCTGCCAATGCAAGGCGCTGGCCTGACCAACAAGAACAACTTGACATTCAGCGTCTTGCACTTCGGCATGCGGACAGGAGGAGCCAGGGATCGAACCGACAGTGATTAAAGCTGTCACCTTGTTCGTTGTGACCTCACTGTCATGCTACTTCTTTTTCTGTATCACTAGTCCACCTAGTAGATGTAGAAATATCCATCTTCTTCTTCAACGTTTCCATACAAACTATTCCTGCAGTACTGCATAGGGCAATACAAATGGATCCATGAGAGCAGGGATGTATGAAGAGTATTCTTATTGGAATGTTTTTTTATTGAATGCACTTAACCCTGTCTTGAAAAGCAGCACCACTTAGATCCGTATGCAACACTTGAGAGAGACTTCAACAGATCTGGTCCTCATCCTCATGTGGCTCCATCCTCATCCTCCTCTTGTTCTGGCAGGCTGCCGGGACAGGGCTCCATGGTAACAGCGACGCCCATGCCGCTGCGTCCAACGGGCATGTCGGTGATGCACATCCATTCATTTCTCTCTGGACAGTAACACTCTACATTGGACAGGAAGCCGAGCTGGTTGAAGCCTCCTGGATGGAACACAGACACACACACACACACAGACACACAGACACACAGACACACAGACACACAGACACACAGACACACACACACACACACACACACAGCCATTAATAAACCAATTAGGGAACTGTTCAGTTAAGTCTGTCGTTAAGCTATTTATTTTTCAATTGATGAATTTAGTGCATGATTTTTATAAAGGCAAGTTTTCATTTTTCGATTTTCAATTGATTTTAATGCGGTTTGTTATTTCTTCCCAATCGACATTTCTTTTACCTGCTGCTGATCTGTTTAGTCTTAACATTTGAACCATGCTTGACTCTATTTAATTAAACAACACTGAGACATTAAGCCACATTGAGCCTGCTGACCTAACTGTCTACAAATTAACGGGAATTATCTAATTACTTAACAAGTGTGTATTATTAGTGCTTCTACATGCATACATTTCGTATAAAAGGACATTTCTTCTTGGGCTCACCAGCATCAGAACTGCAAGACTCAAAACATATACCAGAGATGTTAAAGGTTTATCTAGTAGAGACTGATTACCAAATAATCTTCTTTTAACTCATAAGAATTAAAGTGTTTGTGGTAGTGACTGCACACTCAATGAGAAGGTACAATGAGCTTAAAGACATGAAACATGCACTAATTAGGGATGGCACATAAAACAGGCCGAACTTCAGGCAATCAATACTAATCAATACAAGCTTAGTCAAAAACGGCCTACTAAAATACCCGGGAGCGACACACACGAGTAATAAATAGGAAACACAGATAAAATAGTTAAATAAATGAAGAAATATGATACAATTAAATTACATAAATAAAGAAAAATCTGATAAAAAAGGAAAAAGAAAACAAATCTGAAAAATAATTTAAAAAATATATATAAATATACTAAAAAATACATTGAAAAAAATCAGCACGTGATGAGCCCAATGAAGTGAAACACATTGACCCTATTAGTGTTAATAAAAGATCATTGATCATATATTTTTGTTAGTGTGCAATCACTACCACCCTTTTTTTTTTCATTGTCTTACAGTTGTGAGCACCTCTAGCTCTGCAATACATGCGGTGTGCAAACCCACTCCCTCTTTTTAATTTAAAGTGCTCATATTATGCTAATTTTCTTTCATTTTCATTTTTTTAATTATCAGAAAACACCATATATTTGTTGTACTGCACATTGCTGCAGCTCCTCTTTTCACCCTGTGGGTTGAGCTCTCTGTTTTAGCTACAGAGTGAGGCATCGCACTTCTGTACCATCTTTGTTGGGAGTCGTACATGCGCAGTAAGTCCTGCTAGCTAGTCAGTAGCAGAGTATGAGGGAGTGCCAAGCTAGCAGCTAGGCGAGCATTAGAACGTGTGTTACAAAGTGACATGTTCGTCACGGAAGTAAAGGCTGGACTACAATAGAGCTGTTCAGAGCAGTTTGTGAACAGTGTTTTCTGTTGGAGATGGTAAGTGCCTTTGGGGTGGAGTTTGGGCTTTTTCACTTTGTAAACCTATAATGTGCACAAAAAGATATATAGCACAATCAAGGAAAGGGGAAAAGCCAAAAAGCATAATATGAGCACTTTAACTCATGTTAAATTTCGATTAGTGATGTAACTGACCGAGGACAAAGATGCGTCCCTGGTGGACTGTGACTCCGTGTGCACTGCGGCAGTACTGCATGGAGGCCCTGGGCTCCCATTGGTTCCTGGCTATATTGTAACGCTCCACAGAACACAGCTGGCTCCGTCCATCATACCCCCCTATTGCGTACAGGTGAGAGTTCACACACACCAATCCTGCACAGACAGACAGAGAGGGAACTTAAAGGAGTAGTTCGACATTTAGGCAACATTTCTTATTTGCCTTCTTCCTGAGAGTTAGATGAGAAGATTGACAGGTACAATCGGGAGATGTTAGCTTAGCATAAAGACTGGAGGTAGGGGGTGGAACAGCTAGCCTTGCTCTGTCTGAAGGTGACATAATCTGCCTACCAGCACATCTAAAGCTCTATAATCAATACATAGTATCTCATTAGTTTAATCAGATTGGCTCTCATTAAGACAGGAGTGCGCGCACACACACACGCACACATGCCCACACACACACACACACACACACACACACACACACACACACACACACACACACACACTCACCCAGTCCACTGCGTATAGTGCTCATGGGTGCCAGCTGGTGCCAGGTGTTGGTGTCAGACTGGTATTTCTCAGCAGTGTTCCAGCGGTTCTGCCCATCATATCCCCCGACAACATACAGAGCCCCCCCACACGCCGCCACTCCAGCACCCAGACGAGCCACCGACATCGGGCAAACTAAGGACCAGCGATTAGATTCTGGATCCCACCTGCAACACCAAACAGCAGTTGTGCAGTGCATGCAGTCAGTGTGATAATCTGTTGACAAATCCTAATTGTTACACATTAGTCAATTAAAATAATTAAATAAGTGTATTAGTGCTGCAAAACTTTGAATGACTGAGAGCTCAGTGGCTGTGTGAAGCAACCTTCCCAATCTACACGAGCCAGTCAACTTTAAGTGGATTAGGTTAAACTGGCAACCATGTTTGGTAACTATTGACAAGCTTTATTTGAAGCTAAAGAGGTTGTAACACCACTGAGAGCACACAGAGACAAGAAGGTCCACATGATTCTGTAGTCCAACAGATGTCTCTAAATACCTGTCACGTTTTCATGTCCATGGTGTTATGGGAAAAAAGGGGTTTAAAGGTCACAATAGCACACTCATATCTGTCGGTTATACAATACAGTCAGGAGACGGTTAGCTAAGCATAAAGAATCACTGGAGGTAGAGGGAAACAGCTAGCTTTGCTCTGTACAAAAGGTAAAAAGAAATCTGCCTACCAGCATATAATGCATGTATGTTGTTTATTTAATCCCTACAAAAACTAAAATGTAAAAAAATAATAAGTTCTGGTTTTATGGGGGGTTATGTGCCAGAGCATTTCTTGGCAGGATGCAGTGACTTACCCGCTGTGAAACCACAAAGTGTTTTCAAGTTTTTTTTTAACGCAGATTAAATAAACAAAATACAAAGTGCTGGCAGGTGCATTCTTGTTACATTTGGACAGAGCCAAGCTAGCTGTTTTTTTTGGTTTTGAAAAAAAATTTTTTTTTTTTTAAAAAACATACAGATATAGGATACAGATATAGTTATATTAATCCTCTTATCTAACTCTTGGCAAGAAAGCAAATAAGGGTGTCTCCCAAACTGTTCCTGTAATCTTGTTCAAACCATTACTTTAATCCTGGAAACGTGAATGCAAATAATGCGAGGTATAACAACAACAAAGACATGAATCATGATGAGGCCGGTTGGACTGCATGCTCACTGGTTAATGATTGAATCAGTTCTCGGCACTGGGTGCATTTCAGCTGGAAAGTGCTGATAGGAGGGTGGCTGATATTACATCATCACCTGCCTTCAAACATTGGCCAAGTGCCCTTGAAAAGCACTAAATGCAAGTCACTTCTTAAGTCAATGTGCTGACACTGACCCTGTGCTCTAAACCCTGAAATTACTACATGCAGCAAGGCAAATTCCAATGATAAATAACAATACATCATGTCAATTTAGCACACTTGAACAAGTTGGTATGGCTCCCTGTTGAATCTCTTACATGTTGCTTGGATTCATTTGGGAGGCATCCTCGAGAGCAGAGCCTTTTGTTGCCAACCATTGTTACTATAAATGCTCTAATCTCCTTTGATGCGTTCACATTGAATTTTCATTTCAATTCAGTTTAATCAGCTTTTATTATATTTAACAGCTTCTTCACATGAAAAGACATCCAAGTGGCGTCTGATGAGTTCTTAATTCTCCTGTGGCCAGCATCTTTTAGAAATCTATACAATACAATATAAAAAGGGATTGAGGTTTTGTTTGAAACACGTCAGAAAAGCTAATAGTTTCAAAAGGATCATCATCATTTGGCTTTTCTTGAGTTTTGTTCTCAATTGATTGAAACTGATTTATAACAGCATTGAAACTCCTCCCTGCTCGGCGGCGGCGGCAACAAAGATGTAAAGCATTCCTGGCCAGATCGACATTCCTGAGACGTGTGTCTCAACATGTTTTAAAAGAGCCCGTGTTGTTGTCTAATTAGGCTAGGAGGAATACCTGCAAACTTCTTGACTGCTCTTTAGGTTGAATGGCAGCTATTCATTTCCTCTCTCATGCCATTATCCATACTTAGATTGAGGTAAATGCACTTCATCTAGGATGTGTGCATAAGGGGAGGAAATTCAGGCTCATTACATCCATTCTAGTAAATAAGATGTCATTAAAATAAAATTACTTCTCGAGGGCCTAGTTGTATAAATAAATCCCCACACACGTCTCACCTCTCCACCGTGTTGTGATGCGTGGAGCCCTGGGAGCCTCCGACAGCATAGATGCAGCCGTCCACCACGCCCACCCCGACCCTGTTCCTGGGGATGTTGAGAGAGGCTCGCTGGCTCCACTGGTTGGTCATCGGGTTGTAGCAGCAGAGGGCGCTGGACTCTGTGTTGTTTTGAAGCGACAAGTTCCTGCCTCCAACCTGAACAGAGATTATGTTGATCTGTTAAAGCTATAGTGCGTAGTTTCAGTCGCCCCCCATGAGGAATTCTAAGTAATGACAACAACACTGTCGGAGCAGCCACATGATACAAGCATTCCGTGATTGCGCACTACCCCCACCCCTTGCTAGTAGCCAAGGAGGACACAGAGGATTAAAAAAAAACATGATGGACTCTTCAGAAGAGGTAATTATCTTCACTTGAGTTTCTGCGCGGGAAAGTCGCCGGACGACAAAATCTTCTGAACATAGCCAGACTGAGAAATATGGAGAGAGTTGTGTGGAGCTGATAGTCTTAATTAGCTTTGTAGCAACTAATTTGGCAATGGCTTGAATGTAACGGACGTTCATTAATATCAAAACTTTACGCACTAAAGCTTTAAACTTGTCAAAACAAACACTAATCCCTTTAGGACTGACGGGTGGAAGAAGAAGAAGAGCAAGAAAAAGGAAAGTAAAAATAAAAATAATTACAGTATTACATGTTCAAAGTGCACAGTGGCAAAAAAACTAAACCAGTGTTTTGAATTTAGTCTTTACTATGATACAATATGATCTCTCTTATATCATATTGTATCATAAAATATGTCTTTGAGTGTAATTTAGAATTTCAAACTCTCTGTGATCTGTTTATAATTACATTTCATTGGTGGTATGACACAACTGGTGCAACTTACAGTGTAGAGCAATCCAAACAGCGCACAGGCCCCCAGACCACTGCATGCAGAGCCCATGTCAGCCAGCTTTAGCCACACATTCCTCCTGGGATCATAAGCCTCCATGGAGGCCAGGGAATGCTGCCGGTATCTGAAAAGAGACAAGGAAATGTTAAGTTTACTCTAAATGTTCTCTTGATTTTAGATGGATTCTTTGAAGTACATACAAGTAAACAGTACAGAAAGACCCACAAGAAAACGCCAATGGCTTAATTTGCTAATACATGTATGCATGCTTGGTGGGGTTGGAAATATAGTGGTGCAATTTGGGTCATGTGAAAAGTAAGTACTCTTTCCCTATGCCAATCAAAAACAAATTGCACACCCTGTTTGTGTCTGTGCTTTTATACCAGCCATATAACAAATTACCCCCCCAAAAACCTAAAAGAAAAACTGAATAACATAATTACAATCTAGAAACTCAAAATAGCTTAAGCAGCACAATCCAAATGTTTGCTAGTCAAAGGATTGCACTGAAAGAAGTGTATAAATTGGAGGAAAAAATCCTAATGGTAGTTTGAAGTTTGCTAACCCACCTGCTTTATGATAGAGGAAAATAGGTCAACATGCAGTATGCCACTATAAATAAAGGGCTTACAAAAGAGGAGGGTGCATACCTGAACCCAGAAAGCAGGGCTCTCTGTGAAGAAGAGAGTGGATGTGACCTCTAACAGCCTCTGGGTGGCAGACTGAGACACGTTCTGCCTCCATGAGGTGCTTTTATGTGGACATGTATGCCGTGAACACAGCTCACTCATTTACAGAAAGTATGTGAGCATTGAAGTCACTAGCACAAGTGCAGTTTCTGATGATCAATATAAGAGGAATATGTCCCGAAATGTTTCATTATGTCCCACAGTGTCTTGAAATAAGTTCACAACTGGTAATGCATTGCAGAACAAATTCTTGCTGTTGAGAGAACTACAGTACATGAGATAAGTACCCGCCGGCCACATAGATGAGTTGAGTTCCACGGTTAGGTGCAGGAGCCAGCTTCCTTAAAGTCATATCCTGGAAGATTTTAGACAGGAAGTCCTTACAGGAATTGGCCTGGAGTTAAAAGAAAGTGTGGACAATTAAATGAAGTAAGGCAAAGGTAACTATTGGAAAACAGACATGTCTTTCTCATCTATGCGTTCATTTCCATAAGAAGAAAACATAAAGCAAGGCAGTAGTTTACCTTGCTGAGGATGGGGCAGGACTGGAGCTGGTTCTTTAGGAACTTAGGAGGCAGGGCGTAGATATGAACAGCATTCAGGAGGGCATGCAGGTATGGGGCTCTACCCTCCATATCCCAGCGGACCCAGTCTGTGCAAGCTTTATACACCTGAAATGAATTTATTTAGACGTTGATGTTAATATGGGGTTTGTTATGTACATCTAGATAGACTTTTGTCAGAGCATTAATTAATGGGATTTGTGCTATGTCTAGCCTTTTTAGCATGAGCTGACTGTTGTGTGAAAATAATACACATAAAAAAAAAAAAACAAGAATCTTGACTTTTGTCAATTACTGTATGTTTACTTCTACCTTTTCTGTGTCTGTAGTAAAACTTCAGGTTGGTTTTTCCAACAGGCATGCACAATAATAATAAACAAAAACATCTTACAATAACAGTACTATTTTTGTACTTTGACCCAAATCAATTTACTAATGCAATTCAACAACCAATTGCAAAAAAAACAAAACAAGAACAAACACGAGATACGAGTTCTAAACAGGGTTTTCAAAAAGTTACCACGATTACAATATGTTCCTTCCATGCCTGTCAATCAATTATTTTATTAGTTATTTTAATGCCACACACCTCAGACTCACAGAGCACCTTGAGACTGTCCTGACTGATGAGCTCCAGCAGCTGGCAGTGCGAGAGGCTGAAGAACTCCTCTTCTTTAGTCACCTAAGACAGGGAGAAGGATGGTCAGATAAAAGGCGTCTGACTATTCAATATGCACATTTTAGTGCTTTTTTTTCAAATTTTGTTTTCTTATAGAGGAGTATTATTTAGTGCAGGGATCTTCAACAGGAGGTCCGGGACCCCTAGGGGGTCCTCAGAGTCAATGCAGGGGGGCCTCCATATAATTGTTCATTTTTGACAGTTTTTTTGAAAATGTAAAAACATCTTAACCCCCCCCCCCCCACTGCTTACTGGCCTATAGGTAAGGTAGTCACTAAGATAGTCATCCACAGATACAGTTAGTACTAATGATTCACTGTGCCACATGTATCATCATGCATAATTAAAACATGATTTATAAAATAATGCCAACAGTTATTAGGCTATTTTACTGTAATAGTCCTTACAGGCGGTATTCTATGCCAAAAAAAGAGGTATGTATAGAGGCTTTGGGCCACCCTACACGTTATTGTAGGCCCAGTTTAATATGCAATTTCCTTTTAGACAATATTTGTAGTAGGGGGTCCCTGCTCCATCTCACTTTCAGTTAAGGGGACCTTGGCTTAAAAAAGGTTGAAGACCCTTGATTTAATTTAATAAATGTGAGCTGCTAGGTAAGTGTTAAAGCCAGGAACTATAGATAAGATACACAGACACAGAGGGAGCATTCACATGCTTACAGGGTAGTTCCCGTCATTTCAAAAAAAGAGACAGAAAGATAGCTAAGAGACAACATTGGCAATGTACTGGCAAAAAGTAGGCATAAAGTACTGGTGCTGTTTCGCAATGAAGGTGCCAAATTACCTGACCTTGGTTCAGGTAACTATTGTTGACTGTAGCTGTACTGTTCCCACAGTTATCATAAGCACAGCAAGATATAAAGCACCAATGGGATGTGCTGATGCTAAGGCGATGTCTAATTAGCTTTGCATAAAAAAAGGCATTTAAACTGTAAGTGTTCTGTAGCTTCTTTGGTGATTTACTGCCTGCTATCTGCAGTCTAAGTAAAGTCAATCAACATCTGGATGACAGGATGAAAAGTGCTACAGCTTTGCTGCTGACCCTATGCCTGTCACGGGCTTTGGTTCAGGCAGAGAGGGCCTCACAGTCTGACATCAGTGCTGAACTGGGAGCACTGAGAGCCTCGGTGGAGGAGCTGAGGTTGATGGAGAACAGACTGGCAGCAAGCGAAAGCAATGTGCAAGCTCAGGAGAACACAGTGAAGGAACTTAGAGCAGAGCTGGATGTGACTAAGACGGAGTTACTTCACTACAAAGAGCAGGCAGAGAAGATGGAAAAAAAGCTTGGTAAATATAATATGAAATTACACAATGACAAAAATGATCACCGATCTTTTGGAGGAAAAATGGGTCGTTAGGTCATTTTTAACTTGAATGGTTGAACATTTTATTATTTCGGGGTCATAAAGTTGCAGTCGATTCTCCTTCTCCTGACCAAACAATCTAAAACTATCACCTGGTGTGAGCCAGCTCGAACAAATGATAAACAAAGCACATGTACTTTTCATGCCCTATTTTCACAGATGGATCCAAAGTGGCCTTCTCTGTGGCTTTGACTGAAGAGGTGGGACCCTTCAGGGTTGAAACTACAATTATCTACCCAAAAATCATCACGAACATCGGCAATGCTTACAACCCCCACACAGGTATGCCTTTGTTAGAATGTGTATTATTTATTGCAATGTTATTTCTCTATTACCTCTTTCCCACCAATGGCCAGGGTTGGGCCCTGGTTATCTGTTCAGGGTTCAACCCTCCTTTTGGAAATTCAAACCAACCCAGTCAACATGGGTATATCCCTGGTCATGACAATTCAGAGATCTCCTGGGTCACAAACAGGGAGCAATGCATAATGCACAATTACCTTATTTGCTAGAAATGGGCGGGGCTTTACACATCATATTCAGTGAACATCCCAAACTCCAGTCCAGCTGCATACCACAAGAGCTAATGTTTTGTAGCTACTTAAATTCGTCATTGTACAGTAGAGAGAGAAATAAAGCTTATCGTTTGTTAGGGGTGCATGATTCAGAAAATGTCACGATTCGATTCAATATAAATTTTTAGGCTCAAGATTCAATTCTAAATTGATTTTCGATATAAAAAATGATTCTCGATTAAAAAAATAATTCACAGTATGTAAATGTAGTTACTTTTCCCATGTGATTGCAGTAGACATACAATTTAATAAAAAAAAAAAAAAATATGAATTGATTTTTGGAATTCTATGAATCAATTTTGAATCGGTAGAGCTTGAATCGCGATACGAATGTGAATCGATTTTTCTGCACACCCCTATTGTTTGTTTCACAGTAAGTACGTTCTACATACACATATAAATAACCATTTTAACACTTAGCAGATGATTTTGTGCAGACTGATTTTTCCTCTTCTGCATTTCATTGCAGCAACAGGACAAGGAAGTAGGCTGCTCTAGTATCGATGTCTGACCATTTTAAGACGAGGGGAGAACATTTCTCTTTGTTTGATATCATTAAAGTTGGGCTTTGCTGTCAGCTTGATGAAAAAGGGAAGAGATTTGCGCTACCCAGCAGCCGCACTGAACTGCAGGCTAGAGACCTGTGTCTCGAGCGAGAGAGGGGAGTGAGAGGGGCGGTGCTGAGCAATTTAAACTTATTTTCATACATTTACATTCTAACGCTGGGTTTTTACAGGCAGTTATGCAACACTCCACTACCGCTCTGCAAATGTTGGGATGGGCAGACGTCCGGGCACACTGTCAGTGGACTGTTCTCCATAGGGAATTAATTGAATTGCTCTGCTGTTGTTGAAGCTGCCTGTGAAAACCCAGCATAAGCACAGTGAGACAAAATCTATGTTGTTGTTTTTTCAAATTGTGAGGTGACCTGTGATGACTGCCCCGCTCTCATTTCCGACCAATCACATAATTCGCCCCGCCCAGGCAGTTAATTGAAACATTGAAATTGACCCTTCTCCTGACCTGATTTAACCCACCCCGCAACCTGGGTCGCGAAGCCGAGTCAATCGACGAGGGTTAACCCATTAAAACACACAATCGACCTGGGTATAACCCCGGTTGAGCCCTGGGTTTGAATGGGGTATCAGGCATGAAGGAGAGAAAAGAGAAAAAGAGATTAATCTGATTACTATGAGACTATGACAGCTGGCAAATTATAACTAAGCTCCGTGTCTGTTTCTTTGCACCACAATGCAGGTTTCTTTACAGCCCCCATCAGCGGCGTCTACTTCTTCAGGTTTAATGCTATGGATAGTTGGAAAGACAGCGCCATGGGTGCAGCGTTGTACAAGAACAACCAAAGAGTGCTTCTAAATAATGCCTGGAATCACTGGGAGGACGCTGAGCATGTTTCCAACGCAGTAGTTCTGGAGCTCTCTCAGGGCGATGTAGTGTACATGAGTCTTCCTGCACGGTACGGGGTCACTGATTTTGGTGAACAGCACTTCAACATTTTCAGCGGTTTCCTTCTTTTTCCCATGTGAGAACATGGCAGGAGTGTGTTAGAGGTTGCATGTTCCTCAATGAAAAGCACCTCAGTTTCGCTCCAAAAAAAATACTGCATGGCACATGTTGGCTTAACATAAGTAAAGCACATATGACATTAAAATAAGCTTCTATAAAAACCCGACTTGACTATATTTCAAAAGGATAACTTCTGTCTGCGTTTCCTGTGCTTGCACCTCACCTCACTGAAGTGTGTATTGACATACTCTCGACTGCGCTGGTGCAGCTCTGTGCAGCCGATCTCCTCGGCGAAGCGGGCGATGCCGATGACATTAGCAGGCTCCAGGTGCTTAGTGAGGAAATCGCAGCATGCCTTGGCCACGTCCTCCATCTGATACCTTGTAGAGGAGAACAGAAAAAGGAGGAAAAACTGAATTAAATCTTGTATATTCTCCACCTTAAAGTATTATTCGAATGTGATTTTGATGCATTTAATTGGTAAATCCTAAAAACGTAAAAAAAAAGAGTGTAAGAATGAATAAGGCTGTGTGTTGCTGTTTAAATACTGTCTGTGTACCTCATAGCAGCCATGAGAACGTGCAACACACACTTCTCTCCCACTGTGATGTGGGAAGTGTAGGCAAAGTCAATAAGTCTTCCCACCACCTGGGGGCAGACATCGCGCAGGGTGACCTCCGAGGCGCGGCACTCTTTGAAACTGCTGGTGAACATGGCTCTGAAGTAGGGGCTACAGGAGGCCAGCACCACCTTGTGCACCTGAATAAAACAAACATGCATTTGGTTATACAGAAACACTGCGCTCAGTTTTAAAAATGTGGACAAACATCCCACAAAATGGCACATACTGCATTTCATTTTGAGTAGAGCCCAACCGATATAGGATTTTTAAGGCCGAAATTGATACAAATATTTGGTGATTTAAAAATCCGATATATCGACCGATATATATATATAAAAAAAAATTCCAGAAACGTGTAAAAAACATAAACAGATTTCCCTAACATTAGTTATTTGTAGTTATTTATGAGTCCTCACTAAAATAATATGATAATGCAGTTTACAAATAAACTTGTTTGTTTTATTTTCACAGAGGAACATCAAAATATATTAAAGTTCTGATAAATAAAATGTATAAAAATACAAACTTAATATATGAAACTTAAAGTCCTTTGAACAAAAACACAATAACAATAACTGTTGCCAACAGAGACGTTGCAGGGTGCCCTATGGTGGACAAACCAACCATGCAACGCCAACACTCATAACATGGTTGAAGGGTGTTTCGTCCGTTTTTATTTTATTTTTTAAATATTCATTTATCAGCCATTATAAATGCCGATACCAATAGTTTGGAAAATGCCTAATATCGGCCGATAATATCGGCCCGCTGATATATCGGTCTGGCTCTAATTTAGAGGGTGTCTTACCTTGAAGTCCACTGTCCTTTCCTTGTATGTGACATGTAGCACCAAGTCACACAACATCTCCTGCCGTCTGAATTCCTCCATAACCTCCAGGGATTTGGAAGCGTGAGTCTCGACCGAGTAGTCGAGATAGCCGGACCCATGCATCGAGGGAACCGCGATAGCCGAGAAATCAGAGTCTCGCGTGGGACGTTTCTTCCTTGAAGGGCAATTCATTCTGGGAGAGAGGTAGTCCAGATTTTCTTTGAGTAACTACCTGTTCAGTCTTACACAGTTCAGAGTTTTTTGTTCTTATCCCATTGGGGTCAGACTTTCAACAGAGGAAATAGATTTGGACTTTGCAAAGGGTCCGGTGAGCAGATGCCCTCAGTTCCTCCATTTTGCCTCAAATTCGAACACACAAGTCTATTCAGTAAGTAGACATTTCCCAAGAAATTAGGAATGTGAACAGCGTAATGGTACTATCCAATGGTGATCCCGGCCACAGCCAGCAGGCAGTGCAAGCAGTCCAGTGATAAAGCCAGTTGCCACATAAAACACGTTCAGCTCATATGTTTCTCTGCACAAATATGGCGGGTAAACAAACTTGCAGACTGATGGTGAACCACATAACACTCCCTCGTCCACAGATCCAAGCTCCAACATGACTGACAGCCTTTGAATCAGGATCAGACAAAGTACTAGTCAAACCATGATCATTAAATCGCTGTTGGTCCGGATTTGACAGGTTTCAGAGTTTTGAAAGTGATCCACTCTGACATTTCACAAAGTCCTCCGCAATTTAATGTTCCACAGAAAAAAAAGGGGAAGTGGTTGGCAATTGGATGTATATCCTGGCAGGGATTTCTTTATAATGCCGTGTGATGCTTATCCTGCAAAAAACACACACAAAAAAACAGCTTAAGTTAAGACTTTTAGTGGTTTAAAAAGAAGCTAATGGAATCAAAATCTCATGTGTATGAGTTTTTTCCCTCGTGTATGAATGTGTGGGTGTGTGAGAGTCACAAATTCAGGGTTTCACTTCCTTGCAACGTTAACAGACAAGACATATGCCATTGAAGTGCTTCATGCCACAGCTTCCCCCAAAGAAATTGTCTCTGTGTTTTTAGTTTGGTTTAATGGGGAAACCCCATTACAACCTCATATACAATCTGTTAATGGGCAATCTGGAATGAATGCCCTGCCATTTTCATGTTAAGTCATTTCTAAAGATACGATTTAGGAAGTCTGTCCCTATAGACTGAACTCCAAAAAGCTACCTCTGCGGATAAATTCGGACAATTTACAATATTGAATGGCATTTTAAACATGCTCATTTGACAGAGCATCTTTATAGCATTTATTCTGATAAACCAGAAACGCTTTATCAATACATGATCACAGTAGAGCTGCCACAATTAGTCAATCAATTGTAAGAAAATCTCAACTATTTTGATAACCGAATAACCATTTAAGTCATCTTTAAGCAAGGCTCTCAAATGTGAGAATTTCCTCCTTTTTGAATAATTTGGGGGTTTGGAATCATTAGTCGGACAAACCAAGACATTTTATGACGTCACCTTTTGCTCTAGGACAATGTGATGGCCAATTTTCATTCATCTAAAGACCAAACGGGTAAATTGCTTAGTCAAGAAAACCTGCAGTCTGCAGATTCATTGATAATAAAGAAATCAGTATTTACAGCTTTAGATCACAGGACCTCAAACAGCTGGTTCAGACCTTTAAACATTCAATTGATAATTTGGACCAGGACCAGAGGTGTCAAAAGTATTCACATTCATTACTCAAGTAGAAGTATAGATACTAGGGTTTAAAAAGACTTCTGTAGAAGTTGAAGTATCAACTCAAGCTTTTTACTCAAGTAAAAGTGTAAAAGTACTGGTTTCAAAACTACTTGAAGTATAAAAGTAAAAGTAATGCCATTAAGGACAAAAGCTTAGGCCGCGCCACAGGGGCCTATAGTGCACTACCCCACCTCCACAAAAACAATTTTTTTCTAAAGGCCATAATGACTATAATGTTATATTAAAATGTTAATGTTGAAAAATGTGGGATGCACCCGTTTCAGCCGCATTTATGCCCATTGAAAATGAACGCATTTTAGTACAATGTAAATACATTAAAGAACCATATATGTGTACTACTGAGTATAAACATGTTTCATGGAGTGGAAGATATGATGACTAGTTGCCTGTAAGTATTGTAATTAGCTTGTGGTACTTGGGTGCGCAGAGCTTGCAGCGCATTTGAAAGGAATTGTTTTATCATCCAACTATTTCGAAAAAGAAATTCCAGGTACGGAGGATGTAGAAGGGTTGGCTGGTCTTCTTGGCTACCAACCTCCTCGCTGGTGCTTGGTTGGGACATTTCGCTCAAGTTCTCTTGAGTCTCTGCCACGGACATCTTCGTACTAGTCTACATACGTCTGCTATTTCCTTGCTGGAGTATGACGTGATTTGTGTCATGTGCAGGTGCAATGGATCACGTACAAACCAATAGGGTGTTGGAATGGTATGTGTTTATACCACTTTATCCAACCACAATCAAATTCACTCTATCCGGATGGTGTAATTTATCTGGATAGGTTTTTGTGTTTTTTTTTGAATGATGACAAGCCGGAATGAAAACAAGCCGAAGTGAAATAGGAGTAACGAGGCTATTTTTAAAATGTAAGGAGTAGAAGTAAAAAGTCTGCTGTAAAATAATTACTCCAGTAAAGTATAGATACCCAAAATTTCTACTTAAGTAAGGTAACAAAGTATTTGTACTTCGTTACTTGACACCTCTGACCAGGACCAGTTCAAACTCTCTTTTCCCTCCTCACTTCTTCAAAGAGCTATGCCAAACAGAAGACTGTTAATAGTCACAGTCAGAGTGTGTGAGTCACAGAGGAGTGACTGAGACTCTGCAGACAGCAGCCGGCTGATAACCATATCCAGAACACACATTCACGCTATTTAAAGCAACACAAAGTATGAAAGAATCCTACCAGACACCAGAAGCTGTCGCTGACCAACCGCTCCACTGTTTCCCTGAATCACACAGACTTCCTACTGTTCCTACTTATTTTCTGAAGTAAAGAAACAAAACCACTCCCCTATGTCAGAACATGCTGTGTCATCTCCGTGCTGACAGGATCCTGTTTGACCGTCTATCTCAACTTAGTAAGTGTCAAGAAAAGAACACAAAAATAACAATGATCTGCCTCTGGCGTATTTCTACGTTCATTGTTGATAATCCTAAAAGTTAGCCTAGAAATCTAGACGCATCCTAGCTGCAGCAAATGTAATTTGCAGCTAGCTCCGGTGACTTGTGAGCTGGAAAAGCCAAACTCTAGTCAGGCCAATTACATTGTGTATAGAGTCGGTGGGCGGGCTTAACATAATGACGGCAGAGTTGCGAGTCGGTTCCGCCTGAATTCCTTGCTACTAATATTCCATGGAAGAAAGTGTGGTCTTTGTCTTCTAAATATTTAATAACCAATAACGTCAAGGATGTGTCTTACAAATTACTTCATCTTTTTTAATACGGTGAAGCTTCATTTAAAAAAGATGTTTCCTGATATTGACACTTTATGTTCTTTTTGTGGTGCTGAGGAAGAATCTATCTCTCATCTCTTCTGGGAATGCACATATACAAGTCTGTTCTGGAAGGATTTCTGTATCTTTGTACGCTCATTCTCATCACAGAGATTTTCTTTGTTATACAAAGATGTCTTATTTGGTCAGCACAACTTTGATAAAGACTTAAAGGACCAATATTTTTTGATAAACCTATTTATTTTTCTAGCAACGTTTTTTTTTACACAAATGTAAATTTCAGGATACTAAGTCCTACTTTTTTATTTTTTGTAAGGAACTCAAATCTTACCTGGACACTCTCAGTACATCCAGCAACTCTAAAGCCCTTAAAACTGTCTCACTAGGTCATTTGTTTGATATTCTCCTGTCTTTATAACCTGTAACTGTGCTTTCAATTGTATTTACCCCTGGCATTGTTTTTATATGTTCTTAGCATTGCAATAAAAAAAAAAAAAAAAAGAATTCCTTGCTACTTGAAAACAAAGAAGATGGCTGCTGCTGCTGGCGAACTGTGATCTTTCGAATCGGCTTTGGCCGTGACTCTGGAAGACTTGGAGTTAAGCTTTTCTTTGATAAAAGAACAAAGAACGGCACTGAAGTCATTCTTAAAAAAGGAAGATGTGTTCGGAGTTTTGCCGACCGGATACGGCAAAAGTAGTCTTTAGTCTACTAGCGTTGCTCTGGTTGGTTGTAGCGCTATCCTATTGCGTGCAGAGGGAATTTGAAAGACAACCGTTTATCCCGCCCCTCAGATTGAGCCCTGCAAATGGTGAGTTCCCAGACCCAACATCTTGATGTGGGTCTGGATTGTCAGGCTACCTAAAAGTAGAAAATGTGAAAGAGAAAAAAAAGAAAAAACAGGTGTATCTGAGTTGAGTTTTTGACAGTGTCATTGAAAGATCTTTTGTCATTCCACTCAGGTATCTGTAGAAGACATTATGTAATTACTGTGTGGGTTTAAATGGTGCACTTGTCTCTAACAAAGCACAAATTAAGAGTCTCACTGGATTCTTGTCAATTAAAAAATTACTAAGTGCAAGTGGAACACACTCAGCAGTTAGCACATAGGCAAGTGTCAACTAATTACCAGAGCTAATGACTGATACTGGATTTTAGAGATCGGTATGAATAGATTTTAGGATTGAAACAAAAAAATTGTTATCACTACATCAGCTGACCTTTGTTTTTTTAAGACAATTTGGGAAACATGCTCATTCACTTTCTTGCTGAGAGTTAGATGGAAGATTAACACCACTCTCATGTGTGTACATTAAAGTCACAGTCAGGAAAGGTTATCTTAGCTTAGCATAAAGACTAGAAGCAGGGCGAAATAACTGCAGCTGGAATTTTGGTATTCTGAAGCTACACATAAAATGTCTCTTTGAATCTATGCAGAGAATGGTGTTGTGGGTAACCGTAGATTGCAGAGGTTCCACACTGGCTAGGGGCAGCTAAGACTAGGATAGCCGTTTCCCCCCCGATTTGTTTATCTGTGTTTTAAGCCCCCAACGCCTCGGCACTAGGATTAGGCAATGGTTATGGTTAGGGTTAGGGTTAGGTGCCTTGAAGTCGACGGTTGCAGCGCTGCCTGGAAGGAGGCGTTGGGGGCTTAAAACACCATCGAGCCCCTGATTTCAGTCTTTATGCTAAGCTAAGCTAACCATCCCCATGATGTAGCTTCATATTTAATGGACAGATATGATAGTGTTATCGATCTTCTCACCTAACTCTCAGCAAGAAAGCAAAGACATATTTTTACCCAAAATGCTGAACTATTCCTTTAACAGAAACACATGAGATAAACACTATTGATAAAGATGCCTGAATTGGTTATAACAAATGTGACAGCATGTTCACAAGTGTACTTGTCAGTGCTCTGTAATAGAGACATTACACAAACATTGTGTATCTTTGGCAATTCTGTAATGCAATGTCATTTAGCCACAAATCAATACCTACTCTACTATTGAAAGAAAATGGCACGCTGTGCGCTATGCCTCACATGATCGAAAGGCATCTAAAAATGTGGTCAGACACAATATCGTACGTTAAAAGCATGCAGTTGCTAGCATCATTTGTAAATGAAAAAACACAGTATGTTTTTTTGTTGCAGGTTCCTGATTAGAGTGTTCATGATTAACAAAGAGCCTCAATTCTCTTACACCTATTTTTGAATTAACATTTGCAATGCTTGACCTACAAAAGTCCTGGAAATATAGGATGTTTAAACACATTTAACTTGTCTCTTTGCACAACACAGCCAACCCAGAGCTTGTCCAGCAAACATTACATATCTGCATTCCAGAGTGTCACTCGCTGCTACGGCTCGAGGCAGAACAAATCAGCTCCTGAGTTGGAGAACAAGAAAAGACTTCTGCTACGCAGCCTGTTAGCAGTGCATTCAAATCAATAATAGCAGACCCTTTTCCAGCAGTAGAGAGACAAACCCTGATCCTACTAGAGACAAAGCTATACTTGGACCCTTTGAGAAAGAAACAGTTATACTTACAGCAGTTTGGTGTTAAATTTATAACCATTGTTTTCTTTTCCGTACTATCAGATGTTTTACTGAACAGAACACAAGAACGTTATTGCTGGTTTGGCCTGAGGGAGTGCAGCTTTGCAGAGTTGCACAATCAAATCTGTTCCGTCACCTCTTGTTCTACAGTCAGTCTGCCTGTTTGCTGGTCATATGACCAAAAGTGTGAGACGAAAAGAGCGGGAGAGTGATGCAGAGGGAGAGAGATTATGAGGACAACATGTACAGTGAGCAAGGGAGAGGAGAAACAAAGTGGGAGAGGGCAGGAGTGAAATGAACTTAGATTTAACTGAAGGAAGATCTTAAAAGGGAGGGAGGAAAGGAGAGAAAGGCAGCGAGTGTCATTACTACTGTAGAGCTCAGTTTTCCATAAAGGGCCATTGTGCTTGGATATATCGGCCTGTCCTACTCTTCTGATCAGGCTTTAAGGGGGTTAACAGTGAATGACTGTGTAAACACAGTGTGCAGAGCTTGGCTACTATATAAATCATTACTCAAGCCTGCAGGAACACTGTGAGAACACTGTGACACAAGTTCTGACCAGTTTATTGATTTCAGCTATCAACGCTTGTTTGACCAAGGTCCTGACTGTTGGCACCGCAGGTGGTGGGACTGTTTGGTTTTGTCCAATTTATTTTTCAAATGGCTGTTTAGAAGTGAGACGAGTAAGACCATGCAGACTAATAGGGCGTCATTAATAATAGTAATAATAATAATAATAATAATAATAATAATAATAACAAAAAAAGCATCTGATACGATTCAGCTTTTGAGATACTTAAAATAACAGAAAAACTGAATTACAGAAGAAAATCATTGTGACTCATTGATTTTGGCATCATGACTGTTTGTTTTTCATAAATCACAGGCCTGGCTTAGCGCATAATTTATAAGAGAAACAAGAGCGGCAGCGGGAGGGAGAGTTAACCATTTACAGACTGTTTCTGTTGGCAGATGGTAGACCGAAGATACCAGCTGTTTGGGAACACGGTAGCCTGTGTAGTCAGCTTTGACCTGAACATATCACATACAGGACTTTGTATAAGGAGTGAAGACACTCCTGCTTAACCTTTGACAAAATGTTGAGTTGTAATGACCACACGTCTTTTGCAACGTCGTAGGGTGCAGCGACACAAGCTCTTCTGCCTTGTCATCTTTCAGCTGCCCTAACAGCTGACTGGGGTCAAAGCTTTCTGATGACAGAAGTGGTTTTTTTTGTATTTCGTATTTTAGGAATATTAAATAATATAGGCCTAAAGAGTTAAAAAGCCTCCTCTGAAAACATCTGATGGTCAGAAACTTCACCCAAGTGCTGCACTCTAAACATTGTAACCTAAAATTACAACTTGAAATCGAAGAATTAAAAATGCCCAATGCTGCCTCCTGACCACAAACTCACCATATCAGAAACACTAAATATACAGTCACTAAACAAACAAAATTCCTTCCTTATCTGAAACGTGAAAACGTGTGAGTACACAAACATTTGAGAACAAGCTGACCAGATATGTGTATGTATTGACACATGCATTGCAACACGTTGTTTTTTTCTAATGTTCTTATTGCATTGTGTTTTGTATTCATGATTATTTTCATTAATTCATCTGCCACTTATCGTTTTGATTAATCAATGAATTGTTTGGTCTAGCTATATAATCTAAAAACAATTCCGATAACCCAAGTTGACATACTTACAACACTAAGGTTGTTTGGTCAGACCAACAATCTAAAACTCATGAGGTTTGTTATTATTATTATTATTATTATTATTATTATTATTATTATTATTATTATTGAAGAAGCAAGAACCAGTCAATTTCTGTCTTTTTTCTTTAAAAAAAAAAAGACTGTAAAACCTAAAACTGACTGACTGATTAATAAACTAATTGTTTTAGCTCCAGTTTCTTTGTAAAGTATAATTGTTTCCTCTTCCTTGATGATAAATTATATTTTTCAGCAGGGAGTATCTGTATTGTATCTAGAGCTGAAACAATTATTTGATTATTGAAATAGGCCTAGTTAGCCTAATTGATTATTTGCTTTTCATTTTGCAGTTTCCCAAAGCAAAAGTTGCTCCTTTTGTTTCCAATATTAAAAAAGCCCAAAACGTAATTTGCAATGATATAAGGGACTAGTGATTTGACTAGTTGTTTCAGCTCTTTAAAGCGTTGGTTTTTCACGAGGATGTTTATTTGACTCTACATGAATGACAGACCATGAACTAAACACAATGAGCTGAAGTTTCAATTCCCCTTTACGAGTCTGCGCACTACTGAGGAAACAAACTGAAAGGTCGACAACAATTGACAGTATAAACTACCGGATATCTTTGCTGTTAATGCGACCGTGGTAAGAAGTTAGGAGTAGCATAAACACAACAAATGTCACTCACACACACACATATACACACACACACACACACACAGACGCGTGCGCGCGACAACAACAACGTTCAAATTACTTTTTAAAAAGGGCGCGTCCACCCGTTAACTTTGATTTTAACGCAGATGTAGGCTACTCACCTAAAGCAACACGTCAATGGCAGCCGTTAAACGCCATATCACATGAGAACAACACAGAAATCACTTCGGGGAGTTCCCGCACGACTTGTCCGACCGCAGGAGGTCTTCCCCGGTCGTTGGCTGAAGCTTTCCGTCCCGTCAGGAAAGCAGCAGATCTGTCACACTTCACATTAAAAGGCTAAACGAGCGGAGCTGTGAGTGTCGCTGCTGCTGCTGCTGCTGCTGCTGCTCTGCGTCGCGGCCGCAGGCACACTTCCAAAGGGCTGCGGTGGAGGAATGTATATGCATCAACGTGACTTTGCAAATCTGGAGTAGGCTACACTGCGACCGGTCGGGCAGAAGTTACAGAGATCTACATGGCAACAAGTCAGGGGTAGCATTCCTCAAACGGAAACTGAATCTTGGCCAGAAATGCAAGAATTATTATGTAACAGTTACAGTGCTGAAACATACAGCAGGATCTCTCACACACACACACACACACACACACACACACACACACACACACACACACACACACACACACACACACACACACACACACACACACACACACACACACAGTGCGTCTCACTATCTTTGTGGGGACCCGTCATTGACATAATGCATTCCCTAGCCCCTTATCCTAACCTTAACCATCACAACTAAATGCCTAACCTTAACCCTTACCCTCACCCTAACCATAACCTAATTCTAACCCTAATCCTAAAACCAAGTCTTAACCCTCAAACTGCCATTTAATGTTGTGGTGTCCAGCATTTTGGCCCCACAAAGCTGTCTGGACCCCACAAGTATACTGTATTCCCGGTTTTTGGACCCCACGAATGTAGTTAAACGAGAACACACACACACACACACACACAGGAAATCCACACCAGTTCATTTGAATGATGATTCATGAAAAAAAATAAAACTCTCTGGGTCTGCCCATTTCATTTCTGCCCTGATGAATCATCTCTTGGCTGATGGTGATATCTCAATACAACAAATAGTAAATCCTATAATACAATTTAGGGATTTATGTAACAGGAACTTTATCAACTGCTTAAACTATATCCCATGTAGGAAACTTAAACAACAAGCAACAATATTGAGTATAATATAGTCACAGTTGAATTAGCCTACTTTTCAGTGCCAATTTTTAGAGTGGCACAACAAGAAGTAGGCTATTTGCTCTTTTATTATTGTATTAAGCTTTCAAACATAAAGACCATAAACACAAGATAAGACAAAACAAATTAGACCCCCAAAGGTAGTGGACCAGGGGGGCAGACTAGATGGCAAAACCACCTCCCAGAGGCATCTCTCAAAAACTAGTAATTAAAAAAAAAGTAATTATTTACTCAAGGTCCTCTTACTTTGTTTTTCTGGTCTTGGGTTGAGTTTGCTTAGTCATGCAGTTGGCTGCTTGTACCTGCTGTTCACGTTGGCTTAAAACTTGGGCGTCAAAGTACATTCTGTGTTTGCCTTGTGTCCCTTTAAGGGTCGGGAAAATGATCCTGCTCCTTAAGATAAATAAATAAATAAATAAAAAAAGTTTTTTTTATCTGAAAAAAGTGCCACACAGTTGAAAACAGAGTAAACTAGCGCATGAAACATTTGTGTTTTGAAGATACAAAGTTTTCACGGGACATTGACGTGAAGATAAATTGTTCATGGTCTACAGCAAAATCTAAATCCATAATCCCCTAACTGTTGACTTGTTTTATTAAGCGAAGGAGCTTGTTTGACAGCCTGAGAGTCAACATACGGACAGAACGCCCTTACGAAAACCATGAATTTCAAAAGATTATTCTGAACAAAAAAAAAGCTTAAGGGCTTATATCCATTGTGCTCGCTGTATGATTTGTTGTCCCTAAAATACATAAACTCCTCCACTTGGAGTGACTACCCTGTCCCCCCTCACCTATCTTTTTTTTCAGTTTGGGACCACAATCTCAGACATGTAAGTGCTCATCCTGACCACATAGTACACAACCAGAACTCAGATATACCTTGATATCCTGTCCATGGACATCTCAAACAACAGGAGAGCTGACAAGTCACACCCTTGGCAGATGGCCACACTGAAAATGCTGAACTTAACAAACACAGCTCCGGCTCTGTACATCCTGGGAATGAATGACTTACAACAGCAACCAATCAACTGGTCCTCCTCCACAATACCTCATGAAACAACAATCACAAGCTTTCCCCACTTCTTCAGAACTCATGTAGACTTGTTCAGCAGGAATACAAGTTAATTATATGTGCACATCATAACCACAGACACATAAAGTGATTTTAACAAGTTCTAATGATGAATATTAAATTGCGCAGATGATAAGAGTCTTTATCTAGTTTGCATGTCAGGTGGAAACTTCACTTTATCCTTCAATTAACTTTTATTTTGTAGTGCCAGAAATACTGTTCTTTTGTGAATATCTTCCTGACATACTATATAGTGGGCTGAATTATTTCAGGACATGATTGCTTTCAAACTTTTTTCAAATTCTCATCTGCACATCCTGTAATTATAGCATTCGTCATCAGCCCTCTGGTAGTTTCAGTACAGATGGGTGTGATTTTTGCACAGCAGATTACCTGTTTTTTTCAAAGGTGTCAACTAAGCTGACATTAAGAAAGTTTATACTGTATTTTTTTAAGGCAACATAATTATCCACACATAACACACCACACCCACTAACCAAGAACATAAAAACAAACGCACTGAAAATCGTCTGCATAGTTTAATGTCTGCAGATTGTTTCTGTTACTCATAAAAAACCACAACAGCAAATCCATGATGCTGTTAAAGATGTTGGTAGTCATACTGGAGAGGATGATTAGTGTAAAACCATGAATAAAGCTGCTATTTCACTGTCATTTTTACTTTTTTATCTTTTATTTTTTGGGGTCAGATGTCTAAGGCATTTGTTTAATCTCTTTTTCTATAAGTTATCGTATCTGCAAATACTTGTTCAACTAAGACAAACCTCAGCTTATTCCTGGCGCAATAAACATATGAATGTCTTAAATTATGGACAATAGACACCACTTATTTACATAGGGAGATGCTTTTGTTGGCAATCATGGAAGGACATTCACATCTGAAGATTCATTATTATACAGAACATGCAGTTAAAGGTGTGGTAAATACATGTACAGGTGTGTGCCCATACTGTAAATGTTTATGTATTTTCTGTGCTATTGTTACTGTTTGCTTAAACTAGATGAAACCACACCGACCCAGTCCCGATTAAAGATGTTTTCATTGAACGTCGTTTTGACTGCTGTTTATTTAATCAGGAATATTTGATGTTACAGAGAAATAATTTTCAGGGGTTAAGTTTGTACTGTACTAGTTTATTGTTGTATTCTCTCATACAAATGTTCTATACGGTTAGGTAGTTTAATCATTAACAATGCGTCATCTTCGATGAACTGATTATATGTTTTGTCTGTAAAATCTTTATTCATACTGGAGTAAAAAGTACATATTTTCTCTCTGAACTGTACTGGAGAACAAGTATAAAGTGGCATGAAATGGAAATAATGATAATAAATGCAGTGATGAATGATTCTATGGCACACAATGGAAACAGAAAGTGCAAATACTTAATCAGTACTTGAGTAAATGCACTTGGTTACATGTACAAACGTTTATCACTCAAAACACAGAGAAACATCTTTGTGACTAAAAGCTTCTACAGTGAAGAATTGAGTAGCTTGGTTTTAAAAGCAGCAATGCTTTAATTAAAAGTGATGACTTTTACTTTGATATGGTTTTAAAAGATGTAATGAAATGCTTTAATTCAGCTAGATTTTCTTTTTCTTTTTTCAAGATGAGCACCTGTGTGTGTGTGTGTGTGTGTGTGTGTGTGTGTGTGCCTCATGCACTAGGCATTCTGCTCAAGTCCATTTACTGCTACAAGGAAGTAATAAAACAAAGTACAACAGCACGGTGACACAGCACAATGCAGGCCACATTTCTGTTCTGTCAGAGTGATCCCTCCTCTCTCCTTACATCCACCTCCGCTGCTTTCCCCTTTCCTCAGCTCCAACCAAAGCTCTGCTTCACTTCTTCATTCCCTTATTTCTCTCTTCACACAGCACAAGAGTAGTAATGAGAGAAAACCATAGGTGGTTCTTGGCGTCAGATTTTACTTCACCACATAAAACAACTCATGCTCGTCTAACTCCAACACAAAGCCCTAGTTTCTTTAGGAACACACTTTTTAAATTAGTAAGGGAAAGATGTGAAAATGCTGCTCGGTTTCATTCAAGGCTGGTTGTGTTTGGTGGAAGAACCGCAGGGTTTTATGGACCTTTGTGTTACTGTGATAATGAGAGGGGAGTAAAGCTGACATCATGCACTGTGACTGTGCCGCCCTCTGCTGTTCGAACACAGAAACACACGTAAATGTGAAAAAAGAAGAAGCTGTAGTTAAAGGGGTACTCCGAGTACAACACAGCCGGTGAAAATAGTTGTATAATGTCTTGTGGGGTGTCTGAAAGGAGATGTCTCAGCTTGGACTTGAGACTTGACATTTTTACCAGGAACAGACAAGAAGACAAGCACTGCTCAGACATAAAGAAATAGATTTCAAATTCTAGCCAAGAATGCAAAAGACTTCCTTTTAAATTATGCAAAAATGAAATATAGCATCTTGGACTTAAATAATTCCGTTAATATAACTCAACCATAGGAACAGGAGGATGCATAATATATTTTAACTAATTGAATCATTCATCATTAAGACTGAGTATCCTTTAAAAGGTTTTGACACTAGTGCATACAGGCTGATTTTACAAAAACTTACTTACTTTGAGTAATATACATAATTTATAGGCTGAGGCCTTTTTTACATTAAATGTTTTTTTAAACATTTGCACAAAGAAAGAGAGGTTCTGTTCGGGAAAGGGAAATCTAAGTACAAAAGAAATATGGCTAAATAGATCATTTAAAATGTTACAATATGACAAGATACAGAGAAACGATTATCCACGAAAATATGTGAAAACTAAATAAAGTTCCATTAATTTTCTACGTTTTGCAGCAATCTAATGTAAATGTTTATGCCTCTGTCAAATACGGTACAGGTGGCAATGCCTGTAAACGATCGTGATCCACAGTAAGTAAAAAAAAGATGAAAACAGTGCTGGAGTCCACAACAACACCATGCTAACTCTAATAAACATTCACTGCCTGTAGGGTCACTATTCAACCACCAGAACGGGAGGATTCCTCAGAGGAGACCGTAATCCTCTCTTTCGCAGTTTTATAGTGGTTTATGTCTTGATGCCCATCACCAACAACACATTGGGTCCAGATGGGAGGAGGCAGAAAGGGAAAGAGAGAGAGAGAGAGCGAGAGAGAGAGAGAGAGGGAGAGACGGAGACAGACAGACACAGAGATAGAGAGAGAGAGCATGGTTGATGTACATCTGTCATGCATTATTGCAGCGAATGCCAGTGCTGCTATCCTGGCTTTAGAAACTATGTGAGGAGGGGGTTGACGGGGTCCTCCTTAAATCACAATATGATTCCTCCTCCTCTTCTCCGCCGCTCCTTTTTAGTGACTATATCAGCACACACACACACACACACACACACACACACACACACACACACACACACACACACACACACACACACACACACACACACACACACACACACACACACACACACACAAACATTGTCTTTCTCAAACATTGGGTGCTTTCTCTCTTTCTTCCTCACACACACACACGCACACACACGCACACACACACAAGTGCGTCTCACTATCTTTGTGGGGACCCGTCATTGACATAATGCATTCCCTAGCCCCTTACCCTAACCTTAACCATCACAACTAAATGCCTAACCTTAACCCTTACCCTCACCCTAACCATAACCATAACCTAATTCTAACCCTAATCCTAAAACCAAGTCTTAACCCTCAAACAGCCCTTTAAAGTTGTGTGGTCCAGCATTTTGGCCCCACAAAGCTGTCCGGACCCCAAAAGTATACTGTATTCCCAGTTTTTGGACCCCACGAATGTAGTTAAACAAGAACACACACACACACACACACACACACACACACACACACACACACACACACACACACACACACACACACACACACACACACACACACACACACACACACACACACACACACACACACACTATCCCCTTATGAATTCCTCAGGAAGGAGTCAGCCTTCTTCATTCCTCTGGACATAACTTTTCCTTAACAAGGTACTGATGGTCTTGACCTCCTCTTCAAACAAACCCTTCCCTCCAATCAGGGAGGATTGTGGAGCTGGGGCTCAGTCGAGGCCTGTGGGTATTACAGAGGAAACGTCCTGATTCTCCTTGATTACTCTCTCTCTCTCTCTCTCTCTCTCTCTCTCTCTCTCTTTCTCTAACTCTCTCTCTCTGTATCCCCCTCCTTCTGCCCCCACTCTCTCTCTCCAAATATCTCCGTCTCAGTGGCTTCTGGCTCTCCTGTTGTCTCTAACCCAATCTCGAACTTTTCTTTCCCGTCTCTGTCTGTCTACTCACTGTATTTTCTTTCTAGTCTCGTCTGCATCCATCCCTCTGATTATTCTCCGGTTTGCTGTTTAGAGCTTTCCAGCCTTTGTTAGCAGAAATTCAACAATTCAATCAAGACCTTAAGGAGACTATTGGGATACTCAGTTGTACTGTATGTGTGTTCATGCTTCACAAATGACATTATTGACATGTGTGATATGGGTAACATAACTCTTTAAAACTCCATATGATTATTAAGGTAAATTAACATAGGAACTGACTGTCAGGAACAACATTGTCAAGGGGTTTTTGTTTTGAATTTTTCGCTGTATTTTCCTTTTCTCTTTTAGATCTTGTTTAGCAGAGGAAATATGCAGAAAATCCAAAAATTCCTCAAAACTATATAGGCTCCAAATATGACGATAAGATGTATTTCTTATGTTTATGAGACCTTTCGTTTCAATTCTAATTATTCTACAGATAGACATTAGAAGACGAAGAACGGCATGCATTACAGGAAACAAATTCATCATTATAGTAATTTAAAATAGTATTCAAGTGAAGGAAAACCTCTTAAAACATTGTAGTTGTCTAGGAGAAGTCTGTAAGGGTGAGTGCTTCTTAATTTTGTGTGTGTGAATTTTTATATTTTAAGAGCACCTTCTTTAAATGTGGAGTCAAATTAATAAGACTTTAGCAATCCCTACTTTTCTGAATACGACTTTTCATTTTCATTCAAAGTATAGTTTCTACATGGCTATTAAAAAAGTGACATGATCTTGCATAAAATGGTTCAAGCGTGGTTGGCACACTGGATCAGATTGATGCTTCCTACATTTAGATTTATGTTGTAGCACATTTACAGCCATGATAGCAGCTGTTTGGCTGCAATGTTTACAAAGTTCGTCTTAGTTTAGCGTGTAACATGCTAACATTTTATAAAAAAAGCACTAAACGTAAAGCACAGTTGATGAGAGGTATTTGGTCATTTACCAACAATATTGGACAAATTGAAAATTTTGACCTGATGGTGCAACTTCATGAAAAGTGAAGGGGTCACCAAAATAATTACAATTCATCCTACGGGGAACATGAATGTGTGAACAAAATGTCATAGCAATCCACCGAGCAGTTGTTGAGACATTTCACTTAAAGCCATGAACCTCATGGTGGTGCTCAAGGAAAAAGCCCTATGATCACCAAAGACATTAGCAATTATAACCTGGGAACCATGAATGTCTGTTCAGAATTTAAAGGATGATCCATCTGATAGTTATTGAGAAATTTCAGGGTGGACCAAGGCGGTGGATCGACTGAGTGAATGACATTGCCCACCATGGAGCAGCGCTGCTAGCATGGCAAAGAGCTACATTAAAGATGGATCCTCATCAGCTCTCCATCCTGTCGAACATGTGCCATTGGTTTACACCGAGCCTGTGCTCTCATGTTGTGGTTCCAGCAAGAGATATAAAGCCTATTGTCCTCACATGACTGGCATTATTACAGAGCAGGCTTCCTCATCTAACTTCAGCATCGTTGTAACGGCTCTCTTGATCTTTCTGACTTTCCCCTTCTCACCCTTTGTCATCATCTTCATTGTGTTTCACTGCCTCTCAACACCTCTCAACACGCTGTCTTCTGCTCTCTGTCTGTGGTGTTTTGGATTAAGGACTGTCTGGTTGGAAGATGTGGTATTTAAATGGCACTGTGTGTGTATGTGTGTGTGTGTGCGCGCATAAAAATGGAGGACAATAGCAGCATAAAACACACAAGCTGAAACAGTGACACAACATTTTCACAGACAGGGCGAAGACAGTGGCGGCTGTCCGTCATGACTCAACTATTCTAACTACGACATTGTGAATACCAGACGACCGGAAAGTGACACAACAGCCGCAACAGTGTCACAAAATTCTTTTCATATTTCCTGGACAGTAACTGTAGGGCACGAGCGGGAACGGCCCCTTGAACAAGAGTCCCCTCTGAGTGAGGAGAATAGGGGGACATTGTAGGCTGGGGACCCAAAGGTCATCATGGCTGTTAGGCTCACGCTCTGCCTGGACTCCTGCTGACTCACCGCTAGTCCAACCAGGAGGAGGACAACCGGGACTAATCTGTATATGTCTTGGGCCACCATTAGTCAAATATTAGTCACAGTGCCCATTTAGGTGATGGACATGAAGAGAGTTTCTGTTCTCCAGACACAGTCTTTGGCCCAAATGTGGATTTCTCAATCCCAATGTGACCTGATGCGATTGTATTTCCTCTTCCTGCTTTGTCTCCCTGCTCTTCGCTTGTCTCCAGAATCTGTTAAAGATGCTATAGTGACAGACTTCCTGCATCAGAGCACTCCCACTGAGATGCTGACTGGCTTCCACTCAGCTGACGCCCGAGGGCAACTCCTCGTTTTAAAAAGAGCTGCCTTCGTCTTCTTAAGATTTACTAGATGCTCAATGCTGATTGGCTGACAGATTATCAGATTTTTTTATATTTCGGAGGAAAACGTGGTTGTTTCACATGTAATCATATCACTCCGCAATCAATCTTGAGGCTTAAAACATGGAAGGTTTTTCCCAATTGAATTTATCCGGATAGCACTTTTCGCTTTCAAAACTTTTGGAAGTGCGATGATTTATAGATGATTAAAGGAAAAGATGCCTTTTTGTCCAAACTACCTGGTGAAATATTTGCAAGTTTCCTCAATATGTTTCATCCTCCAATAGCTCTTTTTGCATGGAAGACATTTTGACTTGTATAAATAATAAAAGTAATAATGGCAGTGTTCCATTTAGTTGCTTCGGATCCAGTGTCCTGGTTGTGCATGCTGGCTCTCACTGTCCCACTGTCATGGCTTACTGGGCCACTAGAATAGAACGGAGTCCTCATTAATGTTATTAGTAACACCAGTGCTTTTCCTGCTATGACAAGTCAAAACGTCTACTGTGAAAATGGCCTATTGATCTGACTTTGTGGTTCTCCGGTTGGGTAATCTCTCCAGCATCTTTGTGTATAAATGGGACTGTTGGGATTCTTGTTTACATATTTGATGAAGGTCATCTAGATTGAAAGGTCATGTTAAATAAATATGAAATAAATCAACAGCAAGTGAGTCCGTTTGTGGGTGTTTGGGGGTTCTTATGTTTTGACTCATGCTTAGTCAGTGTCTATTTAGCAATAGTGCCATTTTCTCTACAATAGCACCGCAATTCTGACACAAATGTTTACGTTAAGGCAACCAGGCAAAGAAAGCAAAATTCCTGAAAATACACCCCCTTACAATAAACCACCGGGTCATGTTTGATGGGAAATATTATAGTAAAGGCGCTAACTTTCTCTAAAGCCAATTTCAACTTTTTGTTGAACAGTGGGGCTATGTGTCCAAATGTCGGTTTGACAAAGAAGTTTTAGAGTGATCTGTAGTGATAGGGCCAGTCTTCATTTTGCTTTCAGAGTAGTCTAACGCAAGTTAATTTCACAAAAATAAAGACAGACTTACCAAAGTTGGCCAACCGACCCCCAGGCTGAACTAAGATCCATGTTTCCATGTTAACAGTCATTGACTCCTGCGGACCGGTGGCACCAAAAGACAAAAAAAGAGGAAAACATGTCTCATAATTTGTGCTTTGTGAGTAAGAAGAAAGGAAAGAGGTTTTAGAGAGGGCAGTAACCTGTTGGAAATACACAGCAGTGAGGAAATGTCCTTGTAGCTGTTATATTCTTCCAGAAGGCAAACATTTTCTGCTGGACTAGGAGATGAGCAGCTCGAAGCAGTTGCTCGGTTAACCATGTTTTTTAGTTTGAAAAAAGTCTTAATTTACCCAGAATTTATGGAAAATTAGTCCTACATAGGATAGTCCAGAACAGCTTTGTTCAACATATGAATGTAGACGTTTATCTGAAGTCTGGTTAGACATAGTTAAAGTCACAATTACAAGATAACGCTAAAAAGTGGCGTAATTAGCAGCACAAGGTTGGACCAAGGGACTTTCCCCTGGAACTAGAAACCTTCTGAGGAACTCAGGGTCTACATTTATTTCTAAGGACATTTTTTACCCCCCAAAAAGTCCCTGGTCAGAGGGAGCCTTCTAGTTGCTTAAAATAGTTCAGGGGAATTAAAATAACTAAGAACCTTGGGTCGCAAAACAGCTGTACAGAACAAACATTAGAAAACATTAGCCACCATGACCTACTGGTCATTCCAGACCAAGTAAGGCTGTAGCTGCAAAGCTCCAGAGTGTATTAAATAGAGCAAGAATGCATATAAATTACCCATGCATTCACCTTTTAATTTGTGAGAAGAGAAGGAATGTGTTATTTCATCTTTGAAACATCACATTGTCTTTTTTTAAACATCTTACTATGAATTGACTCCCACTTAAACCTTGGTGATTTGTAAAAAGATATTAGAAGGCACTTGTTGATTATTTCATTTGTTTAAAAAAGATATTTCCATCCTCACAGGTAACTGAGGAGAAACGTGACATGTAGCGCCAACAGAGGGCCAGATTATTTCGATCCAACACATAATTATTGTACATAGAGAAATCGTAACTGTATAACAGTAGCCTACAATTTCCCATGTTATTCAACACATCATAAGAATTTCATGTCTGAGTCAAAACTGACCATTGAAAGAGAAAACATAATTCAAGTGGGTACAAAGAGGCTTTTGTGTCACACTCTACAAGGACAAAGATATTTATAAAACAAAAAGAAGAAGAAAAAAGGAGGAATTTTCTTTCCTGTAACTCTCAGTGACTCAACAGCCTCCTATGGTGAAACCTGTGAAGCAGAGACCTGAGGCATGGAAAGTAACAGGGACAGAGTGATTCAGTGAAAGTGAATGGCTCTGACTCTCCTACCCATCACTGAAGAGGGAGAGGTTGAAAAAAAAAGAGCAGGGAAAGGACGGAAAGAGGGGGAAAATGACTGGCGACTGTGTGGGAAGAGAGAGAGGAGGGGCTTAAAAAGTATGAACTTGTGTATGATTCAGCTGCAGGAAGCATTAAGAAGGGAAAAGACTGCACACAGGACGCGGTATACTCACTCCTTTAGCCGTTAATGAGGACGTGTTGGCTTATGGCTTCTCAGAGGGTGACTTTTCCCAACGGGTCACACTTTCTCTAGTGCGCTCCTTCACTCCTGAGAGTTTTCTTGTTAATAAAATTCGGAGCTTTCAGCTTTTTGAACCCGTGCTGTTTTTGCTCTCTACACACTGTGCGTAATTTCTATCCAGGATCGAGAGAGAAAAGGCGACATCACAACAACACGAGGACGAGGAATCAAGACAGAGATAAAACCAACTGGGGGAAAATGAAAGTCGTCTTGGATATCTGCGTGATGTTCCTCATGCTGCACACTCCCGGCGTGCTGTCCTTGTCCACACGTAAGTTGTTGCACACAGATGTCCATCGATGCGCAAAGTCACGGTCTTGCTGGGGAAGGGTTTTGGTTTGGGTACAGGCTGCACTTTTTGGTCCACAAAGACAGTTTAATCCATGTGTCACCCAACGATATTACTGTAAACACCTCTGTGTGACATTGTCCTGCTCTGGTAAGCATGATTTTAAAGACAAAACAGATGCAAAAATGGATTTGCACAATAGTACAACACAAATATAATATTTTAGAAGGGTGTTAGTCAATGCAAACACTACAATATAGTGATATCATATGGTATATAATTACTATTTTAAAAGGATATAAGTCAGTGTAAACATTGCAAAAAAAAAAAAACTGCAAGCCCTCCTAATTACATTAGGCAATAGGAATATTATAGTGATATTAAGGATAAAGCCCGTAAAAGGTCACTTTAACTCCACTAGCTACCATATGTGTAGGGTTTCCATAGGAGGATACAATATCCCATATATGATCACATTAGATCCACAGTGATCTTATGGGTAATACTGTATTTAAAACATATTGCCAATGCAAAAATAACTCAATAGCTTCTTCATATTAGGGGCTCACTTGCTTGGATCCACTCTGGTGATACATTAAAAAAGACAAATGCCACTCTGTCCACCTGCCACCGTATTGATCTGCTCCTGCTGAAGTATATCGGTTGTACCCCTGCATTGAGAACTCATCTCCCAGGAGGCTGCACTTCAACAATTCAAGCCATAATTCGTTTAACACATGGAGAGCATGGGGGCTTTACGGACCGCAACAAAACAGTGACATCATTTGCTCGGGTTTTGGAGAATGTTAACCGGCAGCTTAATGCACAGTAACGTAAATAAATCAAAGTTACGTCCGCTTCCTCTGTTAAGTGGCTGGATTAGTTTTTATGGTGAGCTCACTGGCAAAGAGCGATTCCTCAGGGACGATCTCCTGTTATTCATCCAGTTTGAAAGGCGCTAATAAAAGAAAGTAAAGTTCCAGAGGCTTATAGAAGACAATGGGCCCTGATCATAAACTGCCCTGCTGTTTATTATAGGGCCTAATTGGTCATTACTGTTTTATTCACTATAATAATGGAGGGTGCGTCAATTTCACTCAGTGTGATGTGGTTTACAGATGCCACTGAAATAAAACAGTTAAAATGTGGAATTTTCTTACTAACATATAATTAGTTTTTAATACAGCTCATAATCCCATAAAGTTTAAGTTTATATGTCTTGTTAGCATATACAGAAGTATTTATGTTGGATATGATTATTTAATACCAAATATTTGACTCTGAAACACACTAAATCCCCCTCAGCTTTTTAACCTGAATTGAACTTCTTATATCCTACATGTCCCATTTCTCCTGCCTGCATTTGGCCTAAGTTGATTTCACAAGATACTCTCTCCAGATATGAGCATCAGTTAAATACCTAAAATGCAAGCTGTGTAAAAAAAACAAAAAACACAAAAAACATCCGCTGCTGTCTTCTCCGTCTCTTTTCAGATGGTGTTACACGGCTCATTGTCAATAAATGTTTCGTGACTTCTTCCACTTGGCTCGTCTACACTGGCCCCTCAAAATGTTCCACATGTACGTCTATTGTACAGCAGACAGAGGAAAGTAAAGGCCTTCTTTGAAGTGTTGCATGGATGAGTGGAGAGTAAACAGTTCTTTAGAAAGAGGAGAGGATGTCGTGTCCCTTTGAAGACTGACAGCATAAAGGAAAGTGTTTTCAGTCCACTAAAGACTTAATATCGGCCATAAATGTCATTGAAGGCCTCCACGCCTATGTCCGACCGCCGCAATCATAGGGTTAAACTCATCCCATTGCTCTGATCAGAGCTGTGCTTCAAGCACCCTCAGCCTCTCCAAACAAATACTATCTTACAAGCCAATTCTTCCATTGAGTGTGTCAAGCAGAGACAATACTGTAAACTGTAGTAATTGTGTCTATCGTTGTAGTGTTTGAACTGTGAAGAAAGGGCTGTAAAGGGGCTTCACACCACGCTCCGGGGCAATGTCCCTTCCTCAATGCCTGGAATACATAAACACTGATTGTTATTCAGCTGGATCAGCATATTGTTGGCTAATCACGGCCCCCTTTACATCCGCTGTATCCAGTGACAAAGACAACCACCCCTCTGATCATGTGTTTGCATAAAAGCTTGAGTTGGCTTTGTGATATTAATATTGGTGTGGAGTTACAGTTGAATTAACTTCTTCAAAGGCGGGACCTCCATAAAGGACCACACAATGTCTGTCAGCGTAAGAAGGCTGGCAGCTGAATAGATGTGGCCCCTGGGCGCAGATTTGTAATGGTCTGAACAAAGTGTTGACACTCTCACTCACTCACTGCTCAGTCATTTCTGCATAGAAAACATTGTTTTCATAGTCCTGTCTACTTAGGTGGGCAACACATTTTTTTAAATCCTCCATTCTGAAGAAATAAACTAATATATTGTCTTCTCTTGTGTGCTGCTGTTACAAGAGAGACCTGAGAACAAATTACATCATAAAATAAATCACAAATATTATTAAGCAATATATAAATAATATCTCTCAGTACTATAGAGTGTTAAAGAGTGTCTCTAACTGTATGTTCTTTGCAGTTTACCACTTTATTTGTATTTTAACATTCAGCTGTAAAATATGATAACAAATGATAAAAAAGCAGCAGCAATAATATTTATGTAGCAACTTTCCTATATAGTTTACCAACTGTTTTACACGATTAAAAATCCAACACCACAGACAATAAGCAAACAGCAGTACCCAAGTACTGTAAGCCAAGTGAGCGAAACAAACTCAGGCAAGAGCTGGTGAAAAACAGCAGAAAAGAAGGGCACCCAGAGAGTGCTAATGTTAATAAAAGTGATATAAATAATCCATGTATGCGCCTCATGATTCAGATCCGCTACCTAATTTAATGGGTTTGTACTTGGCCCGTGCTACACCCTTCCACCAAGTTTCATGAAAATCGGGCCGGTAGGTTTTCTGTAATCCTGCTGACAAACAAACAATCCAACAAACTGAACCAAAAACATAACCTCATTGGCAGAGGTAATTATCAATCTATTAAAACAGTCAAAACTAAATTACAAAAGTAACACACTGAAAACTTCCTTTAAACAGCTTGTGTTTAAAAATAAATAATGTTTCCGCATACAGATATATTCCAAAATAGTGCTTGCTTTACATTGTTGACAACCATTTTCTCAGGCAGGTCTTACTTTTTTATATGTATTTTCCATTTTAAACACATTTTACTGTAGTACAGTGTGAAAATCAACCTACTGAAACATAACACTTGCTTCAAATAGGTAATGCATCACAGTGAATATTTCTTCACCTTTATTTCTTTCCATAGTTTTGTCAAAGTATCATCAAGCAGGGACCATTTTGTGTTCCACGCACCATCTGTGATTTCAAAGTCAGGCGCCGGTCATCTTCACTGTAACACAACAAACCACTAAATTCATATTATCCTTTTCATGACATCCATGTTCACTTAGCTGTCATTGTTTGTCTTCCGAATTAGACATTCCAACAACATATTTTAGCTCATTAATGCAATAATTGGGATGCTAACTGACAGCTAATCCGCCCTCCTCAGGTTGGCTTTTCCAAAGTCTATAGTCTCTGAAAGGCATACTCCAGTAATTCACGTCCATAAAGTTGAAGGAATACATAAAAAAGAATGATCAAACTCAAAGCAGCAGAGGCCGAGATATATCCTTTAGTAGGGGCAAGCTCCAAAAACACTGGATCCAACATATCCCACAATGCAATGCAATGTACATCATATTTTGTTAGACCCTCTATATGTTTGCAGTGTAAACTCCTGCATCCTTCAAATACCTCACCCCCAGTTTGTAAGGCAGGCTTTCTGTCGACTATTAAAGTTTCAACCCTAATGACATCACTATGACATCCTCAGGGTTATGATTAGACTTTAGAAAGGTCCACCCAGAACCATAGAAGACAACACACAGCTGCTTCCACATGCTGCGTAGAAGAGACGAGTAAACTGACCTTTACGTGTAAAATGACCTTTACGTGTAAAATGACTGGAGTGCTCATCAACGGTCTTCCTCTAACCATCCATCTCTTCCTGCCCTCTTCCAGATGTAGCAGTGGTCTACCCCCAGGACCCCGTCCTTCGCATGGGGTCCACCCTGACCGCCAGCTGCTGGGTCCACCCCGACCTCGGCGTCCACGCCAGCTCTCTGTTTTGGACGCTCAACGGTCAACAGCTGCCCAGCTCCCTGTACAGAGTGTTGAGCCCGACCAACCTCAGCGTGACGCTGGCCGGACTCAACGCCTCCAGACAGACGTCCGGCGACAACCTGGTCTGTCACAACCACAAGGGACACATCTTGGCTGGCTCCTGCCTCTACGTTGGGAGTAAGTTGAAGTGTGTTAGTGGTTATATGATTTTTCAGCTTGGTTTTATTTATGTAGAGTTCCATAGTTTTTTATTTTTTCATTTTATTAGTATACTCATTTGGCCAACATTTCTCCCGAAGTGTGCAATGTCTCTGCTTCACTGTAATGTTAAGGAAAAGGGGTAAATAAAGGGTAGAAAAGGAGTGAGAGGAATGAAAAGGAAATGGGAATGTAGAAGGAAGTAGTGGGCAGATTTTTAGTGTCTCTGTGGCTATATTTCATGTTAAGTTTCCTGCCTTCAGGCCAGTGAGAGGCCTTCATGAGTGTGTCACTGTGTGACGCTTTGACCACCTGTGTGGTCCATTACTCGCACAATCACTCACAGGACATAGGCCATTTTACACAGACACATGTTTGTATTTCTATACGTATGTGGACCAGCATTTACATAATGCATTACCTAGCCCCTAAATGTTTTATTTTAATTTTTTTTTACAGTGAACTTTATTGTGTGATCTTGTTAATGTGGTTCCTGTTACGTTAATAACCTAAAACAACCGTATTTTATTGCTTATTCACTTTCTTGCTGAGAGTTAAGTTATTATCAATGGCTGAAGCTGTGCAAGTTGTAATAAACTGGACACATCCTTTAACTCTCAAACAGTCCTTTGAAGAAGTAAGGAGTACCCTCACTCTAAAAATGGTGCTCTCAAAGATAGAAGTACATGAGCACACATACAACACACACTCATTTCCTTGCAGTTCCCATACACAGAAAAGTACATGGCATTTCTAAGACTATGAAAGGTGATGAGATGAAAAATGACACAAATGTATTCATGAAGCAACAAGTGCGCGCGTGCACACACACGACACACCGACACACCGACACACACACACGCACGCACACACACACACACACAATGAGATGCAGTTGGGATCCTAATCTCTGTGCGACACTGGTGTTGAGCACCCTGTGTTCTGAGAGACGAGGAATGTTGGCAGAGATCCCGAGTCTGACAACATCTCACACAAACGCACGCACGCAAGCACACACACACACACACACACGCACACACACACACACGCACACACACACCAGTTAAGAAAAAAAACACCAATTTCTAGAGAACATCACTAGTGAGTCAATTACACTCAGGAGGATGGGGCTGGAGTAATGGCTGGAAGTAACTTTGTACCCTCAATGACCCTACATCTCCATTTGCTCTCTGCTCTACTCTCCTTTGTCTTCACCCATATCTCTCACTCTATTTTCTTCCCCCTTTCTCCCCATCTTTCCATTTGTCCCTCTTTTTGTCTCAGTGCCTCCAGAGAAGCCGGTCAATCTGACCTGCTGGTCCAGGAACACCAAAGACCTGACTTGCAGCTGGGTTCCAGGAGGAAAAGGAGAGACAAACATTAGCACACAGTACATCCTCAAATACAAACTCAGGTATATAAAAACACACACTGTTTTACTATCTTCTCGAAATTAAAGATTAACTTTTTGAACGCCATTGATGCCAAAAACATACGCCCCTTCTTCTCAGAGTCATAACTCAATCAAATCAGAGCACACAGACATCATACACTCATACCCGCCTTAAATAGGACAACATGCTCTTTCTAGTAAGTGATTACGCTATATGGCTGTAAATGAAGGGGGTGAGAACCATGCAAAACCAGTGTTGAGTTCAAAAGGGTTAAACATCCAACTTGGTGAGCCTATTGCAAATGTTCCCAGTCCAAATTATATTTCAGAAGATGTTTTAGAATGCAAAAATGCTTCAAAAAGCACAGAAACAAGCTAAAGTGGAGCTGGAAACAGGACAAAATACCATATCTCTTTGGCAGAACTTATTTTGAGAAAAATACGCCCTTCGCCTGTAAAAGAAATATCATGAGAATTAGGAAAACAGGTTTTCATCTGGGAATGAAAATGAGTTTCAGATGAGTTGTAAGCTCTATTCACATTTTTTAAAAGTTAAATCAACTATTTAAAAGCACCAAAAGGGAAATTACGTGACATGCAGTGCCCGCAGGCGGGGCAACTGCATAACTCTTTCTGAAGTTATGTTATAGTAAATAAGGACTTAATAAAACCACTTGTGACAGATAAACTCTGAACTGTTCTATTATCTCATGCAATACATTCTACATCAAATGCATTAGTAATGGATATTGAAGCAGTCTAGAGTTATTTTGAGTTTTGTTCTGTTTTCCTCCCAGGTGGTATGGTAAGGAGAAGGAGTGTGAGGACTACACTCATACGCAGCCTTACTCCTGCAGCATCACTCGGGACCTGCACCTCTTCACGCCCTATGAGATCTGGGTGGAGGCCTCCAACCAGCTGGGCCGGGCTACCTCCGATGTCATCACCCTTGACATCCTAGACGTGGGTCAGTGTGAGATAACGTGACCTTTGACCCTCTTTCTTTAACTGTGTTTTAGAGCTTAGATCCCAGTGTCAATGAGTCCTCAGGCTATAATAAAGGAGAGTGGATACCAGGCTTTTAGGCTTGTGATGTTTAAAAAAAAAAGACAAAGCTATTTCTACCTGCGACCCCTCATCACAGGTTACACATGTGTACAACTTGTTAGCAGTTCAGTTGTGATTTTCCCCTCTCCCCGCCCTCATAGTGGTAATATAATAAAAGTAATAAAAGTAAACAAAATCTGGACAGGAAAAGGAAATACGAAGCAAACATGAATATCAGCAAATAACTGAGGTGATTTCACAGTTGAAAGAAAAACTTACAGTGATTGAAACACTGATTTAAAAGTCTGTCTTGGGGGCGATTCTGACCTGCGGCCCTTTGCTGCTTGTCATACCCCGTCTCTCTGCCCTTTCCTATCTTCAGCTGTCCTGTCTAATTAAAGGCCTAAAATGCCCAAAAAATAATCTTTAAGAAAAAAAATAAGTCTGCAGTAGCCAGCTTAAATGATCATGTTAACTCAACTTGACTCTTTAAACTCAGTTGAAGGACTGTTTTGCTCATCGTAGTATTAGTTGATTTAAAGGAATAGTTCATATTTTTGCCAGAGTTAGATGAGAGGATTGATACTTCTGCCATGTTTCTGTGTTAGGGTACATTCAGACCAGATCAAGCGATCCGGCGAATCGCCGCCTGGGAAGTTAAATGGTTGTGTTGTCTTTTTTACCCTCATAGTTTTTAAAAAACACGTTCTCCTGAAAGCGATAGAGGCAGTGAGGTTTACTGTTTCCTGTACGGGACTCTGACACACGCCTCAAAACGGACTGACAAGTCTGATCGGCCTACATGATTGGCCATTGCAGGGTAAAGTCAGATTGCGTTTCTCCAAAAGTTAAATCCGTCTTAACTTTTCGCTGCAGGCAACTGCACTACCCTCATTGAAAATGAATGGAAGGACTCGCGTCTTCACCGGACCGCCTGTGTGTCAAAATAGCATTAGCTAGGATATAGGGTAGGAGGGCGATTAGATTAGCTTAGCTTAGCGTTGAGACTGTAAGCAGAGGTAAAGATCTAGACAAAAATAATATAAAATATACCTTACAGCACCTCTAAAGCTTATTAATCAACACGTTGTATCTTGCTTGTTTAATTACTCGACTCATTTTGGTGTAGTAACAATAATTTGTGGTTGTACAGGGGGTTATGTGCCAGACATTTTCTTGGCTGGTATGTGACTTCAAGTCTGCACAGCAACACCTATAGAGCTTTCTTTTAGTTATTTCTAGTAGGGATCCCAAAGCTTCCTAGCCTTGTTGAAACCAGACCCTTCTCAGTTGTAACTGAGAGTGGTCCAAGGATGCGTAGAATAAAATGATTTAATAACCTTAATACTACTTAATAAGGTGGACAACTATAAGTTACGTGGTTCATTCCCTATTTATCATATCATGAACCCTCAGATTTCTCTTGTGGCCGACAGGTTGGGAACAATTAATAACTTACGCTTTAGCCTCCAATTGGCGCCTTTGAAATGTTGAGTATCAATTTATAAATCCATCTTTTTTTATTTCAGACAGGGCATTGGCTTGAGTTCTGTGGCTTTCTGGCTTTTGGAGAAAGTTGTTCACAAATACTCATCCAGCTTTACACTGATAGGAACTGAGTGGTATTCCCTTTTACAGCTTTGGTATGTGGTCCGTTGGGTAGCTTAGTGCAGTTTAAGCAAATGGACCATAAGATGAAAATTCTTATCTTCTCTCATTATCCCCAAAACACACACACACACACACACACACACACACACACACACACACACACACACACACACACACACCTGGACAGGCGTAGGTGTGTGATGGAAACACCCTCTTTTTTGATGAGCTCATTTTCTCTTTACTCATGCTCACTGGACACACATACAGAAACACGCACAAAAAACACTTGTTAACCCTCTTTTATGTAGTGTTGGAATGTTCCAGACTGATCCTCAAACCTAATCCCGTCTCCGAGCCGGCTGCAGACCCCCGAGGCCTGAGGAGTTTGGGCTTTGAAACTTTAAGACTTGGACCTGAAATAATACAACCTGATTAGCTCGAAGGTCTTCACCTGGTTCAACACGCTCCTAACGGTGTCGGGGAAAACGTACCGAGAGGAAAACCGTATAGAGTTTCAGAGGTGAACACATCACCGGTGAGGAAACAAGCGTCCATCAAATTGTAATCCCTTTTCCGTTCCCTAATGTATGCACGCACGCACACCTGTTTACACACCCCGAGGGCAGGGCAGGGCCTGGTAACAGTATAGAAACAGAGAGAGGCAGAGTGTAGGCGGTTTCTGGACTTGTGTGTGTGTGTGTGTGTGTGTGGGGGGGGGGGGGGGTTGTTTCGCTCAGGTTTCCCTGGCCATTCTTTTCATGCAAGCAGTTTCCACAACAGTAGTAAGTCATAAAACACAGCAACCACACCTGCGTGGAGCTGCAGTGAGTCACATCTACGGTCATGTCCAATCAGTTATGAAGGCGAGGCAGAAACACCTACAGTTTTCTCTGCATTCCTAAGTCACGGGATGCCCTCTGAACTCAGAGACTAGAGGCAACTTGTATCGGTGTCTGACTCTAAGATGAGGATATGCTGAGGGATGACACAGCATATGCTAACAGTGATTCATCTGTAATTTGCCTTGTCCCATTGACCTCTATTGCCAAATGCACATAACGTATAGGAACAACGCATTTCCTCTTATCCGTGGACAAATAAGTTAAATATGTTGTTATCTTCAGATATCGTGGATTTTCTTGGGATAACTGAATTGTTCTTAAAAAAACAAGAAAGCAGTATGGAATATTTGGTTACACTTTACTTTAAGTTTTCTACATAAGAGTGACATGACACTGTCATGAACGTGTCATAAAACATTATAAACAAGTCATAAACGTTTATGACATAACTCTTTTTTAGTAAGTGTCATTCGGTTTTGTCATGACACGTTATGGTTATGGTTATGGTTATGGTTAGGGTTAGGGTTCATGTGTCATGACTGTCATTACAATGTCATGTGAGTGTCATGTATTCATGACAGTGTCATGTCACACAAACGTAAAGTAAAGTGTTACCGAATATTTTGTCATCTCAAAAGAAATATCCAAATGCCATTCATATTTACATCAATCGAGCAAACAAAACATTATTATGAAACCTGCTATCAGTCTTTCCATTTTAATGGTAGTCAAATAGAAAGATTAGAAATGCTATGTATGCTATGGGATCTCATACTTTATGTGAAATAATGTATATTAGATTTTTATTACAACGAGCACCGTCATTTACTGTCTCAACTCTGAACACAGCTAATTCAGTGATTTCTTTTTTACGTGGGAAAAAAAGGTTTTCATTTTTCAAACCTGAGTTTTGCCGGCAGTCCTGCTCTTAGGCTTTGTCCAAACATCCACCAATCAGAGGGTCGGGCTGTAGAAAGAAACAAAAAAGACAGTTTAAAGAGATGTTAGCGAGTAAATCAAACTAAAGTGAAAAGTAGGAGGGACACAAATTCTGAAGAGTGGAAATTATTAATTTAATTAATATAAAAACATATTCAGCCCTGTATTAACATTGTTAATCTCTAAGAAAAGTACATTCACGTGCATCCATTATTTAAATCAATTGTGGTTAAGCTTCACTCTGTTTCATCCTGTACATGCAACCCAGTCTCACGGCAGTTCGTGAAATAGTCATGTTATTTAATCTATTGATTTGTGTTCACGGACACGTTTATGTCGGTATTTTTGTGGTGGTCAGCACGTTATTTAAACTAATGTATTTCAATGGGAAGCATCTTTTGTGATCAAAAGTGGCCGATAATCCGCGCAGGGAGGTTGGTTGGGTTGGTGGATGGGTCAAACAGCACAGGACTTTCACCCCAGAGACTGCGGATCGTGGCCCGCGTGTGGCGTTTCATTTCCCCGTTGTTGTTTTATTAACACAACCCTCCCGTTGTTGTGCGTCCCCCAGAGACCGCGGATGTCTCCCGTGTGTGAGTGTCCTTTCCCCGTTCTTCTTCCCAACCTCCGTATAGATGCTTCCCAAAAAAAAAGACACAAACGTGTCCGTGTACACGAATCAATAGATTAAAAATAATGTGACCTTTTCACGAACTGCCGCGAGACCGTGTTGGTACGTCATCGATTTGGGCATACACTGAACTAAGATGTCTTACCAAAGCTTTAAAACTTTAGTTTAACTCTCTGCTTCTATGTTAAGAATATATTTTTTTCTAAGATGGATGATTGTGTGTACCACCATTGGGTTTACACTTTTTAAATCACCCATGAGTACAAAATGACACGTCTGAAGTTACACATTTTAGTTCAGAGAGTCTCCGGTTTCTTCGAACACTGGGGAAACAAATCCTCTGATACTCTCGTGTCAACTCCCACTTTTTCGCCTCCACTGAATCTTTCCCATCTTCTTCTTTCCCCTGGGTTCATCTTGTTTGTTTATTGGTAAGGGATGACATTATGAAAAGGAACAAGAGTTGATATTACAACGATCTCAAAAGCCCAAAACAAAACGTGAGGAAAGTTAAAATAATGGTCTGACAGCACATGTTTGTTTGTCGAGAAGATAATCGTTGTCAGATGAAAAAGTCTCTTCCAGCTCACACAAGTCAACTCTTCAGAAACTATAAGGCACTCGGAGACCACAAACCTCCGCCAACGCTGAACAATCCTTCAATGAGCTGTTACATATAAAGACATCACTCCTACTGCTTTAAATTAGAATTGAGTGGATTTCGTGACCCTGCAAACATAACCCAAAAATGTAGAAAGAAGCCCCTAAGCTATGTTTTTTTGGCTAAAAATTGTAATCTGGGCCATCTGTCCACCAGAAGTTAATCATTAAGTTGTTAGGATAGAAATATACTTGTTAATGGATGTAATCAATTAAAAAGTATCCCAGTTTTTGCGCCTCTCATGAAATCATTGTTTGTTCATATGAGATTTTGCACTGATCATGACGTTATAGTCACAGTGTTTCTAAAAAATAAACACATATACACACTCTTTTTTAAAGACATTTCTTAAATCCTTTAAGCTGCTCTTATCAATATTTCTGTATTTACCATGGATCAAATGACTAAATGTAATGTGAACGGAGTCGATTGACGAAACAACAGAGAATTACAACCCAACTCAACAGTTCCTCTCAGCTCTATACCGAGCGTTAGCGTTGTTCAGCTCATTGTCTTCGTTTTTCAGCTCATTTGTCCTTTTTTTCAGCCAACAACTTAACTGTTTTGGTCCACTCTCACTGCTCTCATCAACTAAATTAACAGCAGCGGGCAGCTGTTTTAGTGAAAAATCTCTATTGAAAATCTGTACACAAACGACCTCCTGCTTCAAATGCAACCAATAACTTGACTCATTTCTAATTTAAAATTTGTTACTGTTAGCCCCCTCTCCCCGACCCCTTAACATGCGAGAAAACCAACCAAGAAAGTGAATGCAGGAGACAGGAGAGGAAGCTCTGGCTGTCTGGCACTGGTCTGGTCTCGGTCTCAACCCCTCAAAGTCTTGGTCTTGTCTCGGTCTCGATACAGTCTGGTCTTGGTGATGACTCGGTCTCGGTTTAGGTAGTTTTGACTACAACACTGGTGGCCAGAGACACGACTGCTGATGAATGATATTGTTTCTCTGTGTTTTCAACTTGTTCTGCTGCCCTCAAGTGGCCAAAAAGCAAGTTATACTTCTTTAAAGAGCACTCTTTCCTTTCTGCATGCAAAAATATGCCATTTTGGAATGAAGTAGATTGTTAACGGTTTCACAAGGTTTCAATGTATTCCTTAAAAGGAATACAAAGATAGCAACAGGAAGTGACACTCTGTATGTCTCAATTGATTTAACCTTTGGTCTGAAATTTTATTATAAATATTATATTATACAATTTGGTTGAAAATATAAAAAAAATAAAATACCCCGCACATTTTCCTAGAGCCCCAGTTTGTTTTGTCAGACCAACAGTCAAAAACCCAAAGATATTACGTTTTCTATCATAGAAGACTAAGAAAACTGGTAAAGTTGATTGATTGATTGATTGATTGATTTTTAATCCTTTCAGCTCTTGATGAGATCTTCTTACTTAATAACCTCCTCCATCTCCTCTTCTTCCAGTGACCACGGACCCTCCATCAGGTGTGACTGTCAGTCGTGTTGGGCAGTTAGAGGACCAGCTGAGTGTTCGCTGGGAGGCCCCGCCCGCTCTCAAAGACTTCCTGTTTCAGGCCAAATACCAGATCCGCTACAGACTGGAGGACAGCCAAGACTGGAAGGTATAGGACAAGGACACACAGTTATAAAGACATAAATCTGTTCTCTTTGTCTCTTACACACAATATCTCTCCCAGCTGTTTCTCATCCCAGTGCTGTAATCACCCCTAATCTAGTCTGATTGAGGCCTCCTCTGCCAGATGGGTTAACAGTTCAGAAACTTTCATCAGCCATAAATCTAGAAGGCAGGTTTTGATCAGGAGAAAAACACAGGCCAGAGCCACTGTGTATACCTCCGTTCAAACTTTTAATGAATTAAAAATACGGTGTAAAACCTTCAGCCGTGCAGATGGTGCTTCCCAGGATTCCTATGAGTCCTCCGGATACGAGGGAAGATTCTCCAGTAATTAAGGGGGAATTACACCGATGTAATATAAGCAAGTCTTTGCTCGCAAAGTGGAAAAAGAAAAGAAGGGGTGTGGAGAGACGCGGCAGAGGGATGAGACCAGTTCGAAGGAGGAGAGAGGAGATTTAAATCCAAGTGGCTTTAAGGGTTTGGTGGTGAAAACAAAACACAGTTTTCCCTCTGAACCGGCCCTAATCATGAGGTCATGCTAAGGAATGGAGGGATACATCTCAGCTGTTAATGCCTTCAATATGGCTGTAAAGACGCTCAGCGGTAACGTCTGCCGATTTGGCTTCCCAGCGTCACATCATTAGCCCTCTGATGCCTGTAATTTCCATGTTCTGCTTTCTGTTGTAGTCGTTCTTAGCAAGTGTTTACAGACTGAATGCCAGAGAGAAAGTGGGGACTATTAGATAAGATTAATAACTGCAGTATGTAGACGTTTCTTTCGCTCTACTTTATCTATGTTCATGTCATTATTTTTGCTATATCTTGTACTGTATATGTTGAGGACCTGTGGTGGCTCCTGTGTGTGTTTCTCAGCATATCCAGCTCTGTAATACATAACAGAGAGCAGATTTTTACCCAGCAGGCACAATTACATTAAAACATTTTCATAAACATGCTGATCAGGAGTCACTAAACAATGTGGTGTGCATGCATGCTTAGGTCTGTACATGGTTTGTGGTTGTGTTTTCTACATGGCATCTCTGCCCTGTGTTTTAGTTTATGCACATTGGTATTTAATACTGCGGTCAGACCTCCAACTCTTCTGTGTTTGGGTCTTTTTTTTCATATAGGTGATGGATGACGTTGGGAATCAGACATCTTGTAGATTGGCTGGACTGAGGCCTGGAACAGTGTATTTCGTCCAGGTACGGTCTGGGTGTGTGTGTGCGTGTGTGTACATGTGTTGGAGTGTATGTTCGTGTACTTCAGATTTGGTCCATGTTCATAATGTTGTATCTTCTCCAGGTTCGCTGTAACCCTGTGGGTATCTACGGCTCTCGCAAAGCTGGGATCTGGAGCGAGTGGAGCCATCCAACTGCTGCATCCACACCCCACAGTGGTGAGCACACGCTCAAACACACACACACACACACACACACACACACACACACACACACACATACACACACACACACACACAATCACAGGATTGCTCTTGATCTGTTTTTGAGAGACTTTTGGCCCATTTTTTGAGGCAATTTGTGCCATTAAAATTTACTTTATATCACTGTGCACCGCATGTCCAACAGCTCTCTCCCACTACTGGAAACTGGCAGCCTCATAGAAGAAGACGATGGTGCTGTTTTACACTCAATCTCAGTTTTGTATTGTATTGGCAGTTTTATTTATGACAGATGCATCGGTCAAATCAAATCATATCATATCATATCAAATAAAAAATCATAGCTAAACCAAATCACATTAGTTCCAAACCAGATGTTACGAAGCCAAACCAGACTTTGATTATGTAACGTTTTAGTTGCAACACAAAGGCCTTTTCAAAGAAATGATCAAAAGATAAATAAAGGAACACTCAATACAATTTAACTCATGCTGTTTTTCCCACTGGATGCTATAACGCTGTAAGAAGGTAGCCGCTGTTGTTGCCTCCACAGATTTAATAATGAAATTGCTGAGTAACATGTAATCATAACTGATAGGAAGAATGGCCATGACTATGAAAACTAAACATGGGTTGTTAAAAACTTAAATCTTTCTTTAAGGGCTTTTCAGAACTCCCCATGAATTTTGGCAAAATTACCAGATTGAAAGATAGGTACTCTCAGTTACTGTGTGCATTCATTGCCTGAACTCATGGCTCTTAGTGTGTGTTACATTGGCACACACAGGCAGTACACTACACATCTTGAGTGATATCTCACTTCTTGTTCTTGGCTTTCTTCCCTTTAATACTGCTCCTATCTGTCTTTTTTACCTTTCCTATAATTCTGCTCTGGAGTGGTGGGAGGTAACTAAATACTTGTAACCCTGCAATAACTGACCGAAATACCACCACTGCTGCTCTGTTAGAGGTTCCATTACAGAATGCCAAAGCCAGTCTAAATCCCGTCTCATTTTTCCTTTCTTCCCTTCTTCCCTTCCTTTTCTTCCCTTGATGCAGAGCGCTTGATGTCAGGCTCCTGTGACTCAAAGTCTAGCGGGGACTCCAACTCCACCCTGCGCAGGGAGCTGAAGCAGTTCTTCGGGTGGGTGCGGAAACACGCCTACGGCTGCAGCAGCATGTCCATGAAGCTATACGACCAGTGGAGAGTGCTGATGCAGAAATCCCACAAAACTCGCAACCAGGTAGGTAAGCATCACTAATGCAGGGGACACACAGTTGTATTCAAATCTGATCACAGACACGCATGCAGACATGCAGACACGTGCTGCACAGACGGATACACACTCAAAGTAAGTTTTCTTTTATAAAAGCTAACAGATTTTGTCTTCTAATTTAGGTTCTCCAAGGGGATAAATCCTAGCACACGCTGCGTTTACAAGCAAAAAACAAGTCAAGAAAAGAACGTGAGTGTGTGTGTTTTTGTCTATGTGTGTGTGTGTGTGTGTGTTTGTGTGTGTGAGAGAGAAAGAGACATTGTGTTCGTATATGGGAATTATAAGACATTGTGCTCCGGACATTTTGTGCGAATACCAGCTGTGGCCATGAGAGGACATCTAACAAGAAACTGTGGGATTTTCTTCTTTATTGCATCTTTTCCAGCCGGCATGAGCACTTTTTTCATCTGAAAAGTTGCAACTGATAAAGGTGGACTTTCCACGGACATCCTGGAGTCATAGCAAGAGACCACGTGGACTACTCTGCTTTCTCAAAGGACGTTGTAGCATGAACGACTCGGGCATCAGTAAAGAAGTTTGCATTCAAACTTAAAGCTTCACAATGTCGTCCTGATGTAAAAAGAAAAAGCAACAAATTGTCATTCAGTATTTCTAAGTCATGCTTTGTTATATAAGTGCCAAACTGGTTCACCCAGCATCCATGTGTTTCTGAGCGACAGTATGTGACTGATGGTGTTTGTGTATGGAGACGTTTCACTGCCTTTATTTTTGTACTGAATTGTACCAGCATATTTAAAACTGTATAAAGTTATGTTTTATGTCTTAAGTTATGTTTAGTTAGTAAAGAACTATCAATGACTGAAGTTGTTATCAATCTCTAATGCTGTTCTATAAAAATGTTGTCAGAAACACAGGGTTTGGGAATGAATTGTGTGCACAGTAATACAGACACAATGATAAACACACCTCTGCGCCCCCTGTTATGGATAGCTTTAATATCCATATGTTCCCACTGCTCTGTAGAGTATGTCGACACATTTCCTGCTGCAGGGATTTCGGTCAGATTGTCTGAACTGAAATATTTCCAATAAGTGATTTTTGTGGACAAAAATAACACATGTCATAATATGAATACAGAATTAGGTTTCCTTATCATATTGCCACCAAAGTAAGCATCATGCATGCAATGAATTGCGTGACTTTGAGAGATACTATCAGCTGCTCCTCAAAGAAGAAAAGATGGAATGCAATTTTTGCCTTCCCTGTGTTTTATTAACTCTTTATCTAGTTAATATGAGATTCTACATCCATGGATGCTGTTTCTCACGGTCAACGTCTCAAGTCCCAGGGACTTTTGAATTTGTGGTTTAATATTCCAAAATGCTTAGAAGTTTCCAAGCTGCGGCTGGATCCAGATCTGCTTCAAAGTGCACATACTGATAGGAAAACATGTTCAATTCTCTAGAATAGGTCAAAGTAAGTAAAGAAAAACATCATTGTGATACCAATGCGTTTCAGCTTGTAGTCTTCAATCAATCCTGACTTACTTATCTTAAATTCCAAACCCCAGCTTAAGGATATATTGTGCAACATTTCAAGTGAGAAAAGTCAGATTAATAACATTTTGATCAAATTGCACTCATCCTGCACATGCTAAATGTGGTTACTGTTACCAAACGTGTTTAAGAATCATGGCTACGCTTACAATACTTTAGCAACTACAGAAAAATGGAAAAGAGTTTGTTATTGAAATTTCTTCCAGTGGCAACAAAAAAAAAAAAGATTCTTTCTCAGTGGTAGAAATGGGTGTTCATAATTTAGCATTTAGGAGCACAGATGTATAAATGCTGACCACTTGGTGGAGCTATCTGCTTTTCTAAATCTAATTAGTTCTTCCTTGGTGCATAACCAACTTCCCCACAATCTTCATTCACCTCTGTGATTGCTTTCCTGCTAACTACAGGAACAACAGGCAAGCAGGAATGAAAACTTTGGAGAGGGCCATAAAAAACTGACATCTTTCACAAATACCTCCACTAATGAATGCAGGCTGCATCTCCAACCCAGTCCCACAACAACCATGCTTTGTCTCAGTGTTTATCAGGGAAACCTAAGACAGTGGTTGTGTTTCCTCTCCTGCTGGTGACACAGCGGAGTCTTATTACTGAGCCTGTGGCTACTCAGAGTCACTGGTGCTTAATATTTAACCAGTGTGGGGTTTAACTTGGTCATGGCTCTGCTTTTAAGTCCTTAGTTACCTCTCTGTACAGGGATATAATTAGTGGAATGGGAGAGCAAGAGGGCAGATGTCTACCTAAGTTTCTCACGCTGGAAAGCAAACATCTCTGTATTTGCCAAAAGTTAATTCTCCTCAGGGCTTTTTTCTGACACAGTTGACACTTTTCAGATGCTGCCTGCATGGGCGCTTTGATAGCAGTCAAAGTAGCCTACTATGGAATATGATGATGATTCCTCAACCTTTTTTCTTTTGTGGTTGCAAATCCATTTTTAGATCCCCAAAATCCCAGAAATTAAGGTTTTGTAGCTTGAATATGTGAGTATTTTTTTTATTCTGTTAAGGACATGCATGAAGCTTTTCATGGATTAAAGAGAAGTTCTTTAAACATTTATCTTATAGAAGAAAAAGGGAGGGTTCAAAGAAAATAGGGGGCAATGGCGGAGAGGATCTTGCTTTTTTATAGAATTAAATATAAAATTCACCCCGTATCCCCACCCCAGTAATTTTTGTACAGTCCCTTATATGATTAGAACAATTGTTTAAATTAAAACATCTGATTAAATCTCTCTTTGAGGCTTTTGTCTGGTTTTAACATCCGTCCTGAGTGATCCAATCACAAGTGGACAGCTCTAAGTACGTGTGTTCTCACTTGGCAGTAGAATGTGTCTCTCCATATGTGTCTTGAGTGACACCACTGAATGTAGTGGATTAGAAGTGCAAGTACATGAAGTGCCTGGAAATTGTACTTAATGGCAGTACTTACAGTAGTTCCTTCCCACTATTGAGCGCAGATACATTTTGGCTTTAAACTGTGACTGATTTACCAGCCAATAAAAGAGAAAAGGCACAAACATCCCTGGAGATTTTTCAATATTTAAAACTGTGTTTTCTGTTTATATTCCTTCCTGGAAGAAGTCATTTGGCATGCTGTTACATCACCTTACTAAATTTACCAGTTGGCAGGCAATGAATCATAACTGATCTAAAATATATTTACTGAGTAACAAAATGCTGCCCAGACCTTAATACTCACCGGTCCATGGTTTTCATTACAGCAATGTTGAGCTTGTCAAATATCCACCTGCAACAGAAGATCAGTGAAGGCCCTTTCAACTTTAATAGCATGTGCACTGAGATGCTATTAGTTACAGCATACATAGTGCAGTTGAGAGGATTCACCACACACATTGAGGGTCAGTTTAAGTAACCTAATGCCTCGGAATAGGATGACAAATTAATTACATTACGTGTTGCTGACATGTTATTGTTGCAGTGCTTTAAGACTAAATAAAGCACCTTAACTCTGAATTTATATGTTCTTTACTTTGAAAGATGTGTCTTAGACAATCACTGTTTCTCCTCTTTTTAGCCTTGAGAGAGTCAACGTTTGGCCCTGGTGGTAAAAACCTTTTGTCCTAAGGCGACCTTGGGGAAAAAGAGGTGGAGAGGAGGTTGGGGCGTAACCAGGGCCTCGGTCAAGATAGGGTTTCTTTCACCTCACATCATGGATAATTCAGCCCAGGTGACCACGCATCACCTGGAGAGAGTCACACACAAAAAGGATGTGTCTCAGGTGACAGAGGACCCAAAGAGGAAGAGAAGGGGACAAAGAAGAAGAAGGAAGAAAGACGCCGGCAGAGTATGCAGGAGGCGGCGAAGAAACGGCCGATAATCTCTGCTAGAGAAAGAGGTCAGTTTAAGAAGACTATGGCCTGTGTGTGTGTGTGTGTGTGTGTGTGTGTGTGTGTGTGTGTGTGTGTGTGTGTGTGTGTGTGTGTGTGTGTGTGTGTGTGTGTGTGTGTGTGTGTGTGTGTGTGTATCCACATGGACTTTATTATAGCTAAGATGTTTTTTGCAAAAGAAATCTCTCACAGCATTATACAGCCATTGCTCCATACTTGTTTGAGGTGTCTACTTTGTTTAGAATCCACTGCCAAACATGCATAGGAAGAATGTTAAAATGTATAACCATAGAAAATAAGAGAAAGAGCTCCATATGGAAATCATCAGAGACAATACAGCCTGAGCCAAAGAGCAGTGGGTGTGCCATTATGCTGCACGGAGTTGAATGTGTTGCATCATTTTCATCTCTGTCCTCCTCTTACTCTCCCGTCGTCAGGCCCGGGCCCTGGACGCTACGCTCTGCCCCCTACAGTTGGATACATCAACCATGACTTCACCAAGTCCAACAGCCCTGCATACTCCTTTCACAGCCGCATGAGCACTGCAAGTGAGTTGCTATGTATTAATGTGTCCAATAGGGGTGTGAATTGTCACTGGTCTCACGATTCAATTCGATTACGGTTACCCTGTCAACGATTCCAATCGATTCGATATCACGATGCATCACAATGCGTCACTTCCTCAATGTTATTATTGCTACAAATGGTTTTCATCAACAAATTCAAGCAGTCAGACATATATGAACTCCCTTCTTCATTGTATTTGCGCTTAAAAAAAGACACTTCCTGACTGTAGCGTAGTTTGAACACAGCAGACAATAGACAAAAGGTAGAAACAAAAAAAGCAGCAAGCGGAAAATCAACAAGTAACATCCAGGCTATAATCGATTATGGTCTGTCACTGCATCGATGCAGAATCGTCCAGGTCCGCATCACGATGCAATGATTAATTTCAATGTCCCTACAACGTGTGTGTGTATCTGTCACACACGTTTTTCTGATATATTGGTCTACAGTGCCCCTGTTTTTACTCACATGGATTCTCAATGTCTCTGTCTTTTAATGCAGAAATTGATTTACTTAATTTTATGAGGTCTTAAGGTGTCTTCGGATGATCTTATGTGCATCCTGTTTTCCGTAGTGGTCTCTGTGGACTCCAGCCCAGGACCAAGGTACCACGTTGACGCCAAAGTCACCCGGTTTGGCCGGATGGAAACCCCCTCATACTCCATTTTGGGCAGAGGAAGGCGCACAGGGAATGACAAAGGTGATAAAAACAAAACCCCTGCACATTATTTACGCTGTTTCAGTCTACTCTACCTTTATCGGCATATATATATATATATATATATATATATATATACATATATACAGTACAGGCCAATGACTATTTACATTGTAGATTCTCACTGAAGGCATCAAAACTATGAATGAACACATATGGAATTATGTACTTAACAAAAAAGTGTGAAACAACTGAAAACATGTCTTATATTTTAGATTCCTCAAAGTAGCCACCCTTTGCTTTTTTTGATAACTCTGCAAACCCGTGGAGTTCTCTCAATGAGCTTCATGAGGTAGTCACCTGAAATGGTTTTGACTTCACAGGTGTGCTTTGTCAGGGTTAATTAGTGGATTTCTTTCCCTTATTAATGGGGTTGGGACCATCAGTTGTGTTGTGCAGAAGTCAGGTTAATACACAGCCGACAGCCCTATTGGACAACTGTTAGAATTCATATTATGGCAAGAACCAATCAGCTAAGTAAAGAGAAACGAGTGGTCATCATTACTTTAACAAATGAAGGTGAGTCAGTCCGGAAAATTGCGAAAACTTTAAATGTGTCCCCAAGTGCAGTCGCAAAAACCATCAAGCGCTACAACGAAACTGGCTCGCATGAGGACCGTCCCAGGAAAGGAAGACCAAGAGTCACCTCTGCTGCTGAGGATAAGTTCATCCGAGTCACCAGCCTCAGAAATCGCAAGTTAACAGCAGCTCAGATTAGAGACCAGATGAATGCCACACAGAGTTCTAGCAGCAGACACATCTCTAGAACAACTGTTAAGAGGAGACTGCGTGAATCAGGCCTTCATGGTCAAATAGCTGCTAGGAAACCACTGCTAAGGAGAGGCAACAAGCCAAGAAACACAAGGAATGGACATTAGACCAGTGGAAATCTGTGCTTTGGTCTGATGAGTCCAAATTTGAGATCTTTGGTTCCAACCACCATGTCTTTGTGATGAAGAAAAGGTGTACGGATGGATTCTACATGCCTGGTTCCCACCGTGAAGCATGGAGGAGGAGGTGTGATGGTGTGGGGGTGCTTTGCTGGTGACACTGTTGGGGATTTATTCAAAATTGAAGGCATACTGAACCAGCATGGCTACCACAGCATCCTACAGCGACATGCCATCCCATCCGGTTTGCGTTTATTTGGACCATCATTTATTTTTCCAACAGGACAATGACCCCAAACACACCTCCAGGCTGTGTAAGGGCTATTTGACCAAGAAGGAGAGTGATGGAGTGCTGCGCCAGATGACCTGGCCTCCACAGTCACCGGACCTGAACTCAATCGAGATGGTTTGGGGTGAGCTGGACCGCAGAGTGAAGGCAAAAGGGCCAACAAGTGCTAAGTAAGCATCTCTGGGAACTCTTTCAAGACTGTTGGAAAACCATTTCAGGTGACTACCTCTTGAAGCTCATCAAGAGAATGCCAAGAGTGTGCAAAGCATGTTTTCAGTTATTTCACACTTTTTTGTTAAGTACATAATTCCATATGTGTTCATTCATAGTTTTGATGCCTTCAGTTAGAATCTACAATGTAAATAGTCATGAAAATAAAGGAAACACATTGAATGAGGTGTGTCCAAACTTTTGGCCTGTACTGTATGTATGTATATATATATATATATATATATATATATATATATATATATATCAAAAGATTAGAAGAGGATTAGAGAATACTTTCAAGTTGTGCTTCCTTCCGACACACTTGTTCACACATGCAGAGATGTCTTTTCTTTAAAGAGCAATGTGCAGGTTGAATTCATAACTGAATTAATACTTAATGTTGTCTGAAGAGGTCTTTTAAAAACACATAAGTAGAAATTGCTATGTTACACAAACCCTACAGCAGAAACTTTGATGAAAGGGTGCCCATTTTTAAGCTAGGCTCTGAAATAGCCTTTCCCGCTAGCAACGCATCATATAAATAATAATAAAGATAATATAGACAAAGAAAAGAAAACTTTCCAAACCAATTTCTATTAATGTGCATAGACGTGCTGTTCCAGACTCCAGGGCCCGGGGCCTACAGCCCAGAGAAGGCTCCCCCTCTCAATGGTCACCACAGACCACCATCCTACACCATGGGCTCTCGCACCAGATACCGCTCTGTGGATGCTGTACCAGCACCCAACAGGTGAAGACAGCAGGACAGAGACATTAAAAGATAGAGCTCTACGAGATGACATGTTCCCTCATTAGGACGAACATGCATGGGTACTGTAGTTTATTTCGAGTCAATACCACATATAATTGTCCTTGTAAACCACGCTCGTATTTGTGTATTAGTTTCCAACAAATGCCCTATTAACTCCTTTTTGAGCAACATCTGCTAACAGTGCCTAGCTTTTCTTTTTTAGGATAACATTTAGCACTTTAATAATGAAAGTATTTGTGATATTTGTTGTTTTTAAAGATAAGTAGGAATGAATGAGTTTAGCTAGGGCTTTTGGAAGGTATTGAGAAACAGAATATTGCCAGCCTTATCATTTAAGTCAGAGATGCTGCTGCCGAAATTAAAAGTCTCTGAGGCTCAGCTTTAATACATGTGTTTTTTTTTCCTCTAGCTACAGTCTTCCTAATCTGCTGGGCTGCCAGGTTCCCAATAAACCCTCCAGTGCCCGCTACAGCTTCTCAGCCCGGAGGAAGATCGGAGCTCCCTCCAATGACCTCTCCATGAGCCCTGGACCAGCAAAATACGACACCACCAACCCGGACATTTACCACCAACGCCAGCCCTCCTTCTCCATGCAGAGACGGACTAAGAGGCCTAGTTATTCCTCTGCTATCCCCGGCCCTGGCACGTACAGCCCGGAGAAGTTTCATGTGCATCTCCCCAAACCACCGGCCTTCACTCTGGGTGTCAGACACTCAGAGTTTGTCACCCCACTCGTGGTGAATGTCGTTGACTGACAGGTCTGCAGATTCAATATAAATGACTTTTTTTTATTCAAATTTTCACACAAATGTGGAGCTGCCACACAATGAATAGTACAACATACAAACATGGTAAATTGTGTCTTTAGAGAGGTCAAAGGGGGGGTCATAAACTGTTGATAATTATAATAATAAATCAGACACTTGACACTTAATCACAATGTTTTACAGTATGGTTTCTATATTATCAGCTACTCCAAAGACACCCCACTCAACCAACACAAACCAACAGCATTACAAATAATAATATATAATACTACTTTCAATGGAAATGCTGATTGTACACTGTACAGATACTATCCATTTATTCCTTCATAAATAAAACAAAATATCAATAACTGTTGCTTGCATTGCTTGTGCAGTTAAACGATGCCACCTATCAGCAGTTTTTCAGTTTAACTTAAAGCTATCTTGAAATTAGAGGGTTAAATAAAACAGGAAGTGAGGGGGAGTCTTTATGATTTTGTTCTTGGTATGGTGATCTGTACAGGTGAGCTCCAGTCGCTGCACTTGCCCAGACCTAGCAGCTCCTTAGCACACACCTGGAACACGTAGCTCCCTCCTTGGGTCAGCCCCTTCAGTTCAACTTTGGTCTTCTCATACGGACCCAGCTGGAGTAGAGAACATTTTTTTTAATCATCCATATTGATTTCAATAACACAAAGACTCTATTTTAACACATTGGTTAAAGGAATGGTTTGAAATTTTGAGAAATGCAGTTATTCACTTTTTTTTAATGAAATATTGATACCACTCTGTCGTTTCAATATGATGCTACAGCTTGGAGAGTGGGCTAGCTTAGCCTAGCACAAAGACTGGAAACAGGGGAAAACATGTAGCCTGGCTCTGTTTAAAGATTAAAAAAAATCTGAAGCTCACTAATTAACACAAAAATGTATTTGTGTGTATTTCATTTGTAGTGTATTTCCAAAAATGTCTGTCTAAACTAATCCTTTAACACTGGAGCATAGTGTATCATTAAAATGAGGAGAAAAACTGTGTTCCTTCCAATCAACATTTGTCATTTTAAAGGTCCAATGTGTAGGAATTTCTCCCATCTAATGTTGAGATCATATATCGCAATCAGCTCAGGAAATCTCGTGCCACACAGTTCAAAGTACATATTACACCTACAGTAGCCTTCACGCTTCAAAAAGCCGGTCTCTTGCTCTTTTTAATATCCTTTTTCTGGGCGAAGAAGAAGACTCCTGTTCCTGACATTTGGATTTTGAATTCGTGTGGTCCTCCATGTTTCCTTCTTCAAACTTCCCAGGGCTGGGAAGCTATGATACCCATGTGACAGCGAAAATGCGAAAGGCAGAGCAATATGTCCTGTATGTCCCTTACCGGCTAATGTATTTCAAGATGGCGCATGAATATGGAGCGTTTACCCCAGTTCACGCGAATGCAAATGTAAAATTTCAAGCCAAAAGGAATACTTGGAATTGATGGTGGTGGTAAAAATATTCATGAAAAAGTTTGTGAACGGGCAACACAGATTTTGATAATGAACAACTAAACACGTTATACACTGGACCTTTAAAGTAACTGTTAAAAATAAAAAAATCTTTCTTTTTTTTTTTACAAAGACCATTGGATGATTAAAAAAAAGAAATACAAAAAAAAAAACAATACATTTTAGCTTAGTTGAAATAAGAAGGATTTCCCTTGATGAAGGGACTTTCTAAAGTTTAGGTAATTTTGAACTTCCTCATGTGATATCTGTGTATGTGTAATAATGTAGAGTTTTTAAAACACATTGCTGTTGTTACGGCTGATGATGAAGGTAATTCTTACATTGAAAGACTTTGGGGTGCCCCTGCTTTTGCACTGGTACAGTATCTGGTATTTTAGGGGGAAGATGTCCAGGTTAGCCCAACTAGGGGGAGGAGACCATTCTACCAACAAGTTTCTGATACCATTAGGGGAAACCCGGACATTTATGGGAGGATCTGGTTTCACTTCAGAGAGAAGGAGACAAAGACAGGGATTTTAAATAAAAACAAAAATGTCTTCACAATATTCACAACATACTACTATCAATCACACTATGCACACTTTCTCTATTCTCTTTTAGATTGTGCTATTTATAATTTCAATTTTCACCTATATCCTCCAACATGAAACTTGATAGATGGGAGCTGCTTCCACCAGAAGAAACTGCTGTGACATTGATGATGTAACTAGTGAGAAGCTTCAGGTTGGGCAGGTGGCAGTGCCAGAGCTAAAGAAAAAGAGATGCTGTATTATATGGGATGCTAGCTAATATATATTATTTAAAAGATACAATGAAATATAGATTTAGATAGATTTAAATGTAGATCTTAGCTAAAGAGGATGGGTGCTGAGGAGAATTCCCACCAAAATAAATGCATAATTGCTAGCAACCAAGCACACCACTGTTAAGTTCGTTCATCTTACTGATATACTTTTCACCTCAGACTCACAAGACATACTTGAAAATGGTTTCTGTTACAGCTACTGTATAGCAAGAAACATGAAAAGGGTTTTTCCAAAACTCAATACACTGTGACCAGTATGGAAATGGAGTTAGAGTGTCTGAAACAACATTCCAGTAACATCTTTTGAAGAGGTACTTTTATTAATAACCCACGGGGGAATTATAACAAAACGAACAATATCATAACCTTCACTATACTCACTGATGTGTGCTTGGTTTCATTTAGGCTGAAATCCCACTCTAATATGGGACGGAAGATGCCAAAATCAAAAACATAACTGACTCGATAAATAGATGAATAAGCCATTAACTGTACCGAAAACAATACAACAAATAAATGTAGGAATTAATTAATTGATGAAATGTGACATAAATTGATATTTCTCTTTTAATTTGCTTCTTGAATTATTTACCTTTGTATTAATGCGCCTATTTATTTATTTTCAGATTTATTTTTCCTTTCCATTAATTAATTAATTAATTTATTTGTATTGATTGTATTTATTAAATGTATTTAATTATTTTGTATATCATTTTAAGTAATTTTTAAATGTTTTATTTTATTAATTAATGTATTTGTAATATTAGTTTTGGTACATTTAATAGCATATTCATTTATTTATCGAATCATTTATTTGTTGTTTTTTTTTCATTTTGGCAGCTTCCGTCCTCCATACTCTTCCGCTAAAGATACAGTCTATCTGCTGCAAAGATAAATCAGGCTGGTACCCGTTCAGATGACGGTGACGATGCTGAAATCAGATCAGAGGATGAAGAGCCGGGTTGGATGAGATGGCACTGCTGGGTGACCTTCTGTCTGTGTCTCTCACTGATAAACACATTAACACACAGATAAATGAACTCCTTGACAACTGGAGTCTGTTTTGCTAAAAGGTGTCAGCGGTTTGGGTCAGCACAGGAGGAGGACAGCTGTTTTCTTTGTCAGATTTACCTGTAAGTGGCAACGTAGTGTGTTGATGGGGATAGAGAGGGTTCAGGCCAGGAGCAAACAGTCAAGTTTGGGTAGCTCGCACACCAGCAATGCACTGTGGGAGTGGAGGGAGGATCTGAGGGAAGAAATTACACTTAGTCAGATATCGTGTGCAACATGAGCAGAGCATACAATATTTTTAAAAATGATGCGTTTGCTTCTATGTTAAGGTTGTGTTTTAATTTCATATCATTGTTTGTCACTTTAACGGTAAAATCAATTAAATATAAGTTTAAATATCTATAACAACATAAAAATTTGTGTGTGTTGTAGCAGTGTTTTGCCATTGAAAACGAGCTAGCATGCTAATGGTTAGCCCCCTAGGCCCCTCGTTTCGGCTAGTGACGTAGAAAGCCGTGCAGATTTTGAGCAGCTCACCCGGAGACTGAAGGCAGGACACATTCAGAAACTCGTATCTCACTCAAAACCGCATGGATGTTTGTTTTTTTTCCAAAGTTTATATGCATGTGGAAGCACCAGAGACACAAAATAACACCCCAAATCCCAGGATAAGTGATTTTTTCATAATATGGGCACTTTAAAAACAACAGCATGATTGCATATTTTCACTCAGATTGGTACTTACTCCTTGATGTTGCGTTCACTCTCAGCAGGTCCAATGCTTGGCCTCCAAGAACAAACATGAAGAGAGTCGCAGTGACCCACACACTGCCAGCTATCGCAGCCATCAGCACTTCAGGCAGGAGAAATTATTACCTGAGTTTAGTTTGTCTAAATAGCTTTGTAAATACTGTAGTGAACCCTCACTTGTGCAAGATAAAAAGATACAACTTTCTGTTGGTGTCTACTGCTTCTTTGTTTTTTGCTCGGTTTCTTTCTGTTTTGGTCTACTCCATTCTGCACACCAAAGTTCAGAGATAACGGTCTGTGTTACAGCCTGTTGCTGACTCTTGTCTGTGCGTTTGAGCAGCAGCTGTTCAGCACTTTAAAAGCCGCCATCGTCAAAATGAAAGAGGAACAGCAAATGTGGTGTATTTTTAGAAAAACCCCGCTTTGTTTCTATTGATGAGTCAGGTTTCCTTATGTCATACACAAAAACTTGTCTCATACTTGCTTTACTATTGTATTCAAATTGTTTACCAACAATGACACAAGATGCACTACCAACAATGACACAAGATGTACAGCACAAGTACAAAGAGTATAGTATAATAATATATAATAGAAAACACTCACATGACGCATGGATTTGGTTTACACATATAAAAATAGCCTTATCAGAGGATACACTAGTTGGAAAGTGGTGAACAGAAAAGAGAGTACCTGTAGGCTCTCAGGTACTCTCCTCTGATCGTTTTGCACTCTAGACTGTCCTCTAGTGCCCCAAACAAGAAATAGCAGCTACAGTATTGACTACATAATAACATTGTCAATTAATACTCTGAGGTCTGATCCTTCCGATGTGTACACTTTTAAGTGATCTGCCCAGTCACAGTCCGAGCTATCAGACATTTTATCGATTGTCTCCGATAGGCCGCAACAGCTTCTTTGCGCTCCATCCAGAGAGGGAGCCGCTGTGGAGGTTCCAGCCCACTGTGGGAGATCCATCTCTGGGTATGCTAATACTGTGAAGTCCCTCTCCGCTGGAGGTCCGCAGGGAGGTGAAGGCCTTGCTGATCCAGCTGTTCTTTGCTTTCTGGAGATCGTTGGCCAGGATTCCCTTCTGGTGCTGCAGCTCCTGTACAAGGATGAAACAGGCGTATGTGAGAAATGCAGCAGGAAGATGTGAACTTTACTTTGTCACAAGTTACTTTCAATATGTTATCTGTGCAAAAATACTGTTTATGTTCTTGTATTTTTATAAAAAAAAATCCTTGTAATATTGTATTGATTTAAAAAAAAAGTTTAACAAAAATGAATTCCTTAAAAGAAAAATAATAGTATTAATACTAACAGTATTAAACGTCCAATATGTAATATATTTACTGTAATAAATCCAAAAATGCCCCCAATGCGTCATCAGATATTAAGGAAACATGCTCAGTTGAAATACTATCTTTTCTGACAACAATGCTAATGACAGTATTTTTAAAATTAGGTTTTTTGTTTAGAGGTTAGGCAATGAATATATTCCCAGAAAATACAAACATTTTGTTCTCTGTGTATGCGTTTGAAGTTTCATTTACATTCTTGTACATATTATAGGGATGACGCATGATGTGACCTGGATGTTGCATGCTTATATTGACAAAATTAGTTTTTGTATAATCAAATGTGCTGTGTGATGGTTTGATGGTCTGCTCTGACCTGGATCTTGCACTTGGCCTCCACCATCTGGAGTTTGGTCTTGGCCAACTCCTGTTCCAGCTCCCTGATCTGGTCCTTGAGGGACGCCTTCTCCTGGTTGTCTCTCTTCTGCTCTGCCTTTTTTTGACCTTTGTTGTCCTCTTCCCAGCCTGGTTCGCCCTCCCCGTGGCCTTCTATCTCTGCGGCTGTTGGAGATTTCTCAGCCGTGGCGGATGGTTCATCTGATTCTACGACGTGTCGACAGCGTGAGCAAGCCTTCACTGCACTCTGCAAAGGTGGAGAATGAGAATAATAGGTAGATTGTGAAGAGAAAATATGACATCCAGCTTTGAAAAACCACTGACATCTGCTGTAAAATTAACCCAAATGAGAAAGTAAAGCAGATGTTTAGAAAGGGTTGGAAAAACGATTTAAAGAGAGATAAAGATAAGTAGGCAGGATGACAATAGAGCCCCACAAGATAAGAGCTATTCTCACCTTGAGTGACTCTAACTCTTCTCTGTGGGCGGCCTGCTGCCTCTCCAGACGGTTTGTCAGCTGAGAGCAGACCTGACCAGAAGAAAGAGCATCAACATCATTAGGCAGCACACGGCATTCTTTATTAATAGATCCTCTAATGTAGTAGACAGTATTTCCTAATTCCAAACAGTCTCCAATCATTCATCATCGTCATCATCATCATCCTCTCTACCTGTTTGTAGTCCACAATGATACCCGACGATCTTCTGACTTCCTGCTCGGCCTTCTCCAGCTCTCTCCGAAACACTTCCTTCGACTGTAAGAAGAGAAGAAATTCTTTACTCAACCATGTCAACCATTACATCCAAACTATAATGACCGTGAGGCAAAGAATCGTACCACTGCAGCTTCCTCCTCTTTCCCTCTCTTCTCCTCTTCTGTAGCCTGCAGTCGATGTCTGGTCTGAAAAAGGTCTTTGGTGAGTTCGTCCACTCTGTCCTCCACCTGCAAACGCACATTATTCTGGTCAGCAGCAAATACTCTCAGTTGAAATTAATATCATTGTATAATATGAATACATAGTGAATTGGTTTTAGTCCATCTTGCCTTTTTTTCTCCAGGCCTTTGTGACAAAGTTAGGAAACTTAAACACATGAAAATGAAACAACCACTCCACCATTTGATCATCTTTACACCAGAATATTTCAGGGTTTTGTCGATCCATTTCAACATAAATCATAGTGTATGGTTTACATTTGTTTAGATAAAATGACAGCATGCATAGTACAGCTGGCCTGTTTATTGGAGACTAGTTGACATTTTGAGCTCATGTACAACTGCAGACTGAGTTGCTACTCTAATGCTAATAAAGGTTTTATTAAGGTTATAGTTTAGCTGTGTCCCAAGAGGCTAAGTGATAACCTTTGGGAGGTTATTATTCATTTTTGAAATAAACCCTTTTACCCCTTTTCTGAAGGTCAGTAGATAACCGTACCTTGTCCAGAGTGTTCCTCAGGGCCACCTTGCTGGTGATCAGTCTGTGGGCAAGGCTGTCGTTCTCCTGCTCCAGACGGAGGCTGGCCTGCTGCAGCCGACGGTTCTCATTCTGCCAAAACACAGACATATCTATCAGGGATCAAGTTAAAGGTTCAGAGACATACTTGCTGATCAGTAGAGTGACTTAAATGTATCTGTTTCTGGAAAAAGGTGAACGATTTCTAACCAGGTATTTGTTCAAAGACTCTTCTTCATCCATTATTTGAAGCCGGCTTTCCCTCAGTTCAGATTTGTTTGTTGGGACCTGGGGGAAGAGAGTCAAGGATCATGTCATACAGTAATGTCATCTTTGACTTGAAGAAAGCAATCTCCTCCAAACAGATCTGGGGCCGGATGCTTTATGAGCGCAACAAATCAAGAACAGGCCCCCGAAAAGAGATCAAGATAGGGATAAGTAGATAAGACAGAGCTGAGCACATGGGGGATCATTTAACAAATCATTTAGGAAACATAAAGGAATAATAGTGAAGGGGAGGACTTATTTGAAGCCTGAATTGACAATTCCCATATCTCAAATATCTAAAAGGATCAGAATTAATTTCCTTCTATCTGGAATCACATATCTGTCATGCAGAGGAATGTGTTTTGTGTTACAGTGTGTGGTCTGAATTGTATCTGTAGGAAGAATTATACACAGAGGACACTAAAGTAGCATTTTATTTATTTTTTTGGATCAGTTTAACTCTCATAGTGACTTTAGCGATACTTTATAAGTTAACATGCAAAAAAAAGCTTTGTATCTGCAAGTTTGTACGTGGATTGCATTAATGTAAAAGACAAAATTAGTAATGTTTAGTGCATTCAAGCAAATCCACGACTGAATTTTAGAAAACAGTAACGTTACTACAGTATTACTAGAGCCATGTGGTTTTATTAATGGTTAGTCTATCATTGTGGTTCAGCTGTTGATATTAGTCATGGTGATCTAAAAGTGAGTCTTACTGTAAATGTAGGTCCTATTTCTTCCACCAGACAGGCCAGGATCTCCTCTTCGCTCATCTGGTCCATAACATGGGCATCATATGCCATCATCATGGACACATCCTCCATCATCTTGCCCTAATATGCAGCCGCCCCTGGAGCTGTTAACACTCACGCAAACAAATACAAACTTTGTAGGTAATGCTTCCAATTCCAGTTTAGAGAAAATCGACAAAATCCACCAGGAGCGTTTTGACTTTGTCAGGTCGGAATGATAGTATCTCCTGAATGAATCGGAGATGTAAAGTAGTTCAAAAAGATGAAGCAGTCTTGTTTTTCCTTGAAATTATGCAGGAGAGAAGTCAATCCAGCGTACGAGCATGAACAGGAAATAATCAGGATAAAGTCCAAGTCGTCCCGACACAAATAAACTTTTTCGGTCCAAAGGTGAATAACGGAGAGAGAGATACTCCCACAGGTAAAGTATAGCTACACTTTAACACACTAACAACTAATATGCAGCCGCCAGAGTCAATTACACAGTGTCAGGTGAAGGAGTGCGTGTTACAGGTTATGTGCAGTAACAGGTTCAGCAGGGTTTATATAAGACCTGAGAGTGTGTGTGTGTGTGTGTTTGCGTGTGTAAAAGAACAGCCTTAGACACACCCACTAACAGTGCTCACCTGTCTTCTCTCTCTCACACACATAAACAACACCTGATGCCCACCTCTCAAATAAATCACGTCACCTGCATGATTCTGATTTATTTGGTGACAATGAGCTCTCACATTACCTTTTTTGTCATACACTTTAATTAAAATCCATTTTTACTCTATTCCTGTTGTTCACACTCAAGTTGTCACAGATGCTGTGTAAAGCTGCCAGACTGCCAGCTAAATGCCACTGCTGATGTCTCAGGACGGAGTAAATGGTGTGGTATTTGTGATATTTCACCCCAGGGTGTTGGCGTGACACAAGCCGACGGCCTGTTATTATTATGGGCTGAGCAACCTGACAGGAGAGCAAACAGGTCCAGCAGGTAAAGTGATGGAAGCATGAATGCAGAATAACAAGAGGATTCAGAACCACCGCCCGTAACTGACCCCTCCCCCCCTTTTATTCTCAATCTTGCTTCCTAATCTCCGGTGCAGTTTCTCTTCAATTCTCCCTTAATTTTTTATCTTAATTTCCCTGATGACAGATCAGTTTCATTTTCCCTTCTTTGAGCTTCAACATGTAGCTATTTTTCACTTCTGTCTTTTAATTATTTTTTTTTTTGTGTCCCTTCCGCTTTTTATTTCCCAAACCTGAAACTGTGATTTCAACATCCTGTGCATCTACGGTCTGAGTCACTGTGACAGAACAAAAAAAAAAAGTCCAGGCAGATATAAACATTTATTTCACCTCAAAAAAAGGAACATTTTGTGAAACGTGGTGGATTTTCGCACTGTATCAGGGTATACCAAAACTTATTCTAGCTTCATACAGAAAAATCTGAAAAATACAATTTTCAACAGTCAGAAAAAAAAAGGAACCTAAAAAGAACAGTTCACTTCTGATACCACAATGGTGCTCTTTGTGGTGCAACAAACTGGTCATCACAAAAACTAACCTCCTTTCACCAAACTATGGGGACCACATTTGTTGAGTGAGTATATTGGCTATGTGGCAGTGAACACCAATGCTGAGTGGACGTCTAAATGGACAAAAAAAAATTAATTTTACGTATATTATTAGTGAGTTGAGGAAAGTTAGGAGATGTGACAATAAAGCTCAGTGGAAACAATGTGGTGTGAGAAAATACATATATACTATGTCTTTTAATTAATATTAAATCTGTTATGCTAAATATGACTGTATATTTTACTTTATTTTATTTTAGCTAGATTTAAGGACAATTTTAAAATGAATTTTCTGTTCCAAATGTACATTTCCATTCTCTTCTCGTTGTTTTCCTCTGCTATATTATAACTGGCAGAAATACAGAGAAAAATCAAGACGGAAGAATAACTGAAGAGTATGAAAAACTCACATTTGGTACAAACTCACCAAAACACGCTTAAACCCTGACATCCCACACAATAACTACAACACTCCTTAAAAATATATAGATTCAGGCATATACTGTGGAATAGCACTGCATCTTGTTACTGTACTGTATAGCAGATATAATGGCTTAAAAGATACACAACTTAAGCTTCAAGATCAACTTCAAGTATGGTACATGATCCTAGGGTCTCCTTTCTGCCTACAACACCTCTAAAATCTGAGCATTCTTTCTTTTCATCCATACATGAAAAAGTTAAATACATCGACTTATATGGAAGACACTGCAGAATCAACCTCCATGGTCTAGTTTCATTACAATTGACCAGAAGTGAAAACACAAGCAAACTAAATTCATACTTTTCTAGCATACTTTTGTTTCTTGCAGACTAAAACCAGACTCCTTCAATTAATTGCAAGATGCACTGAAACACTTAAAACTTGTAGCTTCTCTTTCACTCTTCATGTTATTTTCCTCTGGAGAAAAACACTTAAGCTCCATTAGGAGTTTCTGTAGATGGCAAACAACAACACCTACTAGAAAAACGGTTAGCCCTCATGTATAGTAAGCTGGGGGGTGGGGCTGGGGGGAGGGGGTTTCTCAGGCTAGCATTGACCCTTTTTCATTTAACACCAGCACAGGGAGAGAGGGGGAACAATGCAGGAGAGAATAACAGAAACCAGAAACTGAAGTGCAAAACGGCATGACAAGGAGGTGGTCCTTTTCAGACTCAGACTCCGAGATCATGTAACCACATATAGTCAGACTGGAAAGACTATGTTACAACACACTGCAGCGAACACCTTACATCACAATATTTCTCCACACCACCTCCCAGCTCTCATTTATTTTAAAGTGCTCATATTATGCTCATTTTCAGGTTCATAATTGTATTTAGAGGTTATATCAGAATAGGTTTACATTGTTTAATTTTCAAAAAACACCATATATTTGTTGTACTATACATTGCTGCAGCTTCTCTTTTCACCCTGTGTGTTGAGCTCTCTGTTTTAGCTACAGAGTGAGGCATCTCACTTCTGTTCCATCTTTGTTGGGAGTTGCGCATGTGCAGTACCTAGGTAAGGACAACCAGCCAATCAGAAGCAGAGTATGAGGGCGTGCCATGCTAGCAGCTAGGGGAGCATTATAACGTGTTATAAAGTGATGCACGTTCGTCTCTGAAGTAAAGGCTGGACTACAATAGAGCTGTTTGGAGCAGTTTGTGAACAGTGTTTTCTGTTGGAGATAGTAAGTAACTTTGGGCTTTTTCACTTTTTAAACTTGCATATAATGTGCACAAAAAGATATATAACACAATAAAGGACAGGGAAAATCCAAAAAGCATAATATGAGCACTTTAAAACTATGACTGGAGCTAAACAAAAAAACAAATATGTCCCCGGCCATGCAGGCAGAGAAGAGGATTTCCGTGGCTATTCCAACTAAGCCACCATGGCTATGGACTTAATTGTTTTTTATCTAAGGTGTTTTACAAAGACAAATTATCCATCAGTGTAAGGGGAAGTTTGTCAATAATCAATCAATGATTGAAATGTCAGTTTGTGGTCAGGAGAACAGGGTAGACTATTCTATGTTTTTACTTGATAGATATTTGTAGGCTTCGGCCTTTTGACAGAGAATGGGCTGAACTTTGTTTTTAAAGGACCAGTGTGCAGGATTTAGGGAGATCTATTGGCAGAAATGGAATATAATATTTGTAATTATGTTTTTTTATGAGAGTATAATTACCTTGAATAAATAATCATTGTGTTTTCGTTACAATGATCCTTTCATATCTACATACTGTAGAGAGCGGGTCCTCTTCCACGGAACCCGCCATGTTTCACCATCATGTTTCTACAGTAGCCCAGAACGGACAAACCAAACACTGAGGGCCTTTCTAGGTTTACATTACCTGAAGGCCACCGTCGATATTCTACTACTCGCTTGGAAATGGAGGGGTGAGGGCAGGTCTTAATTTGAGCCGGAACACGCCGGAAAATGTTCCGGCACCTCCGACGATGGATCCTGAACCTTTTTTAATGGATACGGCACCTCCTGTGTCACTATGAAAAAAGGATTCATTTAGAATCAACCTAAATGGAAAAAAATAAATTACTGTTTGTGTAGTGTTCAATGTTGTTATCTGTCTTGTTAGTCTTTATTCCCCATTGAAGTTCCACAAAAATCTTGTGTATGCATTTTCGATGCGTTTTGAGGAGAAAGAGGGGGGAGAGGGACGGAGAGGGGGTGAGGCACTTCAAGTGACACATGCGCTTGTGCTGGTTGAGATTGCTGTTAGCCTCGTTTCACTCAGGGGGAAAATGTCAAAAAGACAACAAAGTTTGCTTAACTTTTTTAAATACGCAGGCCAGTCGGATCCCAAACAAGCAAAAAACGTTTCCGCCGATCGAGAATGTGGAGACGTTGCAGTGCATGTTCTGAAATTACAATAAACATTGCCCTGATGTACACACAGCGTTGTTTAGGCTTTTTTAGTCAGAGAAGCTACGCAGGCAGTGTGATCTTCTTTTGTTTGTTTTTTGTTCCGTTACCTCCAACCCCCGTTTTGAGTTGCCGGATCCACCCCCACTCTGCGCTCCGGGACCTCCCACTTTACAAATTAAGCACTGGGTGGCGATATTTTTTTTCCTCACTATGCCTACGCCAAGACCTACCCTTCAATAGCATTCACACACTACTATTGGCCAGGCGTCCATGCTTACACGTACAGGTCCTATCCCCTGACCCTAACCTTAACAACTCAAGGTCAAATGCCTAACCCCAACCAATCGAGCTGCTTCGTAGGGCGGGTCTTGGCGTGCCCATAGTGGGATTCGTAATTTTGCCACTGGGTGAGGGGTGAGGGATATTCAGTTGGTTGCAATCTGCAACCTCACCACTAGATGCCACTAAATCCTACACACTGTTACTACAACAACTAATCTAATTGAGGTTCTGTGACTTTATAATTTTGGTAGTGTCATTAGTGAATAACAGCATTTGGAGCAGGATCAATAAGGGTCCATAATAATAATTTCCTAATACATTATATGGATTACATGGATCTTTGCATTTTCTTAAAGATCCATGTAATTTGGTGCTAATATTAGGCAAAACAGTGACTGTATTTAATCAAACTTTTTACACCAATTCATTTACTCTAATTACTTACTAGCATAACCTAGAGCTTTTTTTTTAGCAGATCAGTTGAACATGCAAAAAATGTAAACAGGCAACATACAATTCAACATACTGCGTATGGAAAATAAAGTTGCCAATAATAAATGAATAGTCAATTAATTATTACCTGGCCTGGTCTTTCATTCAATGAAATGACTATGTTTCCTGTGATTAGTACACAATTACATAGTCACATCCAGAAAAAAATCAGAGGAAATTATTTAGGAAGTTATTTATTTAATTCATGGCTCCACCCATATGGTGCAAAAAAAGTGCACATTGGCTCTTTAAATGTAGCTTTTTGGGGGGAAAAGATGCAATGTGCATTTCATAAGATTTTAATGGTTCATGGATAATCATAAGTCATTAATGTGTCTTATTGGAATTGCTTAAAATTTGCATCCCTTGTACTTACACAACAAAATTGACTGTCTTTCAGTGTGCCTGGGGACCCTTTTGTGTTCACACTATATTACATGCATGGTCACGTGTACCTGACAACCTGCAAAAGTGGCTTGAATGATGCATCAATCGAGGTGCGTTCACACCTAAATTTTAGTCACATTTCATGCATGTGACCTGGCCTCATGTTAAACAAAATGAGGTTATACTAGAGTTATAATATTTACCACTTCCCTGCAGATCTAACACTGGTTTATGCTGCTGCCTGGAGCCCTCCATGGTTTGGTCCCAGGACGTGTTGGCCACACAGAGGCTCTGTCAGTGGGCTCAGTTTATGGGTCACCCTCATGATGAATGAGTCTGGAATGTGTGGCAGAAGTGAGCTTGTACAGTAATGTGGGCATGTGTGTAATTGTGCAGTATCGAAATCCATCACCTGAATGTAGTCCCAAACAACAGGGCATGTGTTAGTTGTCAGGTGTGTGTTAGTATGTCTGAATGGTTTTCTATATGTGTGACTGTGTGTCTTTATGGTGCAGCAGAGTTCAGACCTGGGTGCTGTAGGGGCGTGGTGGGGGAGGAAACATGTCCGTGTGACTGCAGTAACTTAGAGGGGAGGAGCCCTGCGGGTGGGCAGACAGTGGGAGAGAGACAGACGGGTTCTCGTAGTAGGTGTGGAAGCCCAGCCGCGCCCCTCCGTTGCGCATGTCATCTGTGAGTCCAGAGCGGAGGGAGTATGGTGAACAGGTGGGGCAGCGGTTGTGGTGACAACCCGTGTCCAGCTGATCCAGAGAGACGGGGGTGATAGCTGCACCGTCCATGGCGAGGGCGTTGCAGGCATTGCAGGGAAAGTGAGAGAGAGGGTCCTCTCCCACAACGGAGCCCATGTCCACCTCAGAATCATTCTTCTTACAGCAGTAATACTGCAGAGGGTAAACAAGGAAGTAGGTGAAGTTGTGCCAGGAATTCCAACTCTGCTTCCAGACTACAACAAATTTCTCAGGACATTCACATATCGCTGAGCTCAATTTTCTTTTATAGGTCATTTAGATCAATTGTTCTGAACCTTTGTGAGTCACGACCCCCCCCCCCCCAAGAATAATGAGGTGTGTGTTCGCGACCCCCAACCCTCCCCCTTGACAACGAGAGCTGCAAACCGGTGTAAACAGCTGTTTCTATACAACTCCCACTGCTGATTTTGAGTGATTTTTCTCAATCTGATTAATACACGTAAACAAACAATGCTTTGCTTTAATGACAGTTTAGTTTTAGTTTTAGCAGCTAGCACCCAGCCTTGTCCAATGTGTTCCAGGCTCTGTATTAATAATGCGTTTGTGACTTTTTCTCTCCCCCTGACCCACCTTCAGACCCCTTTCTGTGTTCCAGGACCTCCTGATTTACACAAATGAAGCTCTGAATACAACACGTGAAATGTGTATCAAACTCACACAGTAATGTAAAAACCATTCCCCAGTCTAGAATATTGTTATTTAATTTTTTTCTCCCCAACCATCTGGCGACCTCCAGAAATGATTTCCCCCAGGTTGAGAACGACTAGATCTAGATAAAACTTTATATTGAAAATGTTCCCCCCACCCCCCATTTTCTTTCAAATGATTGAAGCATATTCCCATTCATGCACACACAGTGACACAGTGATACCTGGAGTCTACAGTAACAGAGCACTGCTACAATGCACAGCAGTATCACTCCGGCGAGAATTCCTCCGGATATAACAATAGTTCCTGCTGACATTCGACCAGCTCTCCATCAAACCCTTCAGAGGGAGACAGAAGGAGATGAAAGCAAGAGAAAGAGATGGAAGTTTAAAGACAGAGAAGAAGAAAAAGAAGAACGTGAATGAGCTTATTAGACTGGATTCCGCTAGTGCCGGTCGAGATTAAACTAAAACTAACTGCAACATATTCAGCATACTTACGTCCAACAAAGGTTTCTATAATGCCTGCAAAGATAACCAATGTAGGCTGAATTAGTATATTCATGTGACACCATGATGTAACCGATGTAACTGATGAAACATGTTGTAAGTAGTTGGTTATCATGCAGCTGTTATCAGACAGCTGGGGAAGTTTCAGGCCTCACAGATACAGATGGACGATAAATGAAAGGAGAAAAAAAACAAAAAAACACCATGAACATACAGAACAGCTTCAGTACTCGTTGACACAGATTCTTCAAGTCTGTAAAAGTCCACACCACTCATCTCTAATATGGTGTTTTTATGATGGTAGGATAATAAGATATGATTTATTAATGGATAATGGACATAGAAAAACCTGCGGGATAACATTGACCATGTTATCCCAAGATGTTAAATGGCAGACAGAGCTGTTATACACATTGCTCAAAAATTTCTCAAAGAAGAATGAATGCAGCATAATTACAGAGCTTGAGTCAAGAGGCAATAGGCATAGCTTTGCAGAAAGACGAAAAGTATGGGGAAACAGCCAGCCTAGTTCAAAAATATGTCTACCAACACCTCTAAAGCTCATTACTTTTCATGTATCATTTATACCCAACTGTTTAAATGGGCTGTTAATCGGCATTGCTGCTGATCAACAACCGGGTACATTTCCTAAAATACTGAACCGTTTGTCACCCTCCTGTGGCTAACAATATGTTGTTTTCCGTTGTTATTAGCTAAGTGGAAAAGTAATTTTACCTACTGACAAAGCAGTAACATCTGAGCTTGAATAGAAGAGATGGACACTTACATTAGAAGACAGCGAGAGATGCAGAGATGAAGGAGTGTGTGAAGGTAGGAAACCATGACCGGCCTATGGAGTGTTACTCTCAAAACCTCCTCTCACTGGAACTCCTGCGTTAAGAGAAAGAGGCTTCTGTCAAATACAGATACTGTATTTTATTTTGTTCGGTCTTGCTTTTCTTTTTATTTCGTCGTATAAAAAAAGCTAATTGTTTAACCTATAACATCCGAAAAAAAAAAAAGACTGGATACTGTTACAAGTTACCGGATAAGTGATGTATTTCAAACTGCTTATGTAGTTTGAGCAACGGACCAAAAACTCAGAAGTATTCAATTTACAATGATATGAGATGGAGCAAAGCACAATCCTCACATTGAAGAAGCTGGAATTAGCCTATTAAAGGCAGGGTTGGTAACTATTTCCAATATACACTTTTTAATATATATTGTTTGAAATTGTCTTTAATCCCCGAAAGCAATAAATAATTTACGTGCTCTGAAAAAGCGCCTAGAGTAGGGGGGAGGGGTTAGACGGAGCCCCAAGGAGATGCTACTTTCAAATCTTCCTAGCTCTTCAACCCTGCCTTTAACTTATTATCACACATGTCAGATTAATTAACTAGTTGTTTCAGCACTAGAGTATCTATCTCATCCACTGTTTCATAATGCATGGAATCTGGGCTCGCAATAAGATCCATGAATATAGACATCAATTATACATAGTTAGACAAAAATCTTAAAAGCAACAATTGCAAAGTGTGGATGAATTCCAACAGACTACTTTGGATGGCAAACAGACACTAGATGGATTAGCATGCTGAATGCAGCAGCACCTATGCACACTTGCCATATGGCCAGTACGTTTTATGCACATGTGCAGCACTGTTTCAGCATACTAAATCTGATTCATATGTGCATCTCCTGTCAGTAGTGGTCGACTATGACTGATTACTGATTGCATGCAATCTCCTTAATTTAAATACTGATATATAGCAATACAACAACACAGCAAAGATGTATTTACTACAACACTCAAAACATACATGCAACTTAATGCTTTGATGAGAACTAGTAAGAACATAAGAGACATAATATATCTGACATAGGTTAGATACTCAAAGTCAAGAAAAGATATAGATGCATGCACAAGAACACACGCCCAATTACAGCAAAGTGTTGGGATTTCAAAATTCTTTCAGCGTTTGCTCTGCATTGCAGGTTGTTACTAAACAAATAGCTCTGATTGGCAGAGTCACACAGGAGCCGGAATTGTGTGAATGAAAAGAAATCAAGAGACAGCACATATAATTATCTCCACTGCACACAGCAAATAGCAAAGTAAGCAAGTCTGGCCTCAAATAGACCTTATAAACAGGTCTATCTGACAGAAAGCAATAAATCAGCTGTGTGACTGAATATATGTATGAATGCCTTGATTTGTTTTTACTGGCATTCAGATTAGACAAATAAACACACAATCCAAGTATGAATGCACTAAAAAAGGATTACTTTTTATATCAGTATATAAAATGCATGTTTGACATTCATTTAGACCAATTTATATGGTTGAGTTCAGGCAGAATTGTTCATTTTAAGAACCGCCATTATAGTAATTACGACACCAGACGACTTTGTTTATCTACTGTTCAAGTTGATTAATTAAAACATCCACATATTTCTCAACGGAAGAACAACATTTAATTATCCCAATTAAATTGATTAAAAAAAACGAGGAGCTTCTTTCTCATTAGTGGTGTATCAATGTAATTTTCTAAAAGCCATGAGGCTCCCAAGGCTGTAATTTGCAGTGAATTTTAGACTTATTGCCTAATCAAATCGTTTAAACATTCTGGCACTTGCTGTATTGACGTAACTGGAAAATGTCAGCCAGAAGGTTCAAACAAATGCTAGTTTAAGACTTGAGTGGTTTGGTCTGCTGCCTGACTGTGGAGCCACATGTTCCCAACGTTGATTAAAGTCAAATCCAGCCAGAGGTTTCTTCTCTGTGTGCCGCTTTTGCTTTTCAGCTGTCTGAAAATGCAAGGTTAGTGGGGTGTGCCCCTTAAAATTGTAATTAGATAGGATCATAAATCTTAACATTTAACACTGAACGCACATGAATCTCTGACAAATATAACACAATCACAGAGGGTAATGTGTGTGTGTGTGTGTGTATGTGTATACATGTGTGTGTGTGTGTGCATGCATGCGTGTGTGTGCACGTATGTATGCGTGTGTGTGTGTAGAAATGAGCATATGATCCTCGCTCCCAGACAGCTCACTCTGTGCAGTATCTTCCATTGCGTCATCATACTAAATTATATACACCACGGGCCACGATAATGTCGTTAAAAGCGAAGTCTCTCTTGCTCCCCATTTCTCCATCTCTCTATCCCTCCCCTCTTGCTCACTACCTTATGTCTCTTCAGTCCTCCTTTTGCATCTCATCTCTCCTTTACTCTCCTAATCTTTTAGTCACTCTTTTAGCCATATCCTGCTCTTTCCCCCCCCCCCCCTGTACATAATTCGCCTCCTGGTCTATTCTTTCAATTGCCTTGGCTTTTCATGGCATGACGAGACTGCTGACGCTAGTACAGCACATTTATGCAGAAACAATGATGTATTTCAACACGGACAAAGCAAAGGAATCTTTCTAGGACAAAAAATAAGTGATTTTGACTAACATGCAACCAAATTATGCTAGAAAGGGAGCGTTGAGGTAAAGCCTCAGATTGGAGAGTTTCCAACAGACTGGAGAGACAATGACGCCAAGTGACAGAGGTTGGGAGACTCAACTCTAACAGTGTCAGAGTATCTTAACCAGCGCAGCTCATATACGACTCTCAGAGGGTTCACAGCTGTCAGATTCAACTGGGAAACGCATGCAAACACAAATCCGAGCAAACCCACATTAACACAACCCCTTAGATCACAAAACAACCCTGTGGCCTGAAAGGAGTTAGATGATCTGCCATAAATCCCTGTCAGTTGCTGAATTGAAAAAGTGACAGGGATGAAGGAGGATGAGACAAGTCTCAGAGGAGCCAACAGGCATCTGATTTGTGTGTACAGTACGACTCCCAGGTGAACAGTAGACTCTGGTTAGACAGTGTGCGTCTGTCAAATGAGCTTTAGTGACAGTAAAGGATCCAGTTCTTCACTGTACAAGAGAAAGGCTAAAGGAAATGTGTATCCCTGAGATTTGCAGGGATTTTTACTGAAGCACAAAAGTAATGCTCAGTGTGTGTGTGTGTGTATATATATATATATATGTCTGTGTGTGTATATATATATGTCTGTGTGTGTGTGTGTGTGTGTGTGTGTGTGTGTGTGTGTGTGTGTGTGTGTGTGTGTGAGTGAGTGAGTGAGTGAGAGAGAGAGAGAGAGAGAGAGAGAGAGAGAGAGAGAGAGAGAGAGAGAGAGAGGCTCAGTGGGTGGTTAGCTGGTATCCACTGTTCCAGAAGTAAAAGTCCTGCCAGTGTTAGGTGAACTGCAGTTGGAGCACGTCCAGGGAATATATGCACATGAGATGTCATCAGTCTTTTCCATAGCAATGCTAGCTGAAGCTAATGGGTATCACAGTAGAGCTGAAATTATTAGTCAATTAATCGATTCATCAACAGAAAATTCATTGGAAAATAAATCGTTTTATTTTAATCATTGTGTTTTTGTTCGAAATGCTGAATATTCTCTGGTTCCAGCTTCTCAAATGTGAGTCTTTGATGCTGTTCTTTGTCGTGAATGATAGTTGTAAATTGAATACCTTAAAGGTTTGTACTGTTTAGAAGAAGCAATCTGAATGTGTCTGAATAAATCAATAGTTGCGGCCCTTAATCATAGTATTTAGAGCTATTTGCCATTCCAAACTGACAGACGAAATTGGTCTTCTTGGAAATTATTAAAATCCGTGGCCATAACATAAACCTGCAGTATTATGGAGGAGACTCTTGTGTATCCATCTTGAGGAACATTAAGGGTAGAATTGGGGAGAAAAAAAAACTTTGAAATGAGAATATATTGCAAAGTGCTAAAAAAAAAAAAAAGGACTTCTAAAACCAGTGGCTCCTGCTGCTTCGCAACTGATTTAACCAAAAGAGTGACTGAAGGCTTTGTTTCACGTGTGATAACAGCATTGAGACACAGTTCATTGCACGGAACATTCATTTGAGACAGCTTCTTGTGATTTTTTGATCACGAATAGAAAATATTCATATTAATATTGTGATTTTGATTCTAACTATGTCACCCAAACATACCATACAGATAAAGAAGAGTGCTTTTTTCTAGCCCTTCCAATCTCTCTTTCATACACAGAACATGCTCAGAATCAGTTGATTGGGGATGATTATACCTTTGTTCAAGCTACCAAATCATCATCTAGTTTCGACCTTCATAATGCTGGAATTGATGTTGAGAGAGGTGGAGAGGTTTCACACTCCACTTGCAGAACTATACTTAGCAGTTCTGTCGTCTCTCGACAGTGAAAAGCAGGAGATGAGAGGCAGCTGAGAGAGGTGTCATATTTTAATTTGTTTTCTCTGTGGGAAATGAAACGATCCTAGCAGTCAGCTAATATGCAAAACGCACAGAAACACGTGCGTGGGTGAACAACCAGCTCATACACACACACACACACACACACACACACTCACATTCAGCACACACTCATCCATCACCGAACATATCCCTAATCGAAAGTTGGAGAGGAAAAAAGCTTCCCTCTGAAGATTCACGTGGGATGATGTGGTGATGATTTCGTGTTTTGAAATTAAGAGCTTTTTTCTCCCATGTGATGCCTGAGTGAATCAGGAAAAATAGAGAAGCTTTGAAAGGAAAATGTAATTACAAAAAAAACTTTATCTACAAGTTAAAGGAATAGTTCGCCATTTCTGGGAAATGCTTATTTGCTTTCTTCTTGCGAGTTTGATGAGAAGATTGCTATCCCTCTTACATCTATCTGTTCAATATAAAGCTGGAGCCAGCACTTGGTTAGCTTAGCTTAGCATAAAGACTGGAAGCAAGGGGAAAGAGCTAGCCTGGCTCTGTCCAACAGTAAATCACCACTTACTGCACCTCTAAAGCTCACTAATTCAGACGTTATATATCATTCTTTTGATCCGTACAAAATGCGAAGAGAAAAGTAAAAAGGACACATTGTGGTTTCATGTGGGGTTAGGTTATGAACTATTTCTTAGCCAGGAGCACTGACTTCCTGGAGCAGGGGTCAGCAACCTTAGGGTAGCCTAACCAATGGCACACTGTGTAATAAGTGTCTGATTTGCATGCCAAATGACCTCTTTCACAGCCATTGGCTGGAGCACAGCCTGTTATTTTTTACGGTAGTTTGATTGATGTTTTCCCCATCCACATTCTGCGCAGACCCGCCCTTCTCTACCTCTGATTGGCTTGTACTCGTTGCCTTCTTTACAGAATGCGACGCAAACGGAAAAAAAATTACACTGCCTGAGCGGGCTTGTAAATGATGGCAGGCTTAATGCTGATACGGAACGCTGATTAACATGGCACTTCATATTAAAAAGGTTGCCGACTACTGTCCTGGAGTCTTGTCGTCACTCTGAGGTAGTCGACTCGTGACTTGGTAGGGTTCCAGGCAAAGTCACGACAAACCCTTCTAGCTAGCGGCTACCTAACGTTGACGTTAGCTAGCACTAGCTGATACTAGCGATTTCTAGTCGGCGACACATTTTGGGCTTCATTTAATAAAGATAACCTGTAGTAGTACACAATCGCATGTGTAGTGTTTTGATTACAATGTGCGGAATTACTTTACGTTGCCTATTTACATCTATTTATTTCTATTTCTCACCATTAATCACCGGCGTCTGTACAGCATCAACAGGGGTCGCCATTGTTGTTTATGTGAGTGTGACATCTAAAACTGTAACTGGGAGTACAATGATCTGGTACGAGTTCACGAGTAGTAAGTTACGGTTTGACTGCTGTTCCAGGGCACTTTCACGGGTAGAAGGTTGTGAAAACACGGGTTACGGGTTGCCTGGAACGCAGCATTAGCAATCAGCGGAGACTGCAGGAAGTGGCTCACTAAGCCCGGAAAAACAAATAATCCGACATTTTAAGCTAACTGTCTCCTCATGCCAAAAAAAAAATGCCCATCAGGAGTTAGCCGAGCCCAAAGTTCTGTCTTAAATGTTTTGTTTTGTCCAACCAACAGTTTGTCATGAACAAACCATTAACAACGATATAAAACAAAGAAGATTAACAAATCCTCATATTTCGAGAACCTGGAACCAACAAATGTTTGGCATATTTGATTAATAAAGACAATGAATCGATTCATTTTCTGTCAATCAGTTAAACAAGTAATCCTTGCAGCCCGTTTTTATTCCCATTACATTCTATTTTATTTTATACATCCTTTAGAACATCTCCTGGAAATCACTCTGGCTTAGCGCCATAATCAATACATTTTTTTAAGTCTCATTATCCTGTCATTGCAGATAAATAGAAAATAAATAACAGTGTGAGAGCGGCAGTATATTATAGGTATTTAAAAAGTCATTTTGAAAACTGAAACTCATTTTAAGCTCCTAGAAGATATTGGCTAGAGACAGAGAGTCATTATGTGGATGCGTTTTAATTCATTTCAAAGGGAAGAAACAGAAGCTGGGAGATGAGTTTACAGATGGGAAATAGAGAGCCTACACAGAGTGAGGGAGAGCGAGATGGAGCGAGAGGGTGGCAGTACCTGAGCGGTTCCTTGACATATCCATTCTTAAATAATGATATGAATATTTCGTTGAGGTGGCCTCTAACTTTGTGCTGGAAATCACAGCGAGTCCCTGCAATTTTAAAGCCCTGGGGCTTTAATTATTCAACTATCATTCCTTTAACAATATTTTTCCATCACAGGGCAATTTAGCCAGGTAGTAAAATCAGGACTTTTCTGCCTCGTCTGCCTCTGAAAGCACTCATCTCAGCGTGTGAGGAGAGGAACACATCCACATCTAGGACAGAGACACCCACTGCTAGAGCAGGAGGGAACAAAGACAGCAAGGAGTGGGAGAAATAAAAAGGGTGGAGGTAAAGTGGATTATTTCATTTTTCAAATTGTCTAAACGGAATTCAGTCATCTGTTGTTTTTTTCTCTCCATATGACTGACAACGCACATACTCACTCTGGTCTCCGTTTGTGTTTTTGGTGTGTGGCTGCTTTATTTTGGATCATTTATGGTCGAAAACATTAGAAACTGGATTTGTGGAGGGTTAAATTCAGTGCAGATAAAGCCAAAAGAGAGAAACCACTGCAATCTAAAAGAGCTGTAGAGATTCCAGTTGAAGATATGAAGAGCTGAAACACAAGTGAACACTTTCAGCTACACAGTTGGCCCAGATCAAGATCCCTGAGGTGCAGAGCACAGATCAGAGACACCACACAAACAACCTGTCTGGCAAACAGCGTGTGTATATAGAGAGATAATGCGAATAAGCAAACACACCCCTTACCTGTAGAAGTCACCATCTGGGGGATAGCATCCTCGACTGTACTGCAAAGCCCCCTGGGAAAGCAAAAATAAAATAGATGTGACATCAGTTATAAGTGACGCCAAGAGACGCCTCGGGCCCCAGCAGTGATATGGTCAGCACTGCAGTTAGTAACTGAGCCTTTTTGTTTGTTTCACCGGGGGTCGGATGGCTCGGTCTTCATTCACGTAATAAATTCATTCATTAAATCTCTCTCATATCATTTAACACTGCTGCATTTATCCACTGCCTCAGTCTCACATTCACTTTCAGTCAGTGCTCATAGGTTATTACATATTGTAGTTAGATACATGTATGTTGTAGCATGTAATAAATATAACAAAGAAAATATATATCATGTTTCATCAAATCTGTATTAAAGTGGCCATAACCGTGCAGGATAAAGTAAATATTTTATGGTCATTAATGCCCAGAAAACTAGAAATGAATGTTGCATATGATACCTTATCTTTCTGTTTCTCTTTTAGTATCATGCAAACAGCCTACTGTGTATTGGGTTGTCATAAACAGAAAAAAGATGGTAGATAAATGCACTTTAAACCGATTTACTCACCTGTCCAGATTATGTTACTATAGCCTACTTCAGCATACACATCATTGTAAGTAATGTTAAACAGTGTGACCTCTTAGCAAGATAACGACGTGAATAAATACTTTACTGACATAAACATAGCTAGGCTACTGTTTTAACTGAAAAGGCGACTAGAGGTCAATTTATCAGTTGTTACATCACCGATAAGACTAATTTCTACCTCATTACGCGGATAAATTGATACGCAGAGCCGTTAAGTGGCGCGCGGATGATTGTAAAGCCTTACCTTTCAGATTGAAGGAAATCTCAGCAACCTGTTTGACAGACCGTTTCTTTTTTTTTACAAGTGCGGTCTGTCCAGTATCGTAAACGGTTCCACACACAATAAGTCCGGTGATATCCTCTCCGGTACCGGTCAATAAAGACGCTCGGAGCCCCCTTGCGCTCGTTCTACAACCGGAACCATCACGTCATTATCTGCCGTCAGTTATCCCCTCCTTCCCACCGGTTCACTTACAGCCAGGTGCCATGCAGTGAGGGCCTGTGGGAAATCTCATGGCATCCTCGTTCTCTGTGCAGCACCGGAGAGGGATGAGACGAGGCGGCAGTCCGGCCGCTGAGTGTCATCGCTGGGCATGGCTGCGTCCTCGGCGCGGCTCCCTGGGGGCGGTTTGGCACCCGCTGCCGCCGGTCCCGGTGGGGCGGGGAAGAGCAGCGGTGGGTGCAACAGTGTCAGCTTTACACCGCGTGATATCACTTTACCAGGAGCATGGGAGAGGGGGCTGGTGGTGTGGACAGGGGGTCGTCACCATCCTGAGATGAAAGCGTAAAGCTGGTGGAATAGCGCACAGTCACTGGTGGAGGTTCATGCTGCCTTTGTTGGATGTCAATTTCCAAATGTACATCCAAAGCCTTGATCTCTCTACCAAGTAAAACATGTCTGCGATCCTTACGTGTAACTTGCAACAAGGCACATGTGTCAGCAAGTTTCATAAGGCTGAAAGAATTGTGCCAAATCTCACAAGCCGCCCTCCAAATTCCATGCAAATAATTTCATGCGTTTTTGAGATATCTTGACAAAAAAAAAAAATACCTCCTCGGTAAAGGAAAAAAAAACTATTCTCAAGTAAAGGTAGTAGTGGGGAACAGAGGCTACTTTAAAAACTCAGGAAAAGTAAAACGTGCTTTTTTCAAAGAAGTTAATTTTAGATAAGAAACCCCAATGTGTATGTGATATTACATAGTAATTAAAGTTAAGTTAATTAAGTTCGGCTTATGAAAAACGCAAAGCAAAGATAGAGCTATGAGAACCAGGCGCTATTTTGCAGGAATGCCCTCCTCTCACTCATACACTTCTACAGATTCTTTACACCTGAAGCTGCCCAGTACAACCAGCCACGCTCTGACCTGCTGGCCACTGAGCAGCTTTACTGGAGCGGTTGGGGGTCTAGTTACTGACCACAAAATACGCCAAGTGGCATAGGCTACACAAAACTGCTGCAGTAACAAGGTGTACTTAGTTACGTTTAACCTTGAGGAGAAATGCACATATACAGCCTACTTAAGTAGAAGCATTAATATATAATACCCTTTATAATGGTTTATAAGTTAATGTATAGCTTTATTAATGGTTAATACATTGTTTGCTGATGCATTATAGAACCATTTTCAACCACGTTTTAAAGAAACCTTTGCAAAATCTCTCTTGCAATCTCTCTCGTCTTTTTACTTCTTTTGGCCACACTAATCAGGAAGACTGTTCCAATGCTACATTTAATTAATGTAAAAGCCAATCAATGACTTTTTTAATCTTTAAAACCATAGATGACTTTTGCTGATAAAAGTTATGACCCATTTATTATTTTTATATAGCTATTTATGCTTAGAAAGCAAGAAACTTATGAGCATGTATTAATGGTTTATTAATGACGGACACCTGGCAACCAAAAAATGTATTTCACCGACGTATTGGGACTTTGTCTTATTCACTGTATCCCCCAGAGTTAGATACATAGTCCATACATACCCTGCTGCAAGCATACTGGGAACTATATTCTCAGAAGGCGAAGCAGTGCTACTTCTGCTACTTGGGTGGAGTGATCTGCTCGCAGCACTTGAGAAGCCCCGTGGTGAGGAGCAGAGAATGGACTTATCTAGCTCTGGGGGATACGGTGAATAAGCTAAAGTCCCAATAAGTGGGCGTGTTCCTTTAAAAGGTGGATAACGGATATATAAAGCATAAGTAAATTAGTTATTAATAATTTATTAAAGCGCCCATATTATACTCATTTTCAGGTTCATAATTGTATTTTAAGGTTGTACCAGAATAGGTTTACATGGTTTAATTTTCAAAAAACACCATATTTTTGTTGTACTGCACAGCTCTCTCTCACTGCTGCAGATCCTCTTTTCACCTGGTCTCTGTTTTAGCTACAGAGTGAGACCTCTTTTCTTCTTCTGTACTATCTTTGATTGCACTGCACATGCTCAGTTGCTCAGATGTAGATCATGTCAGCTAGCTAGCTCCATAGAAGTAAAAGACTTCAGTCAGTTACAAGGCAGGATTAGCTGGGAGACTTCTAAATGAGGGAGCACATGTAAGTAGTTCTTTTGTAGATTATGGTGAACTTGTGTGTGTTGTAGCAGTGCTTTGCTATTGAGAACGAGGTACCATGCTAGTGTTAGCATTAGCGTTAGCATGCTAATGCTATGAGCTAACGGTTGCGGTTAGTCAGCTCATTTCGGATTGTGACGTCACAGTCCGAGTCGATTTTGAACAGCTCACCAGGAGACTGAAGGCAGGACACATTCAGAAACCGTATCTCACTCAAAACAGCATGGATGGATTTTATTCAAAGTTTGTATGTGTGTGGAAGCACCAGAGACACAAAAGAACACCCCAAATACCAGAAAAAGTGTTTTTTTCATAATATGGGCACTTTAAGCAATTAGTTAAATTTTTTGATAACTTTTATGGGAGAAAGCGGTACTATGAAGAAAATCGATTGATTTAGGTGATAGGTCTTGACACTAAAGTCTCAAAGGTCAACATGGAATCATGACTTTGCGTAAACATACATGCCACTTTTCTAAAGCCAAATGGCGTGTTATCTGTATGCATTTTGAGCTTTCCACGTGTATGTCTACGCTGTATACAGTGGATGTAAACATACACGTGGCGTCTGTATTAAAAAAAAAAAAAAAAAAAAGGTTGGGTTTAGGAACAGAACATTGGGAAAGGCTTTAGTAACACAAAAAACGACACGAGTGAGTGAAAGCAGCTGTCCATGGTGCTGAAGACCACTATGAAAAAAGGGCAAACACGAGGGCCATCATCTCTTGACCTCAGACACATGGAACTAAAGGATTATCTTTATAAACCTTCCTCTTTCTAATTCCCTAAAGCAGCTGGAGCCAACCATCTCAAACTGCTCCTGCAAACAAGATCCATCTTGACAATAATACCCATATAATGAGGAGATTTAGCCTGGCTGCATTTGTTTAAGTATAATCTTGAGCCAGAAAAAAAGAAAGGAAATGGTTCATCTGTTTAGCAATTCTGTGCCTCTGTGTGTCTCTGGCTAAGTTAAGCTAGCGTTGTAGCGGGGGGGGGGGCTGATGATGACAGGCCAGTGGGGAGTTCTAAGATTACTGCTCAAATTGAATAAAGGAGTCGACACATTACAGCGGCTTAGATGATACACCCCACTGCACTGGTTAATTTAAAACCAGCATAACGTTATACACGGCACATATGCACACACAGAAAGCACACAAACAAACCGGGTAAACCTGGCCAGCTCCTCTCTTTTACAATTTTTACACACACACACACACACACACACACACACACACACACACACACACACACACACACACACACACACACACACACACACACACACACACACACACACACACACACACACACACACACACACACACACACACACCCCTTGAGTTAATTATTGCCTTGGCAGGGTTCCTCAGATGAAATCAGAATGACAACAGGAATGACACAGAGTAGCAGTGGAAAGTTTACACAGGGTGAAGTTGAGAGCTTGTGTGTGGTGTGTGTGAGCCAAACAAATCTAATCTTCTCTGATTCATGGGCAAGCATGTCTGCATGCATTCGTGATACACTTTCTCTTTGCGTATGTACTCAGTCTAAGAGGTGGAGACAGAGAGCGAATGAGAAAGAATGGCTTCTGACAGTAGAACACAGCATAAGCACAACTCTCTGGGACAAAGTCACAAAGCCTTTCTTAGCAGAACCACCAGTTAGTGTTGACAGCACAGGCTGAGTTCATTTACTGGCAATACTACTTGTGACACAGTTACATACTCCAAAGGCTGAATTAGGACTTCCTGATCCAAAGAAGTGCTGAGACACAGCTGCTCTCGGTTACACAGGCAGACAACATGGGGAGGCAAATTCTCATTTTCCTCAAAAGCACAGATAACAGCAGGGGATGTATGGATTAGCTGTCTGTGCTTTCTTTTAACAGTGCATTGTTTTTACTAGTTTTTATGGTGGTGGTGGTGGTGGTGGTGTGGGGGGGGGGGATTCTTTTTTTAAACTTTTATTCTCATTTCATATAATATACGGAGATGAAGGGATGTTTTGATCATGCAGACTGAAATATCTCATCAAGTATTGGATGGATTGCCATTGAATTTTGTACAGATATTCATGATCCCAAGATGATGAATCCTACGGACGTTGACGATCCCCTGACTTCCTCTAAAAGGCACAATAAGTTGAGGTGTGTGCTTTAAGTGAAATGGCTCAGTTATCCCCTAACTTTTTGTCCGTCATCAGTTTAAAATTTCAATTTGTCCGATGCTTTTACTTTGACGTTTTTGACCAAATACTTGCCAAACTAATGAGCAACTATTTAGTAGTTATAAGACCAGCTACTAATAGTAAACGTCAGCATGTTATTATTGTGATTGTGAGCATGTTAGCATACTGACTGGATTCTTTTGTTTACATCACTGCAGTACCTGAGTACAGCCTCACAGAGCCGCTAGCATGGCCAACTTGTTACTTTGTAAACGCAGAAATTGCAATAAAATGTAATATGAAAATAGTACATTATTCGTGGCTCCAGTTTTTTTTAAAGGAAACCCATTTACTAAAAAGCTGGATGTGAAGTATTTTTGAAAAGAGAAGGTGGTCAAAATGTCTCACTGCAAGCTACTTTGAACTATGAAATATTTTATCGCCAGCGACAGGCAAAATTGTCTGCTGCAATCCAGGGAGGTACAGCGACAAAGAGAATATAGCTACAGTAAATCTTGTTATACTAGTCTAAAAACAAGCTGATTTATTTCTCAATAAACCCTTTCTTACAAGCAGCACCTGCCCAGAAGAAGGATACATCCCATAAAAAGGCTTGAACTCTGAAGTAACTAAATTGAAGAAGTGAGTGCCAAGTAGTGGCAGGTTTAAAAGTGTCTAATAGTCACAACACTTTCAAAAGGCCAAATGGTCTTCAAAAATACTTCATAACCAAAACCGCTGAGTGCCTTCTATGGCCTCTGAGCTCACCAGATTGAAACATCACTGAACCTTTATGGTAAATCCTGGAGAGCAGAGTGGGACAACAACTTCTTCAGCAGCAGAACAGCAAGAACCTTTCCTCCTTAAGGATGTTTTTAGGATCATATTACACACCTATCAGCGTACAGGCACTGCAAGGAGGACTGAAGCTTTCCCTAAAGCTAAAATGGGTCTTTATTCCTTCATATTCGCAGAATCCATTTTGTCTATCAAAGCTGCAGCATCTTTACCGAATCATGGTTCGGTGTACTATAGGCCGAGAGTCCTATCCTTACTATCAACTATTCTACACAGTGGAGATTAAGGCAGCTGATCGACCAGGAAGGCAGAGCTCACATCACATAAACTGAAAGCTCATTAAATCGGTTTGTCATCACCAAGACAGCTCTGTGGGACTGTACAGTACTACAGTTGCTACCATATACCCAGAACTTGTCAAGTGAATTCCACATTGTATCATTAAGGAGAAACACCATCTATCCCACAGGTAGATTTTTACTTCTTTTTAGCTAGGCTCCCTTAAATGTTTCTCTTAATTTTGTATTGTTTAATGCCGAATAGCACATTAAAAGTCAAGTTCTCTTTATTTACTTTACTGTGCATTACTAACCTAAGCTAATTCCCTACAGTCAGGTCAGGCTAGAAGCCCCCCACCAAAAAAATTTAAAAAAAAATGTTGCAGGTTTAGAGGAAATATTGACGCTGCTGACAATATTTTAACCAAGTGTGATTAAAATGTTGCCCTCTTTTTTCCTCAATTAATCCTAATTCTTAAAATACATCCATGATTTAATCCCACTGTGCACAAACTTGTGAGGACATTTGTACAGGCCTAATACATGAATGGTTTCTACCCGTCGTACAGGTAGCACAGTTATCATTATATGTGATGTGAAGACTTTGTTACAGTATGAGGCTCCCTGTGGGTATTTTAGTCAATTGTGTTAACACGCTCTGCTGTGCTGGGCTCCGGATTAGTTTTTAATTACATTCAACAGAGCAGTGTCACCAGCCCAACAATATCGCTTGCAACAACCTTTTCCTCAGGGATAAGAAGGTCAAGAGTATGTGAGTAGTGTAAGATTTACAGGTAGATTAAACCTGTGTAAATTAAACAGCCGACGCCATACTGAGTCACCATCACCCAAACACTTCGGACTTTAGAATGATGTGCTTGCTGCATGGCTTGCTGTCTGTCACACCGTTCTAGATCGACTCGTCATCTGTGGTTTTTGTGTTGATTAATGTGAATTGTATTTGTATGAAAATTGCAGGTGTCTTGTGAGCAGAACATTTGAGAAGATAAATGTACAAAACGCCAAAATAGTGTAAATTTCTACCACCTGGTCCAACAAAAATGGTCAACATTTCACACGTCTGAGTGTACTTTTTCTCCTGAATAGATTTCAAGTGTGTTTTCTGTAGTCAGCACACTCGTCAATCATTGATTTATTCTCTTTGCAGTCTCATACCATGGCATGATCCAGGTCAGCTAATAAGAGTAGTGCACAGAGGTTGAAATCCAGCACACAATCACTCAAATACACACATCTGGAGTTCAATTGACTCAGCATTTCTGCAGTTTTCACAGTTTTTTTAAAATGGTATTAAACTTAGTTTGGGGCTGTAATAGCAGCAGAGCTCAGATAAGCAAAGAAATTAAAATTGGATTCAGTAGATTTTCAGTCAGTGTGGGATCGAGAAATAGATTGAGCGCTCCCACATTCCCAATGTCTAAGGATATAAAATAATTGAGTATGAGAAAGCAGAATAGATTATCACTTAGTTAAAAGAACTCTATCATCACTTTCAGCCTTTTTGCCTTTGCATGCAGTGATGGTAAAAACTACAGCTGGGCCCAAAAGGCAGAATCCAGGTCCAGACAGGAGCCAAAGCGTTTCAACCTTCCTTCACCTCCACATATTAAGTGCTTGCATCTCTAATGAGGCAGAGTCCCTGAACGTGGCTCAGTGAGAGGCAAAGCACTGCCATCTGTCAGTCTCGCAGTCTGAGTTTATTCCAGTATCTTGTGGTAAGGGAAGAGGGGCAGGCCTTCAGTGAAAGCAGGGATGTCCATTATGGCCACGGCACCCGCCATCTTGGGTGAGGCAGAAAGGAAGGTGAGCTTAGACACCTCGCCATAGGTAGAGCCACTTATATCCTCCGCTTTGCCCTCTTCTCCTTCTCGTTTCTTACCACCACCCTCCTCCTCATCATTCTCTTCAGGACCAAATCCCACCACCTTTAAGAGACAGGGATACATTTAAAAAAGAAGAAAAAAAAAACCCTTCTCTTTCTCTGTCAAACATGCACTCGTACAAACATAAGGGCCTGCTTACATGCACGCTGAGTTTGCGGCTGTTCGGTCCTCGATGTTCTTTGAACCAGGAGACCAGCTCAGCCCTGGTCATCTGCTTCAGAGCCTCGATCTAAACACACAAAAGCACAGATGGTAAGAATACTGGGAGGGCTGACTGACATGTGCCCTTCAGTTCTTTTAGATGATTGGTTTGGTTTAATTGATCATTTAGTGGATGGTTCAATCCCACTACTTTTATCAAACCAGTTTGCAGCAGCAGGCAGCAGCTTTCAGCTAAAAAAAAAAAAAATCAGATAAACCCACTGTGCAGCAGCAAATGGTAGAGAGACAATTTCTAGCTGGTGGAGAAAATCGATCACCTAGCAGATAAAGAGCCAGATATTTCTGGAGTTGGTGGAGACAAACCACAGTTAGAGGGAGAGTAAATATTGGATTTATATTCATAAGGTGGGACGGCAACACCGCTTTGTGTCTACTGCATGTGTGTAAATTAGCAGTTGTTAACTACCACATTGCCAGTAAATATTGAAAACATGACAATGTATTAATGTTGTGGATGCGTTCTTTTGCCCCCTAGTGGAAAAAATGTAATTAATGGCGAGTTAGCATACTTAATCTGGCAATATTAGGAGTACAATTTGGCATAAAATGTTGTCAGGAAGGTGGTATGTACAACCAATTTTTACAGCACTTGGAACTGTGATTCAGGTTTGTTTTGTGCGTTGATATGATATAGTCTTGCATTGCCAAACTTCTCTCCACAGCGCTGTGTCAGCACTGGAGTGTGGTCTGGCTACACCGCTTATCTATTCTGGGATAGAGGAAAAAACATCCTGGCTTGTTAGTATTTCTTTAAATCAATCACAACCATCCTGGACAGCGCTAAGCCCAGAATGTGGCAACTGGGACCTTACAGAACAGATGGCGGACATAGCGGAATGGGGAGGGACATCTCGCCAGGCGCGTAAAAGACACCAGAGTACAAAAGGATATGACAGAGGTTGGGGCAAGTTGTAAAGAGCAAGGCAGATATGACCAACTACTAATGGATTCAGTTGCCAGAGAATGCAGTTTGTGTTCACTTAAATGTGTTAGGGGTCAGTGGTAAAGATTAAGGTTAGGATTGGAAGTAATTAAATGATTTAAGAGTTAATACATGATCCCCAAAAGCATTTAAATTGATTTGTCAGAAGATGTGTGTGTGTTGTCCTCACCTCTCTGTTGAGCCTGTCAAATACAAACTGCTGAGTAAGCACCTCGGCCCAGTTCCGATCCACCTCCTCCCCGAGGTGCGTGTCCTCACACTCCTTCAGCTTCACTAAAGCAGTCACCTGTAAAACACACACACACACACACACACACACACACACACACACACACACACACACACACACACACACAAAAACACACACACACACACACACACACCACACACACACACACACACACACACACACACACACACACACACACACACACACACACACACACACAAAGTTGAAGTGCAACAGCAGATCTGACTGTGCAGCTGGGTCTTACATGGTTAGGAAATCTGTTAGTTATCCACCAAAGTAACTTGAAAAGAAACTGTTGACATTTGCAAAACTTTTTGTTTTGTTTGCTGTAACTTTTCTGCTTCTGTATAACAATGCAGGAAACTCACAGATACACAAAGTAATACACACACAGACCTGAGTATTAAAGGCCTCTTTAGTCAGTGAATTGAGCATCTCCCCAAATGAAGCCAAAAACTCTTCAATCTTTAACTCCACCAGCTCGGTACTGTGAGAAAAAAGGTCATGAGAGGTAAGACATATATTTCAGGCTATAGGGTGTATTTGATTCCTTTAGTCATTTATCAGTTCCACCCGCTTCTCTCTTTCCAGGGCCGAATAGATAAATTGTAGCTTGGGTTTGGGTGAACAGTAAGATAAATTATACCTTGGTTTTGGGGAAAGCGGTTAAGATAAATCGTATCTCGTTTTTGAGCGAATGAAAAGGTTATGATTGTGCTGCAGACTAACTTAAACTTTGTAGCTTGTGTTTCCACGGTGACAGAGAAACCCAGAACGCCTGAGGTGTTTCTGCAGGTGGGGTAGACATGGTATCTGCAGAGGGGGACATGAAAAAGCACAGCTAGGATGAGAGATGTTGACAAGCACATAAACAGAGACGGATCAAAATAACTTGATGAGAAAGTGCGTTACGTGTCCCACTTGTCTTGGCTTTCTCTACTTTTCACACTATAATAATAAGTCTGGAAAGCAGGAAATTGGAAATTTAAATGTAGTAACTAACAGAAGAGAAAATTTTAACTGCAGATAAATGTAAAAGTACAAGCTTAAACACTGATTAATTTTTTATTTTGCCTAAAAGTCATACATTTCCTTTTCTTTTTTTTTTTTTTAAAGCAAACATTTAATTGAAAACACAACTACACTCACCCAAGAGTCTCTTTGGTCCGGAGGAAATCAAAGCAGGGTTCCTCCATGTGCATCTGAAAGACAACAACAGCTACAAATCAGTCAAGCATGGAGGAATGACACAATGAATGGGCAAAAAAAGAAATAAACGCACCACCAACAGTTCCATCAGTGTGTGTTCCCTCAAGAGCTTGAGGCCAGACTAGATAAAAAAAAAAAAGAGAGAAAGAAAATAGTGCATAAAATTAGCAGCGCTATCTTGGAATATGTTTAAGTCAAAATGTGAAAGATATGAACGATTTGACACCACAGATGTGCTTGTACCTGGTAGTAAACGGTGACCTCAGAGTTGGCGTCTCCCTTATTGAGTGATTTGACCTTACAGATGTGGTGCTTCAGAGGGAGCTCCACCACTCTGAAAATCACCGGCACCTCTGCTGGCAGCTTGGAAAACTGCAACTTTCTGCCAGACAAAACGGGAGGAAGGGAGGATGAAGGAAAGGTGACAGAGAGGACAACATAGGTAAGGAGGTGAGAAGAAGAGGAATAAAGAAAAATGGAAGAATGGAAAAAGCACAAGTGAGAAGAGAAGGTGAAAGGGGAATCATGGAGTGAACAAGTGGAGCGAATGCAAATTACTGTGTATGGCGGAAAACAAATCCATTTGATTGTATAGTATTGGTGTTCTCATTAGGGAGTGCATTCAGTGTAATAGCTGACTTACTCTGTGACATACTGCAGGAACTGCTCTGACTCCTGTGGAGAACAGACAATAAAAGGATAATGAACGGGTAGAGATAAGAGAGTGAGGAGAGGAAATCAGCAAAACATGAGATAAATGTCAAGTACACTCAGAATCAATTGATGTAAGTGCAGGCATGAACATTACCTGATTCATTAGCTAATCAGCTAATTCTATTGTTAATCAATGTACTTGTCTGCCATCTACTCACAGCACTGTTGAAGTTGCCTTGCACCAGTCCCTCTGCGTACAGCTCGGCCTTTAAACTGCGGCTGAAGTTCATCAGCTCATTGCTGGTCAGACCGGCTGTCAGAGCCTGATACTTCTCCACCATGGACCAGCGAGAGTGCTCCAAGATCAGCAAACGCACATCCCTGAGAGAGAGAGAGAGAGAGAGAGAGAGAGAGAGAGAGAGAGAGAGAGAGAGAGAGAGAGAGAGAGAGAGAGAGAGAGAGAGGAGTTGTTTTTCCATTCACGGCCGTCACACATTTCCACCACTAGAAGGCATCATAGACTTGAAGGTAAACCAAAAAGTAAGCTGGAAATGTCTGGAGACAGAAAGTAAACAACTCACTTGCCGAGTTTCTCAGGTTTAATGAGGATGTTGAAGTAGGTTTTCTTAAGCTGCTCTGCGAACATGCTGAAGACATCAGGGGAGGCAGAGAAATCAGCCAGGTGGTCAATGATCAGGTGGAACAGCAGCTGAAGAGAGATATGTACAGAAAGACCAAGATTATGATTAACATGGATGAAAACAACACAAGCACATCTGTGTGGGCATGCTGACCGTGTTTAAAAGCGGTTTAAAAATTAAGTAGCAACAGCAGTTGTGTATAAATAATTTTTTTAAAAGGAATAGTCCGACATTTTTGGAAATACACTTATTTGTTTTCTTGCCAAGATTTAAAAAGAGAAGATTGATCAGAAATGAGAGTGGTATCAATCTTCTAATATAACTCTCAGCAAGAAAGTCAATAAGTGTATTTCTAAAAATGTGGAACCATTTCTTTAACGGTTTATTGATCACTATAAAGCCAATAATAAGACCAAGTATTTGGTGGCAAGATGTGACAAATATCAGGGTATCCTCCACCCAAAATGCTTGTCTTTTCTTATTAAGGGCAAATTATGATTGTCTATGTCTATTACGCTGACCTATAAAGCTTAAATTAATGATTCATTACCATTGATAAAGATGTAATTTACCACTTACAGACTAAAGGTAAATAATGCTTTATTAGAAAGTGGTATCAAATATTCATTATAGTCTAAAATAAGTTATATACATGTAGCCAACAATTTACAATTTACTATGGGCTATGGAGCATTTGACAAAATAATGATTCATCTTAAAGTATATGGAGTTATCTAGTGCACAATAAAGATATGTACTACTGTGAAATAGTATATTTATTGCATAATGTACAACTGAGCCGTACACTATTCCCGGGTTTTATGCATGTAATCGTGTCTATATCGGTTTGTGTGTGCGCTTTCTCCAGATGCATTGACTCACAGGCAGCTTGTGGTTGAATCCTTTAACCTTTATGACCAGGCCGTGTTCACCGGCCACCAGTTTATACTCCAGCTGGGCCACCTCAGCCTCGTAGGCCGGCTCGGCAAGGTTGTGGCATAGGATGTTGACCAGCAGGTCAAACAAGACCACACTGGACGGGAGGAAGGACAGGGGTAAAGATGGGGAGAGAGAGAGAGAGAGAGAGAGAGAGAGAGAGAGAGAGAGAGAGAGAATAAGGAGGAAGGAGAAGGGTGAAAAGACAAGAAAGGATGAAAACAAAATACAGCACAGGAGGGAAAGGTAGAGGAAAGTAGGTGAGAAGGATGAGATGCAGGGGAAAGAGGGGGGATGAAGGGAAAGAATCGAGACAGGCAACAAAAGAGTGAGGAGTAGTGATGGAGGAAGGAAAGGGAAAGGATAATAGAAGAAAAAGAAGCAGGGAAGGAGGATTGAAGTGATGAAAATGACAAGGGAATGTAATTGTAGGAACACAGACACACAGAGAGAGAGAGAGAGAGAGAGAGAGAGAGAGAGAGAGAGATAACAGGGGATGTCAGAAAAAAAGAGATGTTAATTAGTGTGACAGCAACGAACCAAACACTATTTTCACGAGGCCATATTTGAGCCTGAACTTACTTCTTAGCAGATTGCTGGATTACAGGAGAGATTAGGTGGAATCTGATATAGGCTGCAGCAGGAAAAAGGACAAACGAGTGTCAACACCTTTTTATGACGGAAAGAGTCTTGGTGGAAACATCTTGCATGCTAAATGAGGCACACAGTACAGGCACACACACGCTCACACATACACATTTCACCTTTAGGGATTTTGAATTTGTTGTCCTTCTTGTACCACAGGCAGCCCCTGTCGCTTTCGGCTATCCGGACAGGAAACTCTGTGTCTGGGCAGTCAGACGGCTTCAGGGTGAAGTCAGTGGCTGAACAAATGCACATAAACAATAAGACATCATAATTCTCCTTGGTGCAATCTCATAAATAATGTGCGAGTTTCAACAAATCAATATGTCCAGTCTGAGATAAACATACAGCGATTGTCAAAACTGTAAAACATGTCCATTCCCCGTCCCCCCCAATAAATGATTCAGTTACCCTTGGGCCAATAAGTTAAGACGTATTATTTCTCCACATTTTATCAGAATTGTCAATATGTTGCTGTGGCCTTCCAAAATGTATAAACAGAGCACAATGCCAAAATGCATAATCCCTCAAAGGTTTGGTCAAAATTAGACCAGAGGTGCCTGTTTAAATTAAAATCTTGACCATTAAAATGCAAAGTGTTTCTCCGGACGGGACTTAAATTACAGGAGGACCAGCGAGGTCACAGTGACAGAATACATTGACCAAAATGCAAAGTTCCTCCAAGTTTGGTCAATATCTGTGATTACTGCATTTGTTGGATTGATGAATGGAGAGCAAAAGTACAAACTGAAAGAACAAGTCTTCAAAAGTCTTGTTCATGATCATCTTATTGGCCATTTTCCAGATACTTGCAGCTGTTTTGGGCTACAACAACCCACCATATTGCCTGTAGTTCACAAAGTTTATTCAATCTCGGAACCCACCAGCTATCGGTCTGCTGACGATTTTGCCTCTGAGGGCAAAGGTCAATATTTCGGGATTTCCAGTATCCAGTGTGGGCAGCCGATCTCCGGGCCAAGACTAACAACTTCGACACGAGAATGGAGTTGGAGTTGAGAGACGACGTCTCTATAAACATATATCGGCATGAATGCGGATGAATAAATAAAAAAGCCAATACAAATCTAAATCACTGTCAGACAACAGCCAATGGGTTCCGAGATTGCATTTCGGCCAATACGTTCCGCCTCTTTTGCTCTCGACGCAGACGGTTTCCCTGCATGCAACCAAAGCCCACTCAAACGTGATTGGTCAATACCACTCAGACTACAAACGGAAACAAGAACGCTTCCGATACCAAAATCCTGTCCCGTTTCTTACAGATTCTGCATTCATATGCGGATATCGGTTTACAAAGATTACCCACCAATGAACTTGTTTTCAGCAGGAAGGGTGAGCTCACTGTTGAGCTCCAGGTTTCCTGTCCACCGCTCCATCCATTCCTGCTGGGTGTCTATGTGAAGGGAAAACATCTATTAGCAAACAAGAAAGACATTGGCAGTTTAGATTCATTGGAATTGAGTAATCTAAAGAGGTTATTCCAACTAAAATGTAATATTTGTTTTTGTAAAAGAAACAAATATTTAAATGCTGTTCCAACACTATTGCTCACCATCTAAAAGACAGAGATAAATGCTGGCATTTCTGCATTTTATCAGCCTGAATATCACCACACAAGGGGGAAAAGACAATGTATCCACTGAATGCCTACATTGTGGGAGGGAGCTGTTACAGAAACAAACACAGAAACACACCCTCCACGCTGTATTGTGTGCCAAACCACTTCTCCCTGAGGGGACACTGGCCTTCATGTTCAGGTGACAACAGCATCAGGTTGGCTTTCTCAGGGGTGAGGAGGGACAAAGCTCCATTGATCACCTACACAGACACAGACACACAGACACAGACACAGACACAGACACAGACACACACACACACACACACACACACACACACACACACACACACACACACACACACACACACACACACACACACACACACACACACACACACACACACACACGTCAACTTTTCAGCAAAGAAAGGAAAGTTGGTTTTTCCCTTTGTTTTAAATGACTTGTTTATGTGAAAACTATTTAGCTGTCAATCACAATATGAAGCAGAGCACTGAATTATACTGTTATTACAGAAAAATATGCAAAGCCACAATTAGACGAACGTATCATGCAAAATAATACCCGCCAAACGAAAACAACACCAACAACTACATATTTCTGGCCTATTAATGTATTAGCTATAAAATCATTAACATAACAGACATAAAAATCACTATATTTTTCCAAGTTTAAGTGACCTGCTTCATTAACATCTTCATCTACACAAAGGAAATATAGGATTTTAGAATAAAACCCTGAACTGGTTTCCTCCCCGAACTACTGAACTACTTACTTCTGGGTCAAACTCAAACATCAGCTGATCTCCTGTCAGGAAGTCTTCTTTAGGGAACAGCTGCATGTTTTCACAAATGTCCTCGGCGTACTCTATAGGGTCAATCTGACAAAGAGGAAATCATTCTCATTGGTACAAAAAAACAACAACACATCATCGCATCAAATACAGCAGCATATGAATATTTGGATTCTTACCTGCTCCTGATAGTGAAACTCGTTGGCTTCAATCTTCTGAATCTCTTCATATATTCTGAATGCATGAACAGACATATTACTTTTATGCATCCCAGTGAGAAGCTCACGTCACAACATCAATCTTCCTTAACACAGACTAAGTGAGGAACATAACAAAAACAAAAATAATAAAGCTATAAATGTATAAATGAGCAAGCAAACAAGCAAACACACCCAGCACATAAACCTGTCCGATATAATGCGATATTAACTACACTACAATGTACTAACAAGCTAGGATATCAAAGTTCTGTTCTGTACAAGTACATCTCTGTTGTGTTGTTTTGTGAGACTGTGTGAGAATGTGTGAGACTGAGACTGTGTGAGAATGTGTGAGACTTACTGTGTGAGAATGTGTGAGACTGTGTGAGAATGTGTGAGACTGTGTGAGACTGTGTGAGAATGTGTGAGACTGTGTGAGACTTACTGTGTGAGAATGTGTGAGACTTACTGTGTGAGAATGTGTGAGACTGTGTGAGACTTACTGTGTGAGAATGTGTGAGACTTACTGTGTGAGAATGTGTGAGACTGTGTGAGACTTACTGTGTGAGAATGTGTGAGACTTACTGTGTGAGAATGTGTGAGACTTACTGTGTGAGACTTACGGTGTGAGAATGTGTGAGACTGAGACTGTGTGAGAATGTGTGAGAATTTGTGTGTGAGTCACAGTGCCTTTGCTGTGGTCCGAGTGTCTGCAGCATCTTCAGGTACTGGAACACCAGGTGAGTCACCTGTGAAAGACCACAGACACACAGAAATTAGATGTCAGAAGTCCTTCAGCTTTAACAAATCATCACCACGTTCATTTTGTTGGTACAATTACGGTAAAATTCCTCTTTTTTGCCATTGATGACTGAGGTTAAGTGAAACGTGCTGTTAAGTTTGAAAAAGCAGAACAAGGCTGCCAATTTTGACATGATTATTACATTAGTCATTAGAACAAGCTAGTCTTCATTTGAATACTAAATAAAAAAGTAATTTTTTTTCCACCTTTATTCCCTGTTTGGAGATTAAAAAAAATGTAAATGTACCAATTATTAACTTTGAACAACAGTCAATAATCTGTTTGTCTGAGGAGAGAATACAGTTACAAAAGCATCTCATAATGGTTATGGATGAAATGGGTGCATGTCACAGACTAAATACAACTGTAATTGTAAAGACACGTGAGTGGTATCAATCTTCTAATCCGACTATTAGGAAGAAAGAAAGAGAATCCAAACTACTCCTTTAAGGTGCTTCAGAAAAATTATTCAGAAAACTAGCACACTCTGACCCAGACGACTCCGGGTTCATCTTCTCTGAATGAAGAGTGGGCGATGAAGAGCTCTTGATCCCAGTACACAGCATCCTCAAGGCTGTTGCAGCATTTATACAGCAGTTATCAAGTTGTTTTTGCCCGACCTCCTCTTTTCAGGTTTGAGTCGTCGCAGTGTTTCCATGTATCCAGAGGACGAAAGGATAATAAAGAGAACAAGAGTGAGATTTTCTTTACCTCGTAGAATTTGTGGAAACCTTCATCAGTGAGAGTGATGGAGATGGAGAAGATAGAGTAGGTGGTGTTTTGGTCAAAACCAGTTTCACTGTTCCCTCCGAACAAAGCCAGGGCCCAGCACCTACAGACGCACAACAATTTATTAACACTAAGTATCGACAGATACTGTTTTTTCAAGGCCGATACCGATACCCATTATTAGTAGTTAATGAAACCGATAACAGATATTTGAGCGAAAATGAAAATCTTTAAGTCAAAATTAAGATTTTGGAATGTTACAAACTCCAAGCAATTATTTAATGAATTAGAAACTTTCAACATAATACACAGATATTCAGACAGTGTTGTGGGCGGGACATTAAGTCAGACTGAAACCGAAGCAGAGGGTCAGACACAGAGCTGTAGCAGAGCCAAAGTAGCGCACTCTTTAATTAACTAACGTTATCGGTTATCGAGCAAATAAAAACGCTGATACGGATAATCTGCAAACAGCCAAAAAACGGCCCAATAATCGGCCAGGGCCGATAATCGCTCTATCCCTACTTAACACTGATTTTAAAAGAGGACTGCTGCTAAAGATTCACTCCCTGCCATAAGCTGGAAAGCAAATGCACGTGCAAGTGTTGAAATATGTGCAGGGCAGTAAGTAGAAAATATGTCACTTCATTGCAGACAATTTAACGCTTTTTTAACATTATCATTCTGTTACGTAATTGCCCGGCAGCTTTTGGTTAATTAAAAAAAAGGAAAAACAACTAGCAGAGTTTTGAAACTTTTTTAGAGCTGGGTAATTTGTCATATCATGTCTGCTTTTATCTACATGAAGACATGTTCTAGTATGATGATCCACTTAACAGCAAAGGTTGGTTTGAAAAGTCTGCAGTGCATTACCAAACAAGTAGACATGATTTTGACTGGGATGGATCACACCAAGCATGTTTAATATCTCAGAAGTTTGTCATACTGCACTGAAATGAACCCAAACTAGTGGTGGGAAAAATACATTAAACATTGTGTATGGTTCCGTATTTTAAATGGCCTGCAGTGGTGAAGAGTAGCAGCTTTTTATTCTACAACCTGCAAAAACTCTGGTATGGTTCCTTAAACTTCAAGGCATCTGATCAGTAGTGTTCCAAACAGCGTGTGTGATGATGGACATATAGACAGATCATTCCCCAATTTCTCTGCAGGGGATAATAATGGCCCAATTTTAAACCACACTCTCGGTCCTCAACGTTATGATTGTCTGAACTTAATAAAAACAACCACTCTACTGCCTCAGCAGTTTGGCTCGACTGGGAATAGAGACCGAGTACACTCACATTTCACTGTTGTCATTTATCAACAATTGAACACCGCACAAAGAGTAAAAAGGAATATTCTATAAAACGCTCCAAGTGGTGCTGATGGTAAAGGGACTATTGGATGGGCTATTGGTGTTGTGGGACTACAGAGGGTTTGTCACATCACTTTGCCACTTAGCAACAAGAGGCTGAAAAGCTCTTGTACAACCACATCCAGGGAGGAGAACGTATGAATCACATTGTCAAGTGGGCTGGTAAAGTGCATGGTTTTAAGATTGGGCTCGAACACTCAGGCCTCGCTCAGAGCTTAAAAAAGCTCACGTATAGTCAGCAAATTGAAGACCTTTTAATTGGATTTTGGAGTGCCCTTGAATCAGGGAAGAAAAACACACAGAGGCAATAACACTCACTTCTTCCTAAGCACTGAGAGAATGCTTCCTGTGCCTTCATGGCCAATCAGCCAAGAAATGTAGTGGAGAGGCTTCACTCTGAAAAGAGGAGGGAAGAACATGAAAAGGAGAAACAAAAAACATTGATGCAATTCCTCTACAATCAGGGCAAATCATGGTATATTTGGGCTGGTCTAATTCTATGTATGAGCACCACTCTGGAGAAAGGAGACAGGGTCATGGAAAAAAAGAGAGAAACAAACACTTTTGATGCAATTTATTCAAGTCAGGTCACGGTCTGTTGTTGGTTGTCTAATTCTGCATTGATGTGCCCTGTACTGCATATATACTGTATGTAGCTCACCTGTAGTATTTCTCCTGAGGGGGGAGGGCCCAGGTGATATTCAAAGCATGAACTTTCCTAACAGGGACGACTGCAAACACACAGACACACAATTAGAGAAACTCTATGATAGGAAGAGAACTCAACATCTGCTTATTAAGGCTGACTTTTATTTCCTCAACCTTCTTGGCTCGTGATCCATTAAAACAAAGCTGCTATGAGACCATACAACATTTCATTAGCTTGCATATCCTCACGTGAGCCAAACAATTTTTTTTCCAACTCCGATTGCTGTATTTGAAAGCTTTTCACAGGCCTGAAGAGGTAAAACATTTTGTGCTGCTTTATTATCCTTTTAACCATCTCCTGAAGCCTCAGATTTATTTAGAGGTTGGGAACTACTGCTCTACAGAACCAGAGTACACCAGAGGTGATCAGTATTTAGATATTGAGTACCTCTGTAGAGCTTGTTAAAGGCTGGTGTGTCAAAGGGATCCAGCATGTCAGAGAAATCGGGTTTGGACAGAGCACTGTAGACACAAAAACAGCATTATGGGAAGCAACGAGTGATCATTCTGTATCATTTACCATCAATTAAACAACACTCACTAAACATCACTACAATAATTTCTTATATTTTTTAAGAAACCAATAGAGAAAACATGTGTTCTAGTGTAATTGCACTGACTTTTTTTAAATAAGAGATAAGACGTTTAAAATACCTATGTTTAATTATCACTTACATGTCACAAAAGTAGCACCTTGTTTCTGCCAGGCATAACTCCAAAAATGATGATGATGAAATATTAATTTAGTTTATTTAAAAGAAGTAAAGGCTTGAGAATACTTTATAAGCTCATAGATGAGAGACATTTCATCAACCCATACAGGAGCATGCAATCCTTTAATTGAAATGAAACCATTAAAAACTGGAGGTTATGCGGTTTCACATCACAGTAATATGCAGGTCCATTCTCTAAAAAAAACTGTTGCAGCAAACAGAAGTGGAGATCTGTAAGAAAAACACTTATTCAGTGCGACTTTAGGGAGAAATGATCCCTTTCAGGTGTATGAAAAAAGCTGAGGTGATGTAAGGTAAAAAAGAGTTGAGAAAGAAGCGGGGGAAGACTTGACATTTACATTTGAGCAAAGTCTCAAAGGATATTCAGACTCAATCTATATCACACCAGGCCCTCATCACAGTGACTGAGAGCCTCTTCTCCAACACTCACTTGTTAGGCACCTTGCTGAAGATCTCTCTCACCCACTTCTCCAGAGTGTCCAGCTTCTCTAAACGGCAGACCGAGTGAAGGAGGATAAATTAGTTTCTTTCAATACTTCTGGCTGAAAACTCATAATTCTGGGTTTGGGAGCATTCAATACAACGAGTGTTGACTACATTTTGGCCATAAAGGCCCCAATCCTAAAAAGGCTTTTGTTTAATTTGTTTTATTATTATATATTACAGCTATAATCACATGTATACTTAAGGTCAGTGGTGGAATGTAACTAAGTACATTTACTCAAGAACTGTACTTAAGTAAAAATATTATGTACTTGTACTTTCCTTGAGTCTATTCTTTTCATTCCACTTTCTACTTCTACCCTACTACATTGCAGACAGAAATATTGTAATTTTTACTCCACTACATTAATCTGACAACTTTAGTTACTTTACAAATTAAGATTTTTGCACACAAAACACATGTAGTTATTATAAATTAAACACACACACACACACACACACACACACACACACACACACACACACACACACACACACACACACACACACACACACACACACACACACACACACACACACACACACACACACTTTGGATACTACGCATTCTTTCTGCAATAACCATTCAATGCATTACATTTTGTAATTCAACATATTTATATTCGATAATTCTATATAGAAGTTTCACTGTAATTGGCAGAATCCCTTTAATCCTGTGTGGGATTAAAATTGCACACACAAGGGATTCAAAAAGACACATGCATGCTTTTCTCATTGATAAAAGCCTCCCTGTTTACTGAGCACTCTTCTAAAGTCGGGGTATGGATATTTACAGTATAAATAGTTAGAATCTGTCTCATGTTACATCACATTTTGAACATCTCTCTGTGCAAGCATTCTTCGCTTGAGGAAAAACACTCCCGCCCTGCACCAGCATGAGATCAGATCGTGATGGAATGCTCACAGCATGATGGAAAAAGGCCAATTATTGGCTTTATTCTTTAATAAAACAATGCGACGCAATGAATCTTTTCAGCCCAGTTTTTTGGGCTGTGCTGTAAATGGATACAGAAGTTGCTCTTCTTCAGCATTTCTGACACAGAAGCTGCTCAAGGAGTTTGTCTGCCTACAGAAATAGATACTTGTATCATTGGGATGGAACAACCAGGACTGAAACCTTAAAAATAATAACTCAAAAAGCTGCTATAAGTACTATTTCTAGTGACCGCAACTTTACGGTTTTGGTTCACTCTCACGGTTCTTTTCAGGATCGTTTCTAGCCGTGGCTGCGTCAGAGAAAAAGCTCTCATGAACCCACTGTGCACTACCTGCCCAGCACCAAACGGCAGACAAAGTTAGTGCCTAGTTGGGGAATATAGTGGAACATTTAGCAGCTAAAGAGCCAGATATTTGCCTCAGTTGTTGGTGTAGACCAAAATAAAGTTCAAAGTATTGGACTTACAGTACATTCATTAGGTGTACACAAAAAAAACAACAACAACAACAACAACAACAAATGGTGCATATCCAATAGTAGTCTAAATCAGTGGTTCTCAACCTGGGGGTCAGGACCCCCAAGGGGGTACCAAGATAATTTCATACAGAAAGGAGTCTAAAGGCGGTCAGGGGGAAGAGAAAAAGTCACAAACATCAAAAATCCACAGAGCCTGGAGCACATTGAAAAACGTCTACAGTAGAGCTGGATGATATGGAGAAAATCAAATACCCCGATATTTTGGACCAAATACCTCAATGTCAATATTGTGGCAATATTGTAGGGTTGACAATTGGTGCTTTCACAAAAAATGCACACAATAATTAAGTGGGTAAAGGCAAATAATAGAACAGCTAGAACAGTCTGGTGTGTTCAGAAAATGACATCACTCTACTGTAATGCAGCCTTTAAAACCAGGAAAAGACAACACTTGTCATATCAGGATATTACGATATCCACAATTTAAGATGATATCTAGCCTCTTATATCGATATATTGCCCAGCCCTAGTCTACAGTATGTGCTAGCTGCTAAAACTAAACTGTCATTAAACCAGTTTGCAGCTCTCTTTCTCTCGTTGAGGGGGGTTAAGGGGGCCGCGAACACCAACCTCATTTTTCTGGGGGTCGCGAATCGCTAACTTTATACAGTGAGATAGAGAGAGAGAGAGAGAGAGAGAGAGAGAGAGAGAGATATATATATATATATATATATATATATATATATATATATATATATATATATATATATATATGTGTGTGTGTGTGTGTGTGTGTGTGTGTGTGTGTGTGTGTGTGTGTGTGTGTGTGTGTGTGTGTGTGTTTACAGCCTGATGCACTGCCCGAAGGTAACCTAAATTAATTAATGCCATTTTAAAAGTGATGTTTCCTTTAAAACTTTAGTAGTTCAAATCTCATGTTAGGAGACACATTTCACCTTTATCAGGTTTCAATATTTCCTTATTAGTAGTTAAATGCTGTTACTTTTTTCAAGTCTAATCACCATGACACTTCACAGTAGTTTTCTAGGTGAGGACAGTTTTTAAATATTACTGGACGATTCAACAGGAATACAGAAGCCAAACAGTTCAGCTGTTTAACGAGAATGATTTTTCTCAGCACAAATGTCAACACTAGTCATTATTTTGCTTGCATGCAGTAGTTAATTAGCCGTGTGATATTTTCTGTGAAACCCTGAAAACACGTGTTAGATGTTCTAGATCTGACTTTGTTTTGAGAAATATTGCAATTTGAGTTGCTTCAGGAATGATTAACCAGTCGACTGGACACAGATCAAATCTTACTAGAGCTGCAACTAATGGATGTTTAAATTGTCCATTGATGTACTTTTTCAATTAATTCATTTTTCACAATTACATTTCTGTCAATCTACTAACAAGGCTCGTTCTTGATGTATAGTAATAGGAATGGATTTTCCTAACCTTTTGACTGCACAGCCAGTGTCATGTAGTGGGCAGAGTAGTGTTTCTTCCAGAAGGCACGCAGCCGCTTATAGACATTGATCTTCTTCTTCTTTGGCTCGTGCTTCAGCGTCTCGGCATTCCCTGGTGTTGTCATAAGTAAGCAATCAACTCAGCAGAACTATAAAAACACTGTCAAAAAATGGTTTACAAATGCAGGGATTCAGCAAGAAAGGAAACTTGGCATCGGTCTCAGTACTCCTGTTTGTTATTGCTGAACATACCCCAAGGAGGCCCTGTGTGTATTATGTGTCCCAGCGGTTGTGTTTACCAACTCACCCCAGCAGAACTTGCCCATAGGGTGTCCAGGTTTGGCCAAACTGCCAAATAGCATCTCCTTCCTGTGGGAGTCCGACGGCTTAGCCAGCTGGTACTCTGACAGACAGAAGGAGAGACGATGGTGATTAATGGTGTGCACAAGAGCTGTGTGAAGAGAACTCAGCAATGCGGCGGATGAAAAGTTATACTGTAAGTAGTAAGACAGCTGAAATGTAACTTCTCAGCAAGGAGGAGTAATGCGCAGAGGCACCAAGACTCACCGCTGTCAACGGCCTCCACCTCTCTATCAATGGCGTCTCGGATCATCAGGGGGCAGATGAAAAACTGAGCCCACCTAAGAGGGTGACGGGACAGAGAGGCTATAATCAGGGGCCACATTCCGGCCAGAGACAAAGAACAAAGGTCAGACAGAGACAATCGGATGCAGACTGATACGCACCACAGATAACAGCACGATGGCGGGCGGCTGATTGAGCCTGTAATGTTTGTCCCACTCTGTTAGTTCATGTTACACCATAGTCTGTGACTCATCAGATCCTGAGACATAAGTTTGAAACTAATTCTTACATCGAGATGTTTGTCTATTGACACCCCATAACTGCCAGGTGTAAGTGTTGCATACTGTAGCTAACTGAACCAACTGACAAAGCTAATACCCGTTTAGCTTGAAGAGTGAAAGAGCTGATATGGAAAAGGGTTAGGGTTTGTGTTGTTTGTGTTTTTTTTTGCATGTACAACAATATCAGGAAGAGTCTTGCCACAAAGCTTCAAAAGAGCTATCATCTTCTAGTTGGTATGTAATAACAGTTTTAACATGTCTCAAGTGGTTTTTTTTAAGTTTACTTTCTCCTTTTCTTATAACTGTTTGTCTGAGAATCATCGGACGGTTCTCAAGAAGTCCACTTCTTAAGATTTCTCCCAAAAAACAAAACAAAAAAAAACAAAACTCTGATCCTCCCTCACCTGTCAAGAGCCTCTTTGAAGCTTTTTCTCTGGACGTCAAACTGGAAGATGGTCCTCTCGCAGTCGGTGGAGGCGTTGTCGCTCCCGCCATGCTTCTTGAGGAAAGCATCAAAGCCATTTTCTGAGGGGTACTTCTCGCTGCCCATGAACACCACTGGGCACACAATGAAAAAATAGAAGAGTTGTAAATCAAAAAAGAAAGGAAAAAAAAATAAAATAAAAAGAACACAACCACAGCTACTTGGTGATTTGCCTTGCATTTGTGTTGTTTTTATTTACCGCATGTGGAAAGCTGGCCAAACAGATTGTGTGGCATTGTATTTTTCTGCCTAGGCCACAACAGCACTGGATAGAGTTTTTGATGACAGTCAAAATGAATGAACAATGCTTTTCTAACAGACCATTATAAACATTGTTCAACAATCACATTGGTAGAGGAGAAAATCTTTCCACTGACAGTAGCATCAGTAGACTGGAATGCAATTCAGAAGATATGTTGCCTTTCAAGAAGAAAGAGCAACTCTTGCTTTTTTGGACTAGAATAAAAACTTAATGCAACAATTTCCTTAACCATTCGGTGTTGCTTGATGGTGAGTATGGTGGACAAAGTAAAAGTAGCCAAAAACAGGTTAAGGAAAACAGTGTACCCCCCTCCCTCCCCACACCCACACATATTTCTTTAGTAAGTCTCCGTGTTTAAACTGTGGCAAATCAAAAAAAATTTGAGCACATTAAACTCTTTTTACATCTGACTCTGCCTGGCTGTTGTGGTTTTTTCTAAGACTTTTTCGGCCTTTATGAAACTCCAATAAGATACAGCAAAAAGTGCTTGATAGAGGAAAAGTTGTCTTGGAAGATCCAAGCCATCAACCTGGCCCGTGGTGTCGGACTCTTTAGAACACAATGTAAGAGTACTGTATGTAAGGGGGAGTTAACCCTTGACCAAGCAAAGATGAGAGTTTCCTTTTCCAAGAAATGACTTGACCCTCTCTGGTCGATTACTCACTGTGTTCCAGAAAGTGAGCGAGGCCGGGGAGGTCACTGGGGTCGCTGAAGCTGCCCACTCCAACACACAGTGCTGCTGCAGACTGACGCACACACACACGCACGCACACACACGCACACGCGCACACACACACACACACTTTTGAGTCTGGCTATATACTGTACTTAAATCTGGTGATACTAAAGCCTGATATAGCTTACTGTTTTGTGCCATAACCCTTGATTAAAAACTATTAAAAGAACATGGATGAACCAAACCATTGCACTGGGTGATATGTTCCTTCTTAACCATGAACAGGGGGACTGTAGTTTATTTTGAGTCATTCCCACATACACTGTCCTGCTGCTGTAAGTTATCACACCAAATCTGCGGCTGAAAATAATCCATACAAAAACTTTTTAGATACATTCATTAAAAAACTAATCTAAAGTGCCCATTATTTTTAGAGAACTGTTAACCTTATTGTATTCAACAATTTAACTATTACGATGAACGATTTACGTCTTCTGTAGGGACAATTGAGAATAGAGCTGAGGGCTGCAGACAGGGCAGGGAGCTGAGAAAGTATTTAGAGAAAAAACTAACAAATTAATTGTTTTGTTCTTTTCATGGTCTTTGTTGACAATGAGAAAATGTATTCTTTAAGTACAGTAGCTCAAGCCCTGTATGCATGGAAGCTTTAGGCACAGGTGTGCTAACAGTATTCAATAGTGCTGTACATAGTTTAAAGTTTGCGATGGCAATGATTTCAACGCAAATTTATTTGGTTTCAAAATGAGTTGAAGTGATTTCTTTTTGTCCTCCTAGACATGTAACATATGAAAAGAAAAAAAAAGAAAAAAATCACTCTCGCAGTGGTACCTGTTTCTCTGCATTTCCTTTCTTCTTTTTCCCCTTGTCATCATCTTCATCATCACTGCCCATCTCATCGTCATCATCTTCCTCCTCCTCGGACTCGTCCTCCATTTCATTTTCAGAATCATCGTCCTCCTCTTCCTCCTCCTCCTCTTCGCCTTCATCTTCATCATCTGAGTCCTCGTCTTCGGAAGCTGCTGGACCGCTGTAGTCTGAGATGAGCAGAGCTCGCAGCCCGTTGTCCAGCACAATATATCTGGAGGGAGTAAGGTCAAACGTGAAACAGCACAGAGAGCTTTGAGGAAAAGGTGCTGTTTCAGTTAATTTTACATCATCCATTGTTTTCTTAGCTATTTTGAACAGGCTGTAAGATCAAATGTCTCTTTGCAGACTGCATCTCATACCCTTTTGAGACCTTCTTTTATGCTTTTTCACAGCAAATTTCGCTGTGTATGCCCCTCAGAGGCCTGAGGCACTGGCGTGTGCTGATAGCATGAAATCATCCCATCAAACTACAATAATACTGTACTGATCCAGCTGGAAGAGAGGCGCGATATCATTTTTGGATCTGGGTTAGTGGATCTGGGTCATTTTCTCATCAATTTCACAGTTATGAATACGAGAAAATAGTATCCTCACATGTAGAATAGAATATCTGTATTGTCATTGTAACAGATACAACGAAATTAAGTGCAGTCCTTGTCAGTGCCAAACATCTATGAGGTAATATATACCATAATAAATAATAAATACATAGTAAAAAAAGCGGCATTTTGTGTGCATCATTGCACACAAAATCTAATTAATAACAGGGACTGAGAACAAATTACAAAATAGAAGAGATAAGTCATGTAACAGGGCCACAGTACAATGCATTATTGAAATACTCAGGAGAATGGCCACATGTAGTATGAAAGCTGTCATGTGGATTTCACTTAATTTACCTGTACTGTTTGGGGTCACTGGGGGACTTGATGATCTCGCTGTCTCCAACATTGTCCCCCCCTCCTTCTCCTCCTCCTCTTGTGTCCCCTGCAGCGTGGCACTCCTCCCGGGACACTGGGTCTGCACCTTCTGCTGAGCCTCCACCTTGGACCGAGCTTGAAGAGTCAAACGCTGGGGCGTTTCTGGATTTGTTTGTCTGCGGCATCTTCGGCAGAGATGATGAGACTTTGGCACTGCGGGCTGACAGCAAGGCGCGACCATAAACAACAGGACAGGTCGCTGTCACCGGCAATTTACTCCTCAGCACGGCGACACACCGTGTCAGTCTGAACAGAGCTATGATGAATACCCTCCCTGACGGTTGAGTATCGCAAAATGAAAGCTCACAAACCAATGGGACCGAAACAACACACATTAACAAATGCCCGGCTCTGTGGAATAGGCCTATAGGTTGGAACCTGAACTGACTGCGCGTGTACACACGTACACACGTACACGTACACACGTACACGTACACACACACACACACACACACACACACACACACACACACACACACACACACACACACACACACACACACACACAATACAGCTATTCACACAGGCTGTCTAGTGGCTTCGCCCTATTCAGCTAGGTGTCAGCTAAAATACGAGCCAGCCAGACCAACCCAACCTTAACCAACCTTTCATATAGCCTAGGCCTACACAGCAAGACTGAACACAGACAACCGAACAACCACAATAAAAACTGCCAATTAAGAAGTTGCCTATCCTTTACATACAGAGAAAGATAAACATAAATTTGTAGCCTACTACAGGCTAACCAAATAACTTCATTTCAACAAATTACAAATATTCTTTAGAATAAGCTTTGACGGTTATAAAGCTTATAGTTTGTTTCAAGGAAAAGCCGAACCGAAACTTTAACACGTAGAATGTAGCCGGTGCGACAACAATTTGTATCCATACCTTCCTCCCTGTTGACAGCAGAAGGGCCTCTGCATACATGAATACGAGTGTCCCTCCAACAAGAAGCGCTCTGATTTGCTGAGAAGATTCGGTGCTTCACTATGCCGCCCTCTGGTTGGTTCTAAGACCAAAGAGGCGTGGTTTGAGCGCTAACACGTGCGCACCGTGCAGTGGTTACAATTTGTAATAGCTGCAGGAAAAGGGACAGCGGCAGTGACAGTAGCCACCTGGATGGAAGCAGCAGCTGTTAGCCATCTGTTTATGATTATGACTGTTAGATTGAGAATGTTTAACCGATCATTTGTCATAGCCTGTAAATGTCATTTTGTCATCTCCTTAGCCAAGGCAGCCGGTCAGAAGTGAATTGGATGTGAATCGTCTTGTCAGCTAGCCACATGACGGCCACTGTACTCCCTGAAAGTTCTACCCCCCACATCTCCTAATGCACCTGTACAAGGCTCCAAGCAGGGATGATTGGTTTAGGTGCCGCTAGGTGGCAGGCATAGGCCACGAGGGATGTTGGGCACATTTAACACCTGATTTTTTAAATGGTCTGAGATTTAGATGTTTCCCAGGGTCCTATTAAAGGGCTATCCATCAGGGTTTTTTTCCACAGGATTTCAAGGGCTTTCCATTTAATTAATGTCCTTAATATAGGCTATGTATAAGTGGTCCACTGAGACATCAAAATAAGGTAGGTGTAAAAAAAAACAATTGAGTAAAAGCAGAGCAAACAGTGGATAAACCTGGGGTGAGTAAACAAAATGAAGAATTTATAGTAAGGGTTTGCTGAATTAGACCATCTCTTAGTAGGCTACTGTACCTCAAACATGCTCACATTCAAATGGTGAAACAAAATCTTATCATGAATAAGCCACATTGACATTTGTCCAAAGCTCTTCTTCAGTCTCCCCTCTGCAGCATGTTGGCATTTCACCCCTCCACTGTGCCAATATGTCCTCCCCCTCACTCACCAACTTGCTCTCTCTCTGTGTCTCTCTGTCTGAGGCCAATCTGATTTGCCCCTGGGCTTCTGTCGGCAGAAAGAGGTGATAAACACCGCAACCATGACAACCGGCGAGCCAGGCACACGCCTGAGTTCCTGTATCCTAATGGCTTTACTTGGCATCCTCTCCTCCTTTAATTCATCAAGTCCAGTCTTCACCTGAGCCGATGATAAGACACTCAGGACAGATGAAGGCAGCGTGCTTCCACTACAGTCTGAGCTTTCTCATCCTCATCTTTCAACATAAGCTGATGGTAGATCTATCAACATGTGAGAGGAAACACTGTTAACACTAAAACTTCCACATTGCTTTAAATAGAACTTTATTAGTCATATACATTTTTCCTCAGTCTGATTAAAATTAACAGAAATGTTAGCTTATTCATTCCTCTGGCTTGCTCTAAAGCATTCAGACATAAAATTAAAGTACTGAGCTGATAATCACAAATATAACCCATTGATCACTTATGGAGCCCTTGTGAGAACACACTGGCTGCATCTCTTGGCCCTTATTTGATAGCTCCTCGACTCCTCGGTCCTCGGCTGAACCGCAAGTTGTTCTGTCCCTCCTCGGTGAAGGCCGTCTCAAAGCTCTTATTTCTGCCCCGAGGAGCGAGCATCGAGGAGGGATCATCGAGGAGCTATAGGCGAGGATACACGAGAGCAGCCTTCCTGGAAGCCGTGCAGCTGAAGGAGTTGCTAACTCCACCCATACAGCTGACAAATTCATGTGACACTTAGAGGAAAGGTCGTCTCATCCCTCTAAAACACACTTGCTCGTTGCCTCTCTCCTCGCGTGACTTCCTCACGTCTCTCCCGTTCCTCCTCAGTGGGAGGGACTCAGACGCGAGGAAGGGAGGCAAGTGGAGGACTCGAGGAGGCAATTTAAGCAACATGAGATGCAGCGTATGAATGGTGTTTCCAAAAGGAAAGTTCTTGCACCAGGCGTACCTTAGCAGCCCTGGTGTAAGTACAGAGCCATTGCTTGGATGAAATTGCAAGGCTACGGTAATAGCAAAGATAAGCAGCCTATTAGAACTGTGTGAAAGTGCCTTTACATGCCTCACCATGTGAAAACTTTCAGAGCAGAATGGCAGGCCTGTGTTACTGATCGATTGGACAGGCCCCTGCAAACTTTGAACCTCCCCTTTAATGCCAACACACATGGCCTTTTCATGGTAAGGTGCATTGCATTAGCGTGGCTGGGATGTGAGCCGTCACAATTCCACATTTTTTCCACTTTTGTGTCCCTCTCTATGACGGAACCCAAATGGAAGTCCAGATTGGGCACCTCGGGCCTCCCCAGAAAAATGTGTCTTTGTCAAAACGCAATGTCGAACGCAGCCAGCTGAATCATTGTAGGTATTATGAATTTGTCCCCCTCTGTCAGCTTCCTGGAGAGACATAGGAGGCGCAGCAGCAAGTCTTTACCTTAAGATTCCAAGGGGGCAAGGTTCCCACAGCAACTGATTTGAATACTAATTAAAACAGGAGATTTGATTAATTAGTTCAACAATGTGTGTGCATGTGTATGTGTGTGTGAGTGCGTTACATGGCTCTCTGTATGTGTGTGTAGGAGTCGGCATGTTCTTGTGAGTCACGGTGTATCTTGTGTGTAGTTATGCTAAATGGGGAGGGGGTGTTAGGTGCCTAGTGTGTGTGTTTATGTGTGTGCTCATGAGCCTGTGGGTAATCCTGTGAATCACTACTGTGTTTCTAGTATGTGTGCTCGTATGTGTGTGTGTGTGTGTGTGTGTGTGTGTGTGTGTGTGTTTCATGTCTCCCGAGAGGCTTGTCCTTGCCTGCAGTACTACTGTGTGAATCAGAGGTGAGTCCTCTAGAGTTGCCCTCTGCTTTCATCTAGAGCTAATGACAGAACCACCTGCACTCCTGGCTATCCCCCTCTCCTCCCCCATATGTAGCCCCTCTATCTGTTGGCCTCTCTCCCCTTTCCTCTCCCCCTCTCCCTTCACCACACATCTTAGCCAGCCCTCACAAACCCCCAAATTCCCACTGCTCATTGTCTTCCTTTCACTCTCTCCCACAACTGGCCTCTTATTTTTTCTTCTCATCCTTCCCTCCCTCTCTTCCGGGCTCTCCTCCACTTGCTTTCTACTCTTTCCCACAGAGTGCAGGATGCCCTTGCCTGCCTCTCTGATTGCCTCATCCCACTGAGTAACTATAGACTGGGGCAGTGTGGGCCACAAAGAAACCAAAACACATGTTAAGGGGTAGTGCAACAGTATGTGAACAACGTGTAGCTTTAAGCAGATTTTCTGACCCATGGATTGGCAGAGTAGAGGAATAAACCACGTTCTTACGCTTGTCAGTGTGTCTGCTTGTCCTCAAGTCTTGAGTGTGTGTGCAATGGTGCATGCAAGTCGGTCCTGATGGATGTCTTGGAAACAAAAGCATAATTGCAGAGAGCTGCAAAAATGGCATGACCACTTCCTGCAATATGCCCACAGTGGAAGAGAAGAAGGAGTGAGCAGGGGGAGGAAAACAAAAGGGAAGAAATCAAAGTGAGAATGGTGTGTAAACCAGTCTGAATTGACAAGAGCCCACAGGAGAATCAAAGTAAGAAAGTAAAGAGGGATGAGAGGGAGAGAGAAGGGAGGGGGGAAAGGAAGAAAGGGGAGTGAAATAGAAGGAATTTAAGTATGATCTGTCAGAAATAATTCAGATGAGAGAAAGAAAAAGGCTTTGGAGAAGGAGAAAGCGGAGGAGGAAGAAAGGAGAAGTGGCTGAAGTGAAACAGCATGAATCCCCATCCATTTCAGCACTGGACAGCTCCGCAGCAGCACTAGGCCAGTATAAATAGATCCCCTACTTTGGAGGCGCCGTCAACGCTCCAAAAAAGTGCTTTATGTGCTCTGAGCGGCTCCTGCCCCTAGAGAACAGACACACAGGTATCTGATGGTGCCTGATAACCATCTTCTCTCAGTTCCTCTCTGTTTGTTTTCTTAATTTAGGGAGCCTCCACGGTTCAACGACAACACTACGGTGAGGAAAGTGAGTGTTTTTTCTCCCAGATTCTCCGTTACGGGAGTGGTTACACTCTGAGGTAGACAATATAGCCTCAGGTCTGGGATCATATTACCCCTGCCACAGATATGGCATCACCAATCACAGAGCTGGAAATAATATTTCAGTACAAAAACCTTATTTATATACATCAGCTGCAACCATGCATGTTAATAGGGACTTAAATGTGTGCAAGTGTCTGTAAGCAATCTCCACAAATGCATGTGTGTATTGTGACTGTGCATACATGCCCGGGCATCTTCCAGCTTGTTTCCATTGCAAGTGAGCATTAAGCAGCCTTGTGGGGAAGCTGTAATACAGCCTAATGCACCTGAGAGGCCCGAAATCTATAACCATCATCTACATCTTCCTGATATTACTGGAACCGTCTCTGTTACTGTTTCAGATAGGAATCTCCAGGGAGAGCTTTCCCCTCTACTGCTGCAGGGAGAGGTATGGGGAGAGAGAGAGAGGAAGGAGAGAGTGTGTGTGAGGCGGAGATGCACCTATCCAGTTCCTTCAGGGTGATTCACCTTAATGCACGCTGAAATCAATGTGAAATTGAACTGAAAATTGAACTTTCAGCTCAGTAATGTGGAAGACATGTTGTTATTAAATCTTTTCCTATAGCCATGAAACCAGCTGACTGATATTTGAATGCTTTTGAATGCTTGTTTTCAACTCTGTGGCACCATGGTGTCCTTGATGGAGACCCTGCCATTGGTCCACTTGGGGTCCTCAGGCTTCACAAAGGGCCTATAGCTGCCACTTAGAGGCAGTATTGATTGAGCAGCAGCCACCTATCAGGCTGTGGTTAGCCGGTGTAGGAAGCTAAATTCAGTGTTGGTGGGGGGGCTTCATTGCTCTCAATCTCCGCGGCATCTGTTGCGCCCACCGCCTCCATTTGGCCAGGCAGGTGTTTTGATGTAGGGCGCGCAGACGCCCGGGCCTCCCTGTAATCTCCGCTGTTGCCCTCATAAAAGTCACCACAGTTTTCCCGACTGATGCTGAGGGCGTGCGCGCGCGCGTGTGTATGTGCGCGACGAAGCCAGCTGGCACGAGTCGCCATGGTAACACACACAGGTTTCACGAAATCCGTCGGTGCTTAAGGGCAAGAGGAGAGATGAATAAACTAATGAGATTATAAATTATTGTCGGTATAGCTGAACAGTCGGGGTATTTTTACCAGACTGCACACGCGGGCAACGTGAGGAGAAAGTTTATAGGGCCCATTGTCTGTGACTCTGTAATCTGTTTATTATGAGGAACTGAACTGGCTCCTCTGGTGAGGAGGAACCCACCCTGCGCGCTTCATACCTTATACAAACTAGCAGTTTCGCACCGCCTTTATTGCATGATTAATTCCGGCACCTCCGTCCCCCCCCTTTCTCCTCTATGAATTACCCAGTTGTGTTTAAGATGAAGAGAGGATTCTCCATCACTACGCAGGCTACAACTCCGCGCATTGCACGCCTGTCCAGCGGACCAGTGCCGCAGCTCCCACGGGCTGCACAGTGGAAAAGCGGACCTGCATCCTAAAGCCAATCGTTTTTTTTTCTCTTTTTCTCTCTCTCTCTCTCTCCCGGTTTTTATCCTCCACCTCATTGCAGTCTTATCACGTCCCCCCCACCCCCTTGCTCTGCCACCCTCCCTCCCCATCCGCCTGAGCCGCTACAGGAGAGAAGAGAGAGAGAGAGAGGGAGAAGAGTGCGGCTGAATGTGAACGACATGTCGACAGTCAGCCTCTAAAGTGTTTTCTCGGTCGTTCCCTAATTCTTTGGCGGCGGACTGAGTGAGTATTACCCGCATCCCTGCTCTGCTAAGCGTCGCTGTGTGGATCAGAGAGGCTGGTGGGGAGAGACAGACAATGGGGAATGCAATTGGATTGCGTTACTCTGCCAAGGATTTTCATACATAGCCTGGTAAATGTCTTAATAGGTCCTGTTAATGACTAGGCTGTTTAATTGGTCATGCTTTAATTCTAGTAACTATTACAATTTGTGTGCTGTAATGTTGGGGGCTAATTGATTTTCTTGGAGGGCTGTGGGCTATCCAGGCTGATAGCCCCATACATTTGATCTGTGATGCTGCTGCTTGCCTGATAGTGCAGCTCTGTGCTGAGAGCAGGGGCCCATGTAAAAGCCAGATGCTTGGTGAGGCTCTATGTATTCTGACGGACAGAGAGGACAGAGAGGTAGACACTGGAATTATGTGACATGAATAATATGGTGAGGAATAAGCAGTGACCGTCATCTCTGGTTCGCTTGCGTCAGTGTGCAGGTCTAGAGGAGAAAGAGAAAAAAAATAACTCAGAGTCAGAGAGACTCAAGAAAGACAGAGAGGGAAGCCACACCTGTGTCAGGCCTGTTTGTTTTCAGATGGACATGATAGACATAGATAGACAGTTTTAAATTATGCTGTGCTGTCACCACTCAACAGATAAGTCCTTTCCCTTTTTTGTTACCATAATGATGCAGAGCTATGCCGACTGCTGACTAGTCCACTCGGCTGATTGAAGAAAGAGGCTTGAGTGTTGACTGTGTTTCTTCTTATGAAGTAGAGATGGCCATCCACCAAAGCAGGATCCCAGTGGTCTATCTGGACTCAGTATTGATCTCCTCGATAAAGGGGGCTTCAGGCCCAGCAATAAAAAAAAAATCTTCGACGAATAAAAAGACCTACTGGGACTGTGAATGGGTTGTATTCTGTATTGTCTTTTAATTTGTCAAACACTATCGAGCACGCTGGCCTAGATTGTCCTGTGTTTCTTGTGTGAAGCCTACATGCTCCAAACCACAAATGGGTGGATTGTCCTCATCTTGCAAGGGAATATGTGTTTTTTCACTTCTTGTGCTTTCGTTGTAGGATCATCCAACAAGTATTGCAGCATTACACTGGTTTGTTATGAAAGCACACATTCATCTACACGTGTATAGCTACCTGTTTCTGTACTTGGCAGGCCATGAAAGCACACTTTTTTTTGGGTATGGTTTGACCTTTCTCACATTGTTTTCAACACACACACACACACACACACGTAACTTGGCTCCAGCGCTGTTTCTCTGTGAAGCAGGCGTACATTGTGTGCAGGGCGAGAGGAGGACTTTGATGTAATCAATATCAGATTTCAGCTGTTTCACTGTGAGCTCTCATCCTGAGTGGCAGCCTTGACTGACTTCTTACTGCTTATGCAATCCCACTCCTCTCTCCCACCTCACCCGTTTCCTCTTCCTTTGCACCTATTCTCTGCCCATTACTCCTCCTTTATCTGTATGTCTCTGCTTTACTCCATTCCTTCACCTTTTTCCCATTTTCCTCCCCCTACTCTTCTCATTTCCACCTCTCCCTTCATCTTTTCCCGTCATAATCACCTCTGTGATTGCTCTTCCTCTCCCGGGCGGTGATGTTTTAACTGCTGCCTCCTTGTCTAACTCGCTGATGCTAGATTATTGCTGTATGATTACAGCCACCATACCATGATGATCATTATTGCATTTCGCATGGCAGTGTTCAACACTGTATGCACAGATCGAGATGCTTTATCCAATTTAGATCTCATTAAGACTTGAGAGGGAATATCCCCACTCATACTGTATCTCAGCTGTTTTTTGTTTTTGTTTCTAGGGCTAGTGCAACTCTGTTCTTCTTCAGTTGCTATAGCAGTGGCATCATCATCACCTCCACCATCACTATCACCATCAGCTCGTGTTCCTGTCCGTCATCGCACCGCCTTCATCAGCCCTTTTTGAAGATTTTGAAGAGTTTGGATTTGCAGCGATGCTTTCAGTCCACTGTCATTACCACAATAATGATTATGACAGGACTTGATGGCTGTTGATAACCTAACATATTCTGCTGATTGATAATATGGGGTTTCTCAGTCCTCATTCTTCTGTTCTCTGATTGCCATTCATCTTATTAAATGGAGCAGTTCATTAGACAGAAGCATTATGAATCTGATTTGCATTCGCCCATATTCATATTGCATACATTAAAACAACACATGGGTGACATTTCAGCTTCACCGGGCATTTGAGAGCACAGATGAATATATTCATCACAAGCTCTTTTTTCTCCCCCCCTACTTGTCCAAAAAGCCACTCTGAAAATGATAAAATGTGATTCACAGGTGAACTAGCCCACATGTTTGCCTTTGTTTTGCATGTTCAATGTCAGTGTTTGAATTTTTAATTCAAAAGCAATGTTGTAGCAGCTGAGAGACTGTTCAGCAGGTTGTTTTTAAATCAATATTTCCTGCTTTTGTGAACCCTGCAAATCCAAAGCCTTGTTTTCCTGTGCTAAATGTATCTTACATATGTTTACCATGATTCTGCTCATATCACGGCCTACTATGGCCTCCAGTTGGCCTATTCATCATTATTCCAATGTAATATAATTCTTTCCCCATGGCGCTCCAGTCTGTGTGATTTAACTTTTATTTTTTGACTGCTTTAGTATGCTTGTGATGTATCATCAATCTGATTCATCCTGAACTGACTTTTGCTGTTGCCTCCATAACTGTTTGCCCTCTTTTAATCGTGTGTGTGTGTGTGTGTGTGTGTGTGTGTGTGTGTGTGTGTGTGTGTGTGTGTGTGTGTGCATGTGCGTGTGTGTGCATGTGTGCGTGTAAATGTATGCGTGTACTCTATGTGCCGTGCAGTGCGGTGAAGGGCCAATGCCGGGCTGTAGCCCCAGGCTGCTGAGCTGAGAGGGAGAAGCAGGAGGATGCAGTGGGTCACTCTGACAGTGGCCCTGGGGTGTGTGTGTCTGTCCAGGGCGTCACACACCCCCACCCCTACCCCCACCTCCACACACACCCCTCTAGTGGACAACTCTGAGGAGGAAGTGGACGAGCCGTGCTTCGAGCCGTGCACGTGCGAGGTCAAAGAAGGCGTGCTGCACGTGCACTGCGATGGGCGGAGCTTCACTAATGTCAGCCAGGTATCATCCCTGTTCCGTTATCTGGCCATGCACATGGAACTGCACTGCACTACACTGCACTGCACTTTATTGCGCTGTCATTTATCTCATTAACATACCAGATCTCCAAGTCTAATATCCGCTCTCTAATGTGGCTTACGGGTGTTTCTAACTGTTAAATTCATGTAATTAATTGGATAACTAATCAGACCTCTAATTAATCATTCAGGTGTCACAGTCGTGGGTCCGCCCTTTCAAACTCAACCTCCAGAGGAACTCTCTGAGGCGTCTCTATAGCAACGGGTTTCAGCACCTTGGCAACGCAGTGTCGATAAACCTTGGCAACAATGCACTCCAGGACATCAAAGTGGGAGCTTTCCACGGGTTGGCCAAACTAAGACGCCTGTACCTCCACGAGAACAAGCTGGAGGTCTTCAGAAATGATACCTTCGCTGGCTTAGAGGCTCTGGAATACCTCCAGGTAGGCTTCAGAAGATAATCCATGTTGAGTAGCCATGATTGACAGGAGTATTGACAAATTTGCCCAAGATTACAATAGATAGATGTGACTGAAACAGTCAATGGCTAGTTGGTGGAGTCAGTGAAAGAATCTTCTCAGGATCTCTGTGCATTTTCAAAAGGAGAGTGCCTCAGCTTTCCTGCTGCCTTCATTCTATTTCTCCAATTGCAGCAATTATATGGTTATTACATTTTGTCTTTTTACCTGCAGGCCGACTACAATGTGATCAAACGAATCGACAGCGGTGCTCTGAGGTTTCTCTACAAGCTCCGGGTTCTCATCCTCAACGACAACCTGATCCCTGTCCTGCCCGCTCATCTGTTCAGGTTGGATTCTGATTATTTTACTGCAAAGCTTATAAATTATGTCTGGATGGATCTGCAGAAATATCAGTGTCAGACACAATTAGCCAGTCTGTACTGATGTCAAATTCATGTTTCTGTGGCACACTATTTCATATCATAAAAGATGGATTAATCATCAGATAAAAAGCATATTTCTCAGCAATGGAATGTGTAAACCTTTTTTTTTTTACTTGCTATTACATTGTCCTTTCAACTTTCCCCCTCCTCCTCCTGCTGCTCTAGATCTGTGTCTCTGACTCATCTGGACCTGCGGGGAAACCGTCTGAAGAGCCTGGCATATGCTGGGACCCTGGAGTATGTTGGTCGTTCCCTAATGGAGCTACAGCTGGAGGAGAATCCCTGGAACTGTGGCTGTGAGGCAGTGCAGCTACAGCAGTGGCTGGGTCAGATCCCCTACACGGCTGTAGTCGGGGACGTTACCTGCGAATATCCCTTTCATCTTCACGGCAAGGACCTGAGGGAAATTCCACGCAAAGAGCTGTGTGCTGACCTCCCAGACAAAGAGCTACAAGCAGAGGGGGGTGGTCCATCAGCAGGATCACAGCCCCAACATTTGCCCCCAAACTCTAAACCCAACTCCCACCCTGGGCGTGTCAGGCCGACTAAACCCTCCTCCATGGTTCACGGCTCCCGCCAGAACACTCATCCCTCCTCCACTTCGTCGTCCTCTTCCTCAGCGGAGCGTAAAGACAGGGAGAGGCAACCAAGGCCGACTAAAAGGCCTCGGCCGTCCAGAACATCCCCCACACCTCGCAGTCTGATGCCCAACCAGAATCCCCCCGTGGCTGGCTACCAAACACGACCCCCCATCCCCATAATTTGTCCCCTGGGTTGCACTTGCAACCTGCACATCATAGACCTCGGCCTGACCGTCAACTGCAAGGAGAACGGCTTCCTCAACGTGTCCCAGCTCACACCCCGGCCTCTCAATGGCCGCAAGCTGTACCTGAGTGGAAACTTAATCCAGAGGATCTACCGCACAGACTTCTGGAATTTCTCCAGCCTTGACCTGCTTCACCTGGGGAACAACCGGATCTCGTACCTCCAGGACGGGGCTTTCTCCAGCCTCACAAGCCTGAGGAGCCTCTACCTGAATGGGAACAACCTGGAAATGCTCAGTCCCCACATGTTCTTGGGGCTGCAGAACCTGCGGTAGGATTTTTTGTTTCTTTGGATCAATCGCAGCGTTTTAAGCCCGTTGCCTTCACTGCACTTCCTAAACTGAAACCACGTCAGCTTAAGTAGTTAGACATTTGTTTATAAGTATGTGGAAATTGATTTCACTGTAATACTGGCATAGCAAATAGCAGAGCATTTTGATTACCATTATGCCAGAATTTGACTGAAATGAAAAGGTGCCCATTCTCTTCCAGGAGTGTCATTTGTTAGTCACGCTGCCGGATGGCATGCTTCAGTTAAGGTGTGAGCCTGGTATGAGTGACAGCGTGAAAATGAATGGGTTTTTTTGTATTCACATACAGAGGTGTTAATAAGGCAGTCTGAATGGTGCCAGGAATTTTCTTTTTTGGAAAAAAGCCTATTATAAAAAGAGTTGTCAGAATGATGCATATGTATCATTGTCAGATTACAGCTTACAAAGATAATTCCTCTGCGAATAATGTATACAGCAAATATCTACAGTCAGTCATTGTATTTAAATTCAGTGAGCTACACTTTGTAGTGTTTGATTAAGACAACAGGTCAACTTTCGTCCTCTGCTATTAGAAGAATGAGAAGGTTTGTGCCATAATACCTTGTATTCAGAGGGTTGTTTAGCCTTTCAGCTCTACTGTCGCTATATTTCAAAATAAGTTTGAGAAAATCTACAGACCCACTCATTTGACTATTAATCAATGATAAAGATCCTCTATGGACGTTTAAAAAGTCTTCCTCTTAACCTCTCGTTAGCCTTTGTTAGTGACTCGAGGGCAAGTGAGCAGTAAGTAATTGAAACCAGATCTATTACTTATTACAGCAATGGAAGTATATTGGATCACTGGCATGCAAGGAAAAGTCTCCAGTCACACTTAAATCGCCCCTAAATTCACAGTGATTTCTATTATTGAAAAGAAACCTTAAAAATTCACTTTCTTAAATTTGACATGATGATCGGGCATGCCAAGGCAAGTGTAAAAAATCATCAGTGCAAAATTACACAATATCGTTCGACACTGACCAATTAATCAGCTGTAAAAAAGTGCAGATTAAATCATATTTCTGATATGACTTCTTTACTAAAAATATTCATTCATGTTATTATCATGCTGGGGTGCAGGAGCGGAAATTTTACTTCAAAATAAATCAATTTAAACGTGAAAATTCATACTGTGCTCTAATCAAGAACTACTTATTTATACAAAGCTAAGGCAAAGAATATGTAATGTTAACAGAGACACTGTAAAGCTGTCCTCTCCTCTCTTTAGGTATCTTTATTTTGAGTACAACGAGATCCATGAGGTAGATCCCGGGACCTTCAACTCCATGCCGTCCCTCCAGCTGTTGTTCCTCAACGCTAACCTGCTGCGGAGCCTCCCTCTTGGTGTTTTTTCTGGAGTTAATCTGGCTCGACTCAATCTACGAAACAACCACCTTCTGCAGCTTCCGATGGAGGGCGTGCTGGAGCACCTTACCGGACTGGTACAGGTTGGTGCAAACCTATGACTGTATTCACTGAATGAATGATTGAGGGGGTTTCTGTGCAGGTGGATGCTTGAAAAGATTGTTCTGATCTGCTGACCTGCTGGTTTGTAAATGAGTCAGATAGCTGGCACGAAGCTTTTAGCAGATTTAGGCCAAATAACATGCATTTTGATGAGTGATAGTGGCAGGGTGAAAAATGGAGATTATTGAATTCCATCACCCCTGTTGATTTACTAAACGAAAATGTGCATAATTATACAGAGTATGTTTATTTCAAATGTCAGACGATGATATTAAAAGAACTAATAGATTGCCAAGACACACATTACATTATCACAGCTTGATGTACTAAACTAAACAAGCTCAAATCTTTGATTGAGCCATACCCGCTTCTAAAACTTGTGGCAGCCCCTGATGTCCTGGCCTCTGGCACAGCTGCAGTTCTTTTCGTCATCTGCATCGTCTGTTGTTTTGAGAGCTCTGCTGTGGCGCGTGGGACTATGGTTGCGCCTCAGGTATTCTAATTGGAAAATTGCAATTGACTTGATTTGCATAAGTGGTCTTAATAAATCAGCAGCTAAACTGGAGAAAGCTGAACCCCTCAAGTTTTTGAGCATGGTTTGTACAGTAATTAACACACCCCTTTGTAAATAGACTGTATATGCTACAGTATGTGTTAAATTCACTGTTTTGTTAGACCTTACCTCACACAATCAACTGCAGCATTATGTGACTGGTTGCTGTACACAATGCACCGATAAGGACCGAACCCAAGGTATTACATATTTTTTATCCTGCCTACTCTCACTTCAGCAAATTTAGTGTACCAGGCTTTTCTTAAACAGCCAGAGTAGAATGAGTCGAAGTGGGTGTGGATTAGCCTGAATGTCATTGTGAATTTACGTTTTACTTTGCTCAGTAAAAAAAAGGTAGTGTGGGTGAGGCTGGCAGTTCAGAGACTGTTTCTAAATGTTTGCTCAGGGGAAGGGCGACGGTGGTTTATGGAGCTGGAGCAACCATGTGGAAGTGTATTATGTATGTGTGCTGGTATATACTTCTAATGTCCAGGAGCATTAAAGCATTCCCCAAATGGAAGTACACTGTGTGCCATATTCATGAAGCCCAGCAGTATCACCATTGTGGTGTTCAAAATCTGTAGCACGGTAATTTAATTCATTCATTTACCAGGGTTGTTATTACTCCAACAAAGCCACATTAGCGCTGCCCATGGACTGCAGAAAATAATGTGACAATGATATCACCTGTTGACTTACTGCTGGCCTGTTTGAAGCTCGGGAAGCGGGATTTCTGGGCGCTGACGTGCGTTTTTGGAGCCAGAGTTTGCACAGTTAAATCAAAGGGTAACACAGATGGAAGCAGGGTGAAGCTCGCAGCTGCTGTAAAAAAACAAACAAAAAAAACAGTCCATTTTGATAATCATAAAGCAGCAGCATGTATAGCTTTGAGTCATTGTCACCATCAAGAACAGGATTAAACCGTTACACCCACTTACATGCACTGATATTTTTTTTAAATACCTCCCTGACGTCGCTCTTATTAAAAAAGACATTAGTAAGACTTACAGAGAAAAATGTAATTGCCATGGTATCTATGATTTTCTTTAAACAAGTGAATTAATAGTAACACAAGAGCAAATGAGTTTTCCCTTTGACAACCAGTGAAAAGAAGATTGTAAAATCAAGTTAGGTGAATCAGAATCTGAGACTATGCCAGAAATATGTACAGTACAGGAAAACATATGTCTCTCTCAGTCAATGCAAAGAACATTGTGTAGTAGAGCAGCTCACTCTCATCATTGCCAGCTGCATTGAAGAAATTTGCCCACAGCCACATCTCACCTTGTGTGATGTCAGATAGAAAAACAATGCACACTCCTGAACGATTGACGAAAACAACACAGTATTCTCCAGGGACAGGTTTGACAGGAAACCATTTAATGCCCAACTAATATTCACCGGATTAGCAGTTTTAATTGAGTCTGTGTTGATACTTGTGCAAATTAATCTTCAAGGGGAACAGCTTGACATTTTGGGAAATAAACACTTATTTGCTTTCTTGTCGAGTTAGATGAGAAGATTGATACCACGCTCCTATCTGTCTGTTAAATATGAGGCTGCAGCCAGCAGCCGGTTAGCTTATTACTGTAACATAAAGACTGGAAACAGCTAACCACTCTGTCCAAAGGTAACACAATATGTCTTTGCATTATATCACATTTATATTAAATGTAAAAACAACACATGGCAGTGTTAAATGGGGGTTATATGCCGGCACTGCACTGCTCCCTATTCTTTGAGCTACGGTATACTGAATTGACTATACTGAATTATCACTGACGAGTCATTAGCTTTTAGCAGTGGAGTTGCTATGTAGGTTATTTCCTAAAATCCTATTAAAAGGCAGTGAAATCTATAGAAACAATAATACCATTATATGTTGGTTGCAAATAGTTGGCTGCTGAGCTATTAATCTTATTAAAAGTGCTTGAATAGGCTAGTTTTGTAGTTTTTCAGATCAGCAAACAACTGAACTTACTATCAACAGTAGTGCGGTCGCTTAGAAAAACTGATTCATAATTTCCACCTCTAATACTTATTACTTACTGAATATTACAATTCAACTTTCTATTATCAGACTAGCAGAGGAGTTTTGCTGTTGAAGCTAATATTTAGGGTTAGCAATCTTGGTAAAGTGGTTAGCAGCTAGCCACTAGCTAGGACAGGGAAATTATATTGGGTAGAGCATGGTCTTAATAGTTGATTTGAGTCTAAAACTCCACTGATAGTCAGGTTATAGAGTTAATTATAATCAGACATTTCCTTACCAGATCATATGTAGTAAATCTATTAAAAGGTTACCTGTCTGTAAAACTCTTTGCTTCTCTTAGTCTGGCCATTATTTTCAGTTGATTGGTTTACATCCTCCTAAATGCAAAACAAACCAGTGGATATGTTTATGCACTGAAAACAAGTTATAAATATATTTTGTAATATCAGCCAATATTTCACTTGAAACTGCACAGCACAGCAAAAACACAGGTGTTTTAGACATAAATACAGTACATTAGCTCAATAAAAGCCCCTGAAAATACCAAGCTTTTAGCAGTTGTGGCATATGACCAGTCATCTGGCAAGCATACCAATGTATTTTTCTATTTCAGGATGGAACATCCTATGCCAATAAAGCCACTTTACTGTGCAACAAATTGTTTCACTGCACTAAGATGAAAGGCAGGACTTTCTTAATAATTAATTATTAATATCCACGGTAACACTTTACTTGAAGGTATCTACATAAGAGTGACATTACACTGTCATGAACACCTGACACTGTCATGACACATGAACCCTAACCCTAACCCTAACCATAACCATAACTTGTCATGACAAAAAACGAACGAAAGAAGCATTATGTCATCAACGTTTATGACTTGTTTATAATGTTTATGACACGTTCGTGAGTGTCATGTAAAGTAAAGTAAAGTGTAACCATATCCACTTTTGATCAATTAATTGTGAACCATAAAACTGAGAATATTAGAATATAATCATTATACGGTCACATATCATATATGGTGCAATAACTCCATATGTATATAAAGTCACTTCACTGTGTTATTTATCTTGATTTTATATTTTTGCTATTTAAATTTTGCTATTTTAGATTTTGTTTGTTTGTTTATTTTTCATTGTCAACTGAGAGCTGCTAAACTGTGTTTCATTGTTGAAAACAGCGATAATAAATATGTATTCTATTCTATATATGGCGAGGTAATGAACTATAATATTGGATTATAGGTCAGCCCTATATATACTGTATCTATGTATGTGTCGTGAAACATTATTATTTTTAAAAACGCTTTCCTTTGTGTGTGGATTACAAAAAAAGACAATACAAAAACCTACATTCCTGGGCTCATTTTGTCGTTTGCTATTGTATTTTTCTGCAGGTAACAGGGCAAACATACTCTTCACTTCATGTCTACATACTTCCATAGCACTTTTTGGCACACCTCAAACACAGAAAATCCAGATATTTAATACAGCAGCATTAAAAGTTAGTTTGTTTTCCCTCAGAATAAAAGATCAAGGGCCTCTTTATAGACTCACCATGTTGCACTGATGTTCTGCAATCACACAGAAGCAGATGCCAATTTCTCTACTGACAATAGCCTCAATGGACCAGAAGCTCTTGCTCTTTGCTCTTTGCTATTACTACTGCTCTCTCTCCACGAAAATGAAACACAAACTGCTGGATAGAACAAGTTCATGCCCCTACTCAAGGGGTTGTTGAAGTCGCTCTGGGAAATATGGGAAATCACTGTCTGAGGTAGCAGTCGACGAGGCAGGCAAAGAAAGCGTGAGTACACTATGAAAGAAAATTACAACACTTAAAAAAAAAAACCTCTCAACATCACTGACTGATCTAACGGCATTACAGTGTCCATGAGTGAACTGCTTTGATACATTTCTCTGGCTTTGTATGTATAACATCTCACATATACTGTACTAGTAGCCATGAAGACGGGTTTCCAGTATACACACACATGTTTGTGTATACTGCAGGTTCTTCTTCTAATGCACTCTTTTAATTTCGCTCTGCGTATTATTTAAAAGACAATGAAACACATTCATCTCATCAGTGTGGAGAAGGCTTGGCAAGCTGAAGCTCAGGGTGCCTGTCGCCAGAAACTAGAGCAAAAATTCCTGCACCAGAACTTCCAAAACCTGCTTACAGTATATTGATTGTATTTCTTTGAACTAGCTGGAGCGATTCTGATGACTGACAGGATATCGCTGTTTGGGCAAAGTGATAAATTATAAGACACGGCTCACTGAGAACATCCTGAATTCCTCCCCTGATGTGATTTTTTATATGCTCTCAAGTAAATTTTGAACAATTATTGCTTGATCTTTGATCTACGTCATAATGATAAAACCCCACAAGAGCAAAATGTAGACCTCTGCGGCTAAAGTGTGGCAGTTAACACCCAAAATTGATATTGAATATGAAGATAGATATGAATAAGTCAGGCTGAATATATTTTCTGACTAAAGAGTTTTTTTGTGTTTTTCATGAATTTCTTCGTGAATATGTTAACTATACACATAAAAACAGTGAATTTTGCACATAAAACTGAAAAATTTAAACAAAACTCTGGCAGCTAAGTGTGTTTACTGAGTACACGGTATGATAATGATACAATTTCATTATCATACTGTTTGTGACTTTGTGGGTGAAATGAATTTACTAAAAGTATAGTAAATAAAAAATTGGTTTCATGCACTTGCATTTTCTCTTCCACTAGCACCTGTCGGCTGTCGGGCTAACCAAGGGTCTAATTTCCCTCCAAAACAGAGTTTTGATTGACAAGTTGACAGCAAATCACACACTAGGTGACCAGGCGTATAAATTGTAAACGGTGTTGGACATGTTGGACAGATGCTTGCAAAAGAGAAGGGGATAGAGCCCTTGGGATCTATGTGAAAGCAAACAGCTACCTGAAATAAAATGCTTCAAGAATTTCAACCAGATGGAGGATTGTAGTTATGAAAGTTATAAAACTGCATAAACAAGCTGACATTTTGGTCATACTGTGTTTATTTAAAATGTCACCTTGTTTTTCTTATGTGCATTCATGCTGAATTACAACCTAGCTGTGTCACAATGATGCTGAAACACGGAAAACTGCACTTTCTAGTGGACCTTTAATATAGTGGAAGTGTTTAAACTGAGGTAAAACTGAGGCAGAGTGTTTTTTCCACTTACACTCTATTCGCAATTATGTCATTATCAAAGCCACACAAAAGCCCACAGTGGGCTAACTCCAATAAAGTGAAGGAGCATCCTGTTGTTCAGTGTGAGGCATGGGGAAGTATAGTCGTACCATGGCTCCCACAACAGCAATGCTGAATCATCTCAAAAGGCATCCATCTATTTCTGCAAGCCAGGGAGTTGGCCTAACCAAATTAGCATGACAACATTTGTGCAAGCTGCTTGGAAGTTTGACAGAGAGAATATCAGCTTGCATTGCCAATGTCATTGCTAAAGATATGGAACAGATCAGTTCTGCAGACAATACAACGCAATGTGAGTGATTCCCATTGTGCATAATCTGCTTTACCCTTTTCAAAATGTGGCAAAGTGAATATTTGAGTTTGTTTTTAGGACACGCAATCAATAGCTGGCAGTGAGAAAATGGTTTTACGAGCATACCTATTGGATTATAGCACAGGGGAGAGTTGCATTACATCCTGTCTATTGTCAAAAAACAAAGTGCTGTGATACTCTCACATGCTCGTCACACAAAACCTGCCGGTGAGTTTTGTCAATAACCACTTATGTAATCTCTGAGTGGTCTTTATTGTAAACTGAAATATTCCTATAACCTGCTGTAGTACAGTACATGTGTGAACAAGTTGTAAAGAGAGCACTTGTGGGCGGTACAAGTTGAATTGGTCACTGCTCAGCTGTTCTCCTCTGTTGAGAGTATTACGTGCCTGTGCACAGCCATTTAGGAAATGTAAGCACTTCAGTGTTGATGACCCTTTAATGACATTATTTACATTAATCAGTACTCTGCATCACCTGCATATTTCAAAAAATCATTTAAAAACGCTGGCCATCGTGGAGAGCTGTATTCTATTATGCAAATGCGGAAAAACTCATTTTCCATATATTCTAGCTGGTGAAAGGCAGAGGTAGCAGAGAAAACATCATTTTTCTTGTTGTCATCTTATTAGAGTGCCAGCTACTGGCTTATTCTTCAACACAAGAGACAGTTACGAAGCTACGAATATATATCACAAGGATGTCAGCAGAATTATCCATTTTATTGTTTACATTCCACAAAGTGATTCATGAATTTGCATTGCACGGCACACCAGTAATTAGTGTACTATTACACAATGACAAAACACTGTGGTGTTATGTGTTTCTCCAGGTGGACCTGCAGCAGAACCCCTGGGAGTGCAACTGTGAAGCAGCTCCACTCAAGCGTTGGCTGGAGGGGCTCAGCGCGGTGGTGGTGGTGGGAGAGGTGGTCTGTCATTCCCCGGAAAAGACCAAAGGAGTAGACCTCCGCTCCCTCTCCATGGAGTTGCTCTGCCCTGAGCTGGAGCCCCAGGAGGACCAGGAGCACGAGCAGCAGACAGCCACCTCCACAGCCGTAGACAGCGGCGTTTCGCTTGGCTACCCCAGCTCAGGGCTGGGCCCCCTGATCCCTCCGGGGAAGGATTCAATCCCTCTGTCGGTGTTAGTGCTCAGCCTGCTGGTGTTGTTTGTGTCTGCATTCTTTGCGGCAGCGGCACTAATCGCCTACGCCCTGAGGAGGAGGGACAAGCTGCCGTTCCGTCGCCAAGGAGAGGTAGACTTGGCGGGCATCCAGATGGAGTGCGGAATCTTCACCGAGCAGACGCACCACCATCACCACCACCATCACCACGGCCTCCCCGAGACGCCGCCCCTGCCTCCGGCCGAACACAACCACGTCTACGACACGATCTTGCCCCCGGAGGCTGCGTCGAAAGGTCCCAACCCCGCTTCCGCCCCACACATGTGTAGCAACCCCATCTACAAAGAGGAGCAGGATGCATCGGTGAAACAGCGGCCGCCGCAGCCGCAGCAGCAGCAGACGTTTGCAGCTTCCAAAGAGAGCGAGGCAGGATACTGCTCTGCAGCAGAGAAGGAGAGGGAGTGGACTCTGGAAGTGTCCTCATCACCCATCAACTCCGTCACAGGAGCAATTGGGCCGCTCCCCGGCCTCCACGGGAACGGCATCCTCTGCCCCACAGTGATCGACAGCCAGGGACCCACCCCTAAGGTCGAACTGGTGGACTGCCTCTTCAGACTCCCTGCCCCCGAGTTCAGAGACCTGCCAGACAGGTACGCGAGGCCGCCGCCCCGATACCCTCACCCCCAAGACTCCAAACAGGACGCCAGACCCGACCAAACGCTCGTGGTCACCACCGCCAGCTCCACATCCGGCAGTGGTAACGGCAGCCAGAGTGAGCAGGGAGCGGGAGAGCAGAGAGCCAGACTGAGGACCACACCAGACTACATGGAGGTGCTGGACCGGTCTTACCAGTTTTAACACTCCCCCCCTTCCTCCTCCTCCTCCTCCTCCTCCTCCTCCTGCTACCCCTCTTCTCTTGTCTCCTCATCATCTCCCTCTCCGGTGTTGAATCATCCAGTAACAATGACTGCTGTACAGAGGCTGGTGTGGCTTTGAGAGGAGCCTGTAGGGGAGCGGGACTACACTACACACACGTTTATTCCTGGATAACGAGCTGAGGTCAGTTTTTGTATTTTCCCCCACAACTGGCGTATAGGTTGGTGTTTGGCAAGGATTAGCTGATCCCAGATCTCTGCCTGGAGGCGAAACTTCAGCTGCAGCTACAACAGAATTTTATCCTCTATTACGCCTCACAATCGTAAAGCACTGAGGCTCCGTTTTTCTACTCAGCGCCACAATGAGCAGGAGACAGTGTGGGGGTGGTGGTGGGCGTCAGTGTTTATATTATCAATCTCAAAAGACCACTGGCTCTTTGCAACATCAAACACCGAGTCATAAACTGTGACAGCCAGAAGGTGTGGAGCAAACTGGGTGGACGTGTAAGATGGAGAAACGACAGAGACAAAGCGAGAGGGAGAGAAATGACTGAAAACAGCCAAGTGCCTTAGCAATGAACAGCCAGCAGTGTGGTCAATGCTTATTTTTCTATGAATACAGATCTATTTATCTAAACAAAGGTTTGACTACCAACGGATGGGACGCTGATGGACGACTGAGACTGAAACCAATCAAAGCCGCCGAATAATTGCATTCCCTGGATGAGCCAAAAATAATAATATACCCAGTCAATATTGGAGTCTTTGTATGCAGTTCAGTTCATTTTCATCTCATCCAGTTGACTTAATTTGCTTATCCAGTTGAATTTTTACAGGGCTAGATGAGGGACATATCCAGGAATAGTTGGTTGCTGTGTGAAATGATGAAACAATTCTGGTTTTATGGATGAAAGGATACAGAAATTATTATTTTTTTTTTTAATGCAAGACAAAACAAAGAAAGGCCGACATATGGAAGGACATTGTGGCAATGGATGGATTTTGGATTTCTTAATCAGCCAGACTTAATGAGGCCACGAGGACCTATGCTCCCCGTTTTCTTTCATGGGACAAAGGCACAGAGGTTATTGTATTGATTTTTAAGTATTTCTCAGAGGAAAATTGATTGGCAAAAAAAGACAATGAACAAAAAAAAAAACACAGGACGTGACGGCATTTTTTGGGACAGACACTTCTATCAACTATCGATTATTATCTTTTACGGAGGTACCTTTTTATGCTTTCATCTCCTACCAATAGTAGAGGCAGTTGTGAATATATTTATTCTTAGTTTTTGCGTGTTGAAGCTCTCCTGTAAAGGATCATGTTATATTAATGTATAGGATGATTCTGCATCTGGTTCAGCCTTCTTACCGCCGACCCACGAAATACAATAAAGGGTGCTACGTAACAACCTTGCAATGGCAGCTACTGTGTGACACACACACACACACACACACACACACACACACACACAACCTGAACCCCATAAATGCACACTCACTTTCTCCATTGCTTTAATAGTGCATGAAAGAAACAGCTCGAGGTATGCTAAGCCTGTGAGCTTGTCCACGCAGCGTGTTAGAGATCAGATGAGAGTTGAGCCTGCAGGGTTCCTAACACACTAAAGGATGGAAATAGAAGTTAATAGTGTGAAATCTACCACATTAATGGTATAAAATCAATACAATTTATTTGTGAAATAAGGCCATTTAAGGCTGGTGGCCCCGGGGCCAAGGTTGGGAATTGCTCAATCTTTTGCCAGCCCTGTTTCTTTCTTAATGATTTTCTCCATCTTCCTTCCTTTCTTCTACTTTCATCTCTCCGTTTGATTTGCTCTCTTCTTTTTTTGCTTCCCTTTTTCTTCTCCTTCTCACCTTTCCATTTTGTTCTTTCCTCTCTCCTCTACTTTCCCTTCCCTTTCTTTTTCTCTTTGTGCTCTGGCTTTCAGCGAAGCCTCACAGGACACACACAGAGATATGCTGTTCTATATGCTGCTCAACACACAGGTAGCTCGCACTGAAGTGTGTCTGTGTGTATGTGTGAGAGAGAGAGAAAGAGAGTGTGTTTTTTTTGTTTCTTTCTGCTGGGCTCTTTCCATCCTTCGGTGATGAGTGCAGTTCTTCAGACGCCTCCTCACTCTCAGTGTTCAGAACTCTGTTGCACAGATAATCCCCCTGTGGGCGCGTTGGTGTGTATGTGTGCGTGTGTGTGTGTGTGTGTGTGTGTGTGTGTGTGTGTGTGTGTGTGTGTGTAGGGTGTGCCTTTCTTTGTAGGTGTGTGTTTAAGAAAGTGTGTGAAGCAGGGTGTTTGCGGAGCTAGTTGAGAGTCTGTTTGTGTGTGCGTGACGGAGAGAGGGAGTGCGGCACCACAGCCTCAGTCCAGCCTTAATCCTCTAAACTGTGTAGTTCACTCATGCCACATCAGCCCCATTGTGTCTACAGACAAAGAAGCCCAGTTAAAACTAAATGCCAGTTAAAGCAACAAACGACTAATTATAGCATCATTCTCTCCGTCCTATTCTCTCTCTTTTCCTCACTTTTTAACGCTTCATTCTCACATCCTCTGCCCGTGAACGCCTGATTTCTGCAACACTTTCTGTTCTGGACTCGTTCCGTGTATGTGTATGTGTGTTTGACTATCTGACAGCTTTGCTATGGTTCATGTGTTTGGGTCCTGTCAGAGCTGTCCTGTCACTGTGTGAAAAAAAATCATTCATTTCCAAGAGTCGAGGATGAAAGCGTCTTTAGACTTCAAACGCCTGTGGGCCTCTGTGGCTTAGATTGCCTCTCGCTCTTCCTCCACCGCTGTGTCATTTATTCCTTTAAAAAAAAAAACAAGAAAAAAATAAAAACAGTGCGGCTGTGACATCGGTTAAGTAGAGATGGCAGAGACATGGCAAGGAGCTGGACAATTAGCCTGATTAAAACACTGTCATTTCGCATAATAGATTTAACCCAAGCTGTGATAGGCGGATCCTTTCTGAGTGAACTTGTGTGTGCATGTTTGTGAGCGTGTGTGTGCGTGTGTGAGTGTGAGTGTGAAGTCATGAAACCATATTCTTCTCTGCATAAACATGTGGGGTATTAAAAATGCACAGTTGGGCATAGTTTGATGTCAGTGAAAAGAGATCTATTTAAAAGTCATAGTGCATAGCTGCAGAAGCTTTGGTGTTTGGGCATGACAAATAGTTGTGGTAGAGCTGGTCATCTCACACACACACACACACACACACACACACACACACACGTATCAGTGCTGCAAACTGTGCACACACTTTCTCCATACAAATACAGATGCACAAGTGAACAAAGTCCATTTGAATATGTACACAAACTGCACATACAAGCACACATGCAGACACACATCTGCGTCTGCTGCAGCGCCGTGATGTTATTTGGTTGCTCTGCATTGCAGTAATCGGCTCCACTCTTCTCCTCTGCTCTCACCCACAGACAATCACTGGCTCTCAATGGACAACATCAGCAAGGGAAATACCTACAAAGAGAGCGAGAGACATAGAGAGAGAGAGAGAGAGTGAGAGAGAGCGAGACGGAGAGGGGAGGGTAAGGAGGATGCTGGAAGGGAGAGGATGATGAGAAGGTAGGGAGGGAAAGAGGGACTAAAAAGGACAGAGGGAGATTTGAGGGAGGATGGGAGGAGATGAAAAGAAGGGGAGAAAGATCAGCGAGCGGGTGTTTCCAGGCTTAAGGCTGCTGGAGGACTTGTTAATATGTGTGCGAGAGGAGAGTTACAGTAGGTAGTGAGACACAGAGAAGAAGAAAGTACCTACAGTATATGTGTAAAGCAGACACAGATACTATGTTTGCCTTTGTGAAGCCACACATTTTCTGGCCACCTTTGCTTTGTGTCTGCTCTCCGGCACGCGACGCCACCCACATGATCTCTGTAAAGACTCTGAGCTCAATTACGTGTCTGCCAAACAGTTACGGTCAGAAGAGGAAGATTTCCGGGCCTCTCAGTGTAACATGACAATACTTATTTACAGTGTTGTGAAGCAAAATGGCGGATTATTCGGCGTGTTGGCTAGGTGTTATTATAGTAAGCTGATATGTGTCTGTTACTGTGTCATTCTGCAGTTCCAGTAAGCTGGTGTGGAGACACTAAGATGGCAGGGACCGGGCCCGGTTGACGTTGAAAGCATCACATGAGCTTTACAGGCGTTGTGCTGCAGTATGTGTGTCTGGGTGTGTGTGTGCGTGGTTTTATATCTAGGTTTGTGTTTGAAAGATCAGGAACAGAATAAGGAGAATGTGGATGAGAGGATGGAAGAACCAGGGAGTTATTGTTTTTTCAGATTTTTCACAGAAATATACTTTCTGAATGAAGTAGATTGATTTGAAAAGATTTTCACTCTGATTTTAAGTCCCCACACATCCCAAAAAGTTTCCTGCTGCAATAAAAAAAAAAAAATAGGGGGAATATAGATGACCTGCTGATCATGCATTCCAGAAAGTAATAATGAGAAAGGTTAAACTACGGATGTATTTTTGCTACAAATGTATTTTCAAAATATGATTTTCACTCGGATATTGCTATTATTGATTTTTTTTTTTTATCCAATTTTCCGCTTTTTAAATATTCACTATATATGAATCATTCGCTGGATTGAGAGCTACAACAAAAACTACAAGGATCAGTGTCTCTCTGAAACAACTATAAGAGTGTTGATCGTACCATACATTCTGATTTGTGAATGTGTTTCCCCACCGCGTTTCGGCATGTTTCCCGTTTCCTCCCCTGTCAGGAGTGAGCCAGGAGCTGAGGATTAGAGCCTACCTCAGCACTGGAGTGCCTGGTGGCTGCTATAGCACAGCTCCAATCACCTCCTAAATACCCCAGCTGGTGGTTTTAGTATTGAGAGGCAGTGGGCCACACAACTGTCGACTTTGCACTTCATTTTATGATAAACTTAAGTCGGTTTTAATCTCTGCCCGTCGCCATGTGTTGAACCAGTGTTTGGAACATGTTTATCTGGCGCGGAAAGGCGACTGGAGTGGGAGCCAGGGGAGGGCACCCGTTCACAGAGATAACCCAGAATATCTGCCGCTCTGAAACTGGCAGTGCGATTGTGTTTATGTGTCTGGGTGCAGGGGCGTACTGTAACAGTGATTTATGGGCCCTGTGCATAGAGGGGAACTCTGGGACCTCTTTTTACTTTTTCATCACCAGAGCGATGGAATCAAACATCTAAATCCACCCAGCCGTAACACAAAGTTCACACATTTTGATTTACTCATCAGTTCTCAAAAGACCTTAGGTTTTTAGGTGCTACCCTGATGGCACTTATCTGTCAAGACTATACAGGAATGGCAGGAAGACAATAACATCAGTATAACCCTGCAATGAGGAGTAATTTACACCTTGGGAAGCTTATAATGTAAAATTTTTGCCCTAAGCCCTAAAGTCCATTTTTTTCCCAGGTTTCTTTGGGGGGAATTTTGCCTTGGGAGAGAGACAGGCGGCTATCACGCAGCAAGGGTCCCAATGCAAACAGTTTACTACCAACATCCAAGCCACTGTGATGCCCCAGAGTCAGTATTTTTAATAACTGTCTCGCTCTCTTTCTTACACACGCACGCGCACGCGCACGCACACGCACACGCACACATACACACACACACGTTGGGTAGACTTGTGACACAGGTGTGCATTCGGTGCAATAAAAACATTGCCTCGTCTGCTGCTGTTTTGTCAACCTATCCATCATCATATAGTAACAAGTGAATCGACTGAAAATATTGATATCAACTGGAGTTATGTTCAGTAGCGCTCAAGAGACACTAGTTAGCAAACCATCACACTAACAAACAAAATCTTTACAGCTGCACCAAGCAATATGTTTATACTAACAACTGGTCAAATGACTTCATGTAATGGGAAAGTAGATATGCCTGTAATATAAGGTTACAGGCATATCTATGTTACTCTAGTGAAGTGTGTGTGTGTGTGTGTGTGTGTGTGTGTGTGTGTGTGTGTGTGTGTGTGTGGAGAGTTGAGGAGTTCAGGCTTGCTGGTACATGCATGAGTGTGTGTGTGTGTGTGTGTGTGTGTGTGTGTGTGTGTGTGTGTGTGTGTGTGTGTGTGTGTGTGTGTGTGTGTGTGTGTGTGAGAGAGATGAAGCAAGACCGAAACAAAATCATCAGTATGCATGGTACGCACTGTAACATTGGAACTTTATTACAATTTGAAGTAATATTTAATAGTGACATTTAACGTTTAATAGCAGTATTTATATTTCATGCCCTTACTTGACCTAAACCTGCAGTTAATTATTTTCTGTTAAGTTTTGAAGCCATGGGTTGGGATGTTGGTGCACTGGATTGCATTAAATTGTAGCCTGCAGGTATTCGTGTCTTTATGTTCACCCCTTGCACTTTTAACGATCAGTCTTCAAAATCTGTCTAGAGGAAACTATTCTTTCCTGATTTTATTCCAATGTATTCTAATTTATATTTGTATTCCTGTTGGCTCACTTTGTCACACGAATGCCATAAAGTATCTACGGTTAGCCTCGTGATCAGCGTGACAAAAGATTAAATAGTTACGGCCCTGACAACTTTCCCGAGTTTTAAAATCCTGTCTGTGAGTATTACAAACCGTTGTGCAGTCTTTTGGCATATTGTGTGTTTTATATGTTTGTCATTTTGATGATTTCCACCAATCCATGTTTCAAAAACCCAGAGCAGTGTGAAATAGAAGTGTAAAATCTTCATAAATATACACTTGGGAATGACAAAAGGCATTTTAGTTCAGACGGTTTAGGGGCCATGGCTCATCCCGGGGAGCTGCTGTTTATATGAATGTGGGTATAAGAAAAGATGTGCATGTGTGTGCGTGCGCGTGTGTGTATGTGTGTGTGTTTACTGAATGAGAAGCGGTTTGTACTGTACGTGCACGTGCCAGTTTTTCAGCCGTGGAATGAATCAGATCTGCTCTCACGACTGCATACCTCTCTCCAACTGGGGACTCGTAAAAGAAAGCCCTACATGAAATCCATTATGCTTAATTCCCCAAATCCATAATACCCTCAGAGGTCTTAATCTCCATCCCATTCTTATATAAATTAGCTTCCTCGTCTCTGGCAGACAGAGCTTTCTGAGTCGACACCAAATGCCCAGACCTCTCCGCTCTGAGTTGGGTAAAATCACTGCTACTATAAGGAACAGCCATGATCTTGTCTTCGGCCGCAGCACTTTGAAGGAATGGTTCGACATTTTGGGAAATTGGCTTACTCGCTTTCTGGTGGAGGGTTAGATGAGAAGATTGATACCACTCATTAAATATAAGGTGATCTTAGCTCAGCTTAGCACAATGACTTTAAACGGGGAAACAGCTAGCCTGGCTTTGCACCAATATCTCTAAAGATCACATTTTGGCAAACTGGCACCATTAAAAATATGCTGAATTAGCTGTGAGCCGTTATTGTTTACAATCTACCATTGGATGTACAGACAACTAGCACTGGGTTACTTTGATACTGAAGAGAAACTTCAAAGTGTGATGACTCTCAGGCAAGTTCTGGAGTTATAAGAAACATTTTTCTATTGTCTTTAAGCGGGTTTATGGATGTTTATTCGCACATCTGAGATAAAGCTATCCTCTGAAAGTGTAAGTCACACTGAATCTGAAAAACTGCGTGTCATGTCTGTGTTCAGATTTTACTGAGTTGTGGGTTCTACTTTTGAAACAAATCGCAGCAATCAGGTGCTAAGGAGGGGTTTAAAGTATCTTAATTGCCCCCATGAGCTGTGATGCAAGCCAAACTACAAAAACTTCCCGTTGTTCTTAGAATACCAGCATGCACCTGTCTTTGCCTCACGTTCACGATTAGAAATTTCCACCTCTAGTCCCACATCTCTCCCTATGCACCACGCCCCCCTGTGGAGGCATTCCTCAGTGTGAAAACCTTTGGATTTTCCAAACCTCTATTGGAGTACCGCTTGTCCTGCATGTTTTAGATGTATCGCATGCATCCAACACAGCTGATTCAAATGATAAACTTGTTATGAACTCGGCTGTGTTGGAGCACGGAGAGATGTAAAACATGCAGGATAAGGGGAACTCCAGGAGAGGTTTGGGAAACAAACCAAAATATTACAAGTTCATTATTTAGCTGTAGGACAGAGCCGTGCTAGTTGATTGCCATAATTTCCAGTCTTTGCGCTAAGCTAAGCTAAGTGCCTTCTGGCTATAGCTTCACATTTACTGCACAAGTATTAAGAGTGATATCAATCTTGTCATCTAACTCTCTGCCAGAAAGCAAATTTCCCAAAATGTCTAACTTTTTGCTTTAACAGCAGAGGGACGACGACATCTCACAGCCCACCAGGAAACAAAATTAACTTGTTATTTTAAGGGGACGCCCAGTGAGGGAGAGAAACTACGTTTTTTTTTTTTTTTCGTTTTGTCAGGCTTAGATGGGTGTTTTTTTTGGCCTCCAGTTTCTTTTTTGTTTGGGGCATCTGTCAGAGGGTGTTCTCTCGAAAGTGGTTCTAGGACAAGGATGAGTGAAGCGTTGCAGTGTGTGTGTGTGTGTGTGTGTGTGTGTGTGTGTGTGTGTGTGTGTGTGTGTGTGTGTGTGTGTGTGTGTGTTGCCAGATAACCGGGGGCGATGCACCACAGTTTCGAACCAGGAAATAAAAACAACATTCCAAAGAGAATAATGCAGCAGGAGGAGGAACCTAGTTCTACCGAGGTCCCCTGGCATTGCTCGCTAGCTAGCTAGAGAGTGTGTGTGAGAGTGAGTGAGTGTGTGTGTGTGTGTGTGTGTGTGTGTCTATGTGCCTGTCCCAGCTTTTGTGCATCTTTGTGTGTGCTGGTTATGTACACATGCTTGTCCTCCAGCACAAGAATGAATTACACACACACACACACACACACACACGCACAAAGTCACATAATTAGTGCTGGGTCCCCACAGCGGCATATTCCAAAGATTTTTCTCCACATTTCTAAAGAACACAATGTTATGCTTTTCTCTGTCGCAACATTAATCAAGGGGAAAGACTTTTACTGTTTTTCAGCACATTATTTTTAACCCCCTTCCTCCCTCTTTACTTATTCTCCGTAACTCTATTACCCCTCACTCTCCTCTTAATCGCTCCTACTTTCAAACACCTCCCTCTGTAATTATTTCCTTCCTATCTCCCCCATCTCCCTCCCCCTCTTTTTATTATTTCTGCCTCCCTCGCCATCCTTCCCCCTTCGTTACTTCTAATTTAATCTCACTTTGTTTTTACTATGTCCCCCTCATCCCTCCATCCCTTCCCCTTTTCCTTTCTCTCTCCTCGGTCTGTCTCTGTTAAATGGGAGCAGTGACCCCATTACGGAGCGTTGGTACGGAGGAGCGGAGGAGGAAGAGGAGGAGAGGGAAGGAGGAGCAGGAGGAGGAGAGGATGGGAGGAAGGATTGCGTTCTCGGTGTTTGAATGGGATGATTAATGAGCGTCGCCTCCAGAGGGTGTTATCCCTGCTCTGGACCAGCAGGGACACCACTGGGTCACCTCTGGTCACACACACACACACAACACACACACACACACACACACACACACGCACACACGCACACACAGCTCTGATACACACTAATACAGTGTACACAAAGGCTTTTACACTCTGCAAGCATACTGTAAAAGTGCACACACACACACACACACACACACACACCTCACAACACCCGTCACCGCTGACATTATCATTAACAATGGTGGGACAATGGGATCGGGGGCCACAATAGCAAACACAACCCAGAGGCTGGAAGTGTTCGCAGTTCATGAGCTGAGTGTTACGAGACCCACTGCTGCTGTCACTGCGCTGCTGCTGCTTGGGCAGATTTCTTCCTCAGGCAACGCTTTCCTGCCAATTCACTTGCAGATACTTTATGTGATTGATCGATTTGATGACTTGATTGGATCCTGAATCTGAATATTGAAATCTTGATATTGAATGTTCTCTTTAATGATCAAGCGTAGAGCTGCAACAAACTATTTTCTGACTAAATGTTCCATACTGATTAATCTGTTAATTATTCTTCAATTAATGGAGTCATTATCTTGTCCAGTGGGCCTGTCTGTCATGCCCCTCTTTGGAGGCTAAAAAGATCTGTTATCTAATAATGTGTGCAGCCTCAACGGTCTCTCCTGTTACGTTGACAGTGACCCTTTGACCACATTGGCCTTCTTTGTGCTTTTTTCTTGACTTCCGGCTTGACTGATTACAATTGTTCGACGTCTCTATTTGAAGAGCCTCACCTGTTTTTCTTCTCCTCCCGGTTAAAAATCTGTCCACCATGTACTTTACATTACACTTTTGTTTTGTTGTCTGAATGACACTTACTACCCTGAATACTAAAAAAGCACCCGGGTTTGTTTATTGACATGACAGAACAGATTCCAAACGAAAGATATTTCATTCGATCACATACGTAACAGAGAAAATAAGAAAATACTCACATCTGAGAGGCTGGAACCAACTAACATTTGGCCCCTTTTTGCATAATAAATGACAAATGATTAATTGATTGTCAAATTTGTTAGCTATGAATGTTCTGTTGATTAACTAATTATTTAATCAACTTATTTCCGCACTACCAAGCACTTAAAAATTTAATTATATACGTAAAATGATATAAGACTTGATTACAGTGTTTTGATGAGAAAAGAGGAATTAGATTGACACCATAGGTGTTTTTGGAAGGTGTAAAAGCTCTGTTTGAGAATTCTTTTTGGAGTCTGCTGTGTTTGCCCTCATTTTTATTTTCCTCTTTCATTCAGTCACTCCACAGGACATTCTTCTTCTGCCTCTCCCCCACTGTTTCTGCCTCTATAGAAACTGCTCTCGTATACTTCAGCCACATGTGGACAGTTGATGGCAAAATGAATTTCACTCATTCCCACAATGATGAGAGACGATGGGAGACCGGGGCACTGTCGATGTTGACTGCAGCACTTGAAGATGCTGCGGTAAATCATTTCAAAATATATTAAGCCACCCACATCTAAACCAAATGCTGCACAGGTCTTTATTTAGCATTTTTCAAGCTCGACAAAACTTCTTATGACAGTGAATTTGCAATTATAAGTAAGATTACCCTGCGACTTCACAAGAGGTTAGACAGCTGCAAACACAATTGTTGAATCTAATAAATACGCAGCAAACTACCCAAAAACAGCACAGCTGAGCCGACTCAGCAGAGCACAATGTGCTGCCCTGTTCAACTCATTCCAACCCAGAAGGGCTTTTTAAATGTTGCAATGTAAATGCAGCATTCGCACATTCACAGCTCTGCCGAGTCTTTGACTTCATTTATTCAAATAATGGGCTGGTTATAAAACAACACACGCATACACACACAGCTGTCATGTGAGAGTTGCTACTTTCAGGAGCTTCTTTTGCTCTTGCTTCCAAGATCTTCCAGTTTCCCCCGTTCAACCTATATTTCTCTTCACTCGATTATTGCTGCATTACACCTGACTGCCTTCCAGCTCGCTTTCTCCATCTCTCATTCCGGTCTCATGGAAACACTGAACCGTGCACTCTCTTTCTCCATCCTTCCATCTGCCTCACTCTCTATTAAAGGCACGCACTTGAAGTCATTCTCTTTCACTCAAGATCAAACAGTGTATCAGAAAAAAAGCCGAATTGGACACAGAGCACCTGTTTACACTTGATTTTGTAGGGCGAGCTCCTGTCCACCTGCACCGGACTGGACTTTCATTTTCTTTATCTGACCGTGATAATCCACTTAGCAGCGCAACTTCTGGTTTCCTTTAGTGTCCTTGGCTGCGTTTCCAGAAAGCATCTTAGCATTAAATTTCTCTCTCTTCACTGTCTGTATATCTAATGCACAGAAGTGCGGCCAATGTGCACTTTGGAAGCCCTGAATAGGGATAAGAATGATGTGACATTTCACTTTCAGTGACAATTTCCTCTTACAGTGTACCCTGTTTTTGGCAAGACTCTAGCATGGAGCTAGAACAGGGGCAGTGCATTTTGGCATTGAAAAGAAATACACTCACCTAAAGCATTATTAGGAACACCTCTTAAATTTCTTGTTAATTCAATTATCTAATCAACCAATCCCAGCTGCTTCAGTGCATTTGGTCCACTAGCGGCGCCAGGATTTTGATTGTAGGTGGGCCTCCAGCAACTGGATGGGCCAGTTAAAATAAGCCAAAACACTATAGACAGCCAGACACTAACGTTAATGTTAGCCTACTTGCCTTGCTGGTGTGCGGGGGTGGCTACGGGAGGACTTGATGGGGAGAGGGCGGCCGAGCAGGATGGTCACTTGTAACCGTGTTACTTAAAATGGCAGGAGTTTCCTCTTCCTGCTCCTCGGAGCGTTTCTTGCTGAATTTAAATGAAAACAAGTTGCTTTGCTTTGCGTTTCATATTAGCTAATAGCTACAGTCTGTGTCTGTCTCATTGAGCTTACTTGAAAAGCTTGCGCGCAAACGTCATTCATTTCATTGGATCACTTGCTGGTGAAGATGCAGCCTGTGGGCAGGCTTAAGAGTCCACACGTGGGGTAGAAGCCGCTGATTGGCTGAGAAGCTTTCACTCAAAGCTTTCCTCGGGCTGCTTATTGGATGAACTGCTGGGTCAAAATGGGCGGGCCCGGACCTAAAATGGGTGGGCCCAGACCCACCCGGGCCCAATGGTAGCGCCGCGGGTGGTGTGGTCCTGGTGTAGACAATCTCCTGAACTGCAAACTGAATGTCAGAATGGGAAAGAAAGGTGATCTAAGCAACTTTGAGCATGGCATGGTTGTTGGTGCCAGACGTGCTGGTCTGATTATTTCACAATCTGCGTAGTTACTGGGATTTTCACGCACAACCATTTCTATGGTTTACAAAGAATGGTCTGAAAAATGAAAAACATCCAGTATGCGGCAGTCCTGTGGGCGAAAATACCTTGTTGATGCTAGAGGTCAAAGGAGAATGGGCCAACTGATTCAAGCTAATAGAAGATCAACTTTGACTCAAATGACCACTCATTACAACCGAGGTATGCAGCAAAGCATTTGTGAAGCAACCATACGCACACACTTGAGGCGGATGGGCTGCACCAGCAGAAGACCCCACCGGGTACCACTCATCTCCACTAAAAATAGGATGAGGCTACAGTTTGCACGAGCTCACCAAAATTGGACAGAAAAATGTTGCCTGGTCTGATCAGTCTCGATTTCTGTTGAGACATTCAGATGGTAGAGTCAGAATTTGGCATAAACAGAAGGAGAACATGGATCCGTCATGGCTTGTTACCACTGTGCAGGCTGGTGGTGGTGGTGTAATGGTGTGTGGGATGCTATCCTATCAGTATGGGCCAACATTTCTAAAGAATGCTTCCAGCACCTTGTTGAATCAATGCCACAAAGAATTAAGGCAGTTCTGAAGGTGAAAGGGGGTCAAACACGGTATTAGTAGGGTGTTCCTAATAATCCTTTAGGTGAGTGTAAATAGGCAGTGAAAACAAAACTTGAACTAAAACAGGAAACACTTGTACAGTTGTAGTTATTTTATATTATTTTGAGTTTTTTGCATTCTGATGTGTTTTTTCGATGACAATCTTCTGACTTTTCCTCCATGCCACTCCTTTTCAGGGTCATCTTGGTTTTTTGAAACCAGACGAGACGAGAGGGTGGAGGTGGGGAGGATTACGCAGCCAAGCCAGTGTTGTTTATGGCTGTAATGGTGCTGTGCTAAGCTAATCACTAAAGAGGGAAAGTTGCGAGTCATCCAGCGGAGATTTACCGGCGGGTTAGTCTATATCTACGACGTTCCACTTCTGAGATTGCTCCGTTGCCGATGGAAATTCTGCTGGATTTTACTCATTTGGGCTGGATATCCGTTGCCTTGGGCTTTCTTTGTGTTGGCATTTTAAACTCCGGTGGATTTAGGAGGACTATGGTTAACTGCTCCTCAGATCTCTGCAAGGTAAATCCAGACAGCTAGGTAGACTATCTGTCCAATCTGAGTTTTCTGTTGCACGACTAAAACAACTTTTGAACGTACACATGTTCCACCAAAACAAGTTCCTTCCCGAGGCTATTTTGCCGCAGCACCGCTGCTTTTTCCGGTGCTTAGCACCGCCCATGACAATTGTGATTGGTTTAAAGAAATGCCAATCAACCAGAGCACACACCAGCATGCTAAAAAATATCAAAATAATATACAATATCTTTTAATGCCTGTGTTTTATGTTTCAGTGGAACTTTTTTCAGTAGCAATACAACTTCTTTACACAAGTGTTTCAATGCCAACGTTTCTGAAATGGATCTGATATGACATCAGATAGTATGTGTCAGGGAAAACAGAGCAGACGAGAGAATGTGCGAGTAGGAGTTAGCTGATGTTGTGACAAACCACTTTCTGACAAAGCTACAACATTTGAACAACGTCAACAAGTGGCTAACATGTCTGAAATTACAGAAAGCCGTTATGTAGCTCAAGGCTAAGTTAGCCCTAACTGTTGAAAGCGCCAAACTGCCTGAATGTGTTTTTTTCCCATAGAGGTCTTTCTTTTTCCACATTCTGAACACAACTTTTTTTTTTTTCTGTATTGCTTAAGTCTTTGATGTCCCTGAATCCAAAGGTTATTACTTCTACGAAATCCAGCGGAAGCCGCTCTGAGGCCGACAAAGCTTGCTGGGTTATGATTCAACGTCAAACACCCTTGACCCCCAGCCGTAAACAGTGACGCATTACACGGTTGGAGAAAGTTGTAAAGAAATAAACTTTTCTCTTTGAAAGACTCTTAATAACGAGTCAAATTTGCAGTAAAGACGCAATGTATTTGCTATGCTATTCCTGTCCGTGTCTTGTACGACATATTTAAGTAATTGAATTCAAACTTGAGATATCCACCTCATACATTACACACTAAATTATCATTGTAGTAAAATGAATCATGAGTTAGGCTACTATGAAGTTATGAATCATCTGAAGTTTTTTTTTATAGAATCATCTAATTGTTGCCTTCACCAAGGCTGAATATCTTTTAAAAACATTATGAAACCATTTTAAATTAAGTTTTGAGGACAGCCTTAGGTAAAGAAACTGATTGGATATTAGCAGGAATCCAAATGTAGTATTTCCACAATAAAATGATTTCTTTTTTCTTTTTTCTTTAACTACCACCACGTCCACACGTACCAAAATTATCTTTTTTTTCCCCTCGTCTTCCCTGGCAAAGTTTCAAGAATATTTGCGTCCAAACAGATCCGTTTGTAAATGACTCAACACGCTACTTCATATTCCAGGCCTATAGGTGGCGCTGTTTCTGCTACAGAAATTCACCAAAAAAATGAGAAGAAGAGGCGGAGCATTCGCATAAAGCTTGCGCGCTGTATACAAACAGACAGTAGAAGAAGAAACCAAACACATGAAGAAGACGACAAAAATGGCTAGTGCAAGGAAACCAGAAACTACACAAGCATTTAGTCCACCATTGTTGTTGTTGTTATGAGACGTCATCGCGGGATAAGAGGTCGAAGGCTAGAGGTCGAGGGGTGTGGCGATGACATCATCGATACGCAAGAATGCGGTTTCGCCGTCCAAACGAAGACGCAAGGGCGGCGTTTTCAAATTTTTCTCACCCTGGGACCAGGTTTCAAAAAAGTGTGTCTTCAGGCAGTGCTTTTACAAGATTCGTTTGGGCGAACTGGAGATGAGACTTCAATGCTAAGGTGAGGGTTGTATAATAATTAGACAATTTAACACTTGTGTTGTCTTCCTGTCGACCATGCACCTTGATGTTATTCTGGGTCAAAATTTTATTTAATTTTTCTACGTTTTGGTCGTTTTTTTCGACACTTTTGTCGCTTTTCCCGACCTTTTTTGTTGATTTTTCTGCGCTATTTTTTGTGACATTTTTCTTGTTTTGTTGCCACGTTTTTTAAAGCTTTTTCTGACATTTTTGTCACTTTTTTCAACGTTCTTTTATCAATTTCTTTTTCAAATGCTATAAAATTGAACAAAATACCCTAATTCAATGAAAGTAGTGAACTGATCATTTATTTTACTTGTGAAGAGCATGTTACTTTTTTTACAATTTTGGTTGAAAGAAACACAAATTTCTGATATGGAAACTTTTTGAAAATGGGTCAAATTTGACCTGAAGATAACAGGTGGGTTAAGTGAAAATATACACTGTGCCCAATGTGGGCGCCTATGTGGGTGCCATATGCAGAGGCTCAGTCCTCGACCCAGCGACTCAGAGTTCGAGTCCGACCTGTGGCCATTTGCTGCATGTCTTCCCCCTCTCTCCCCCCTTTCCTGTCTACAGCTGTCTATTAAAGGGTAAAATGCCCCAAAAATGGATCTTATATTTTTTATTATCTGTCCACCACTTAGGTCCATGCTGATTACTTAACAACTTTTGGATGAATAAAAAATGTAAATAGTAAAGATATTCATGGTCCGCAGAGCAGGAAGGCTACCGATCTATGGCACGGTAAACTAATGCTAGCATTTAATGCAAAAGTACAGCTTAACCGAGCCACCAGAGTAGGGCTGCACAATTAAATCGCAATCTTATCGAAATCGCAATATGGACTAGTGCAATTTCCAAATCGCAGGGGGCCACAGTTATTAGTTTAAGACAAAATATGTGTCAAACCCTTCTAAATGAAGTATGGTGGTGCTGCAGAGACGTCCCGGGCTACAAATCCTATCCATCAGATGTAAGAAAAAAAAATCTTTCTTTGGTACAGCTCCTCGCAAAAATTACACTATAGTAATTTTAATTTAAATATTTTTCAATGAAAATAAGAGTAATGATACAAAAATGATTCCCTCCAATATTGTCAAAATCAGTCAAAATAGTCACAATTAGATATTTTCCTCATATCGTGCAGCCCTACACTAGAGTGGCTGTGTCTTCGGCATGAAATCCTCTCCTGCCAAACTGTGACTGCACTGAAATAATAATAATAAAAAAAAGGACAAAGGCTAAATGCAGTAATTTTAGAGGCCACATTTCTTTAAAATGTGACACTAACTTCTTCTGTAGCAGCTATAGTTTTGTTTGAGGCAGGTGATAAATATTGTCAGTTTTTTTTGTTTCGCTGCACACACTCCCTGCTCTCAGGTGTCGCCGGGCATTTTGAACGCTAGTTGGCGTCGAGGTGGATGCAGCAGGCAGGGGCGGGTTGGAGCTGTGGCTGGGAGGTGGAAAGAGATGAGGAGCGGCACCTGGACCTCATTAACCCTCTGTTTTTTTTATATATTCCCTCGGTCAGCGTCAGCAGTTAGAGAGTCTGGTAAGAGGAAACATTATGAGCTGTGGGAACATCTACTGGGAAAAGAAGCGTCTGTTTATACAGTATTACCGCCAAAGTGTCTGTTTGTATTATATCTTACAAGTCGGCGTGGCTCCCAAAAGGCAAAGAGAAGTCTATCCCTTGACTGCACTCTGCATTACTAAAGAGAACAAGCACTATTGTAATAACTGTAAATATTATGTTATCATACCTTTCAGAATACTAGGAGTTCATGTTTTATTGAAGGCGTGAGTTGCTTGCAGCTTACATTCGGCTCATCCTCATTACATTGTGTGGTTAAAATTCAAATTTGAAACCAAATAAAGGAAATTTAGAGAATATCATTTAATTTTATTTCATTTTATTCATCTTACCTCATTATAAAAACTTTTTACGATGGTGTAGCATGAATTCATACCATACATTTTTTTTAATCTTCCCTACTAAGAGGATGTTTTATCCCTTAAACATTGTCCCCTTGTTTTTTTTTCTCCTTCTGTAGTTTCAATGTTGTTCAAATCATATTATTTCACTCACAATATCATATATCATACCGTATTCTGTAGTAGGTTGTTCCAACTCTTCAACATATTCAAATCCAAGAGTTGTTTTTTTTGGCTTCTTCATTTAGTCAATGATGTTTTACACTTTACCCCAGACTGCAGACCGACATCTTTGGTTTCTTTCGAAACTTTGGGATCCATCGCCAGATTTCAAAATAAGATTCCATGGAGGGTTTGAGCAATATTTGGCTACACAGCACATTGTAGGTATATCTCAGCAGCAGGCATGCCAAACACAGAGTACACAACATCGGTCCGATATTGGACACATCAGACCGTTATGGAGATAAACTGACCTTCACTTTATCCTATGACATATTCCCGCCGTATGCATATAGGCTATATGGTGTCACTTGTGCTCTGGAGGAATGTGCTGTCCTGTCAGAGAAAGCACTAAATAATGAGACAACTAAAGGAGGCTACAGTATGCAGCAACACAAAGACACAGAGCATACAGAAAATGAACACAGAGTATATAGAAATTGTAAAATGAAAATTAATAAACTAAATAATAATAATAAATAATAATTTATTTTACAAGACAGACGAGGGGTCATCTGGGACAAAAATGAGCGCCAGACGGGATATTTGCTTGTTTAATCTCTTGTAGTGTGTCATAGTGAAAATCAACCCACATCTGGGCACATCACAAGCTACAAGTAGCAGCTTAAGCTAAGTCTCCACTCGCAAAATTTCAAAATGAATGACGCCTGTCTACACAGCCCCTCCTCACCCAGAAAACAACCTCTCACGGGTGTAGAGGAGACGAGAACGGAAGGGGACAAAGTATAAGAGCGCCGAACAAAAACAGGACTTTCACTCAGGAGACCAGGCTTTGTGTCCCGTGTGAAATCAAAAGTCAACTGTCACTTTTTGAAATTAACCAAGTTTTACGGACCTTAGTCCGTGACGCAATGACATCACGTTACGTTCTTATTTTATTAGTTTTACTTAGATCCTAAGTGTTTAAAACTGCGCCTCTTACATTAAATAGATCCGTCACATGATTACGGTCACATGATTAAACCGCCACCGTGCAGCAGTAAATAGAACGGTCGTATGGGTTATTTTGGTAGTCTTTGTAAATCATTGCGAGTCGTTTAGGTATTAGGATGTGCATGCCCGGCCAAGTAATTTACATATTAAGATCCAGTCACAATGCGGGGAAGAACTAACCTGACTCCGTCAGATGGATTGCTTCGCATTTGCTCGGCATATCCATCTGGGAACTTACCGTTGGGGAACTTTTGGGAAGGGGCGAAAATACTGGTTAGCTGATTGGATAAACCATCTGTCTATCACCACCTATGTTGGTGATAGATGGGCCAAATCAACCAATCAGATCAACGATGCGTATGAAAATACAACCACATGCCAGGCTACCCCTGCTGCTGCAGGCTAAGCATAGCTTGTTAACTCAGCAAGCAAGCAACATGTCGGTAAAGGATATTTGCCGTTTGTGTAACGAGAATTTACGAATAAAAGGCACCATTTCAGGTTCCCGGTCCATATTCCAAAAGAAGGATCCAAGAGAAAAAAGCATTAGCGAGCGGCTAACAGAATTAGGGCTACCGCTGTCTGAAAATACTGGTTAGCTGATTGGATAAACCATCTGTCTATCACCACCTATGTTGGTGATAGACGCTTCTCATTGCGTCACACCTAAACCCGCCTCAAAATCAACACTGATTGGTCGGTCGTTTGGCGAACGGCTCCAAATTTTCTCTATCTCAAGATGCCAGACTAATCTGCGAGTGGAAAACTGGAGCTCGCGAGATCAGGACGGTCTCACAAGGCTAGGGAAGAACTGAGATAATCTAAATGTTTATTAATAGATAAAGTATCTAGTATTGTATCCAAGATATATAGGTGTAAATGGGGCCTGTGATCGCCAAATATGACACAGAAACAATCTAGTGACAAACCGATGGCATAGTCATTTCCCCACATAAAGGGTTAAATAATTAAAAATATATCTTGTCCTCGTGCCTTCATGGCATTTCAATGCCATCTAAAAACAATGTATAGTTATTATAACTATTGCATATGCAGTTTAAGTGCATCACTGACTGCAGGATGGTTCAGAATGAGCTTGTCTGTAACTTAACATCCTCACAGGACTTCCCACCCCTGCTTTACCAGCTCTAATTTAACAGCACTAGGATCTCCTCCATCCAGCTGCTTCATAAAATATTAGGTATTTTAATGATGGTCAGACACATAACTGTATGCGCACGTGTACAACACACACACACACACACACACACACACACACACACACACTTTTAATGACAGCCAAGCGCTTGCATTCCTTTTAATATTCATGCCTTTTACGTAACCTTTACGTAACTATGGGACATGTGTACACGATTCTACGTGCATGTGGGTGTGCATGCATATGTGTGTGTGTGTGTGTATATATGTGTGTGTGTGTGTGTGTGTGTGTGTGTGTGTGTGTGTGTGTGTAGTTTAGGTCTTTTCTCTGTAGTTTTCCCTCATTATGAGAAAGCTCTTTAATGTTTGTCTCCCAGTGGAGAGGGGAAGCGAGTGTGAAACTGTTATTGCAGAGAGAGAGTGAGAGAAAAATCTAAGAGAGGCAGCCAGACAGACACTCCTGCTCATGTGGTATGATCTCTCAGATGATGACACCCATATTTGCCTCGCCAAAATCCACGGGGGCACCTACGTTCATGCATGCGCTCACGGGGCTCGTCATTCTGTCTGTGTGACCTCAGCAATGTGGTTGCCGGTGACGGGGGAAGAATGATTGGGATGTTTTACTTAAGAGGATAATATGGATCAGAGAGGGAAGGAGAGGTAGAGGAGGTAGAGGGGGAGGAGGAGGTGAAGGGGGTGGAAGGTGTGAGATAAGACGTAGATGTGTGGGATGTGTGGGATATGAGGGGAGAAAGGAGGGGGCAAAGAGGTACAAGACAGTGAATAAAAGAGGCTGAGGAGGGACGATGGCAGGCAAGGAAAAGGCAAAGTCTGCTCCCATCAGACTGACTGTATATAACAGTGACTAGGGAGCCCTCAGGAGTGTGTGTGTGTGTGTGTGTGTGTGTGTGTGTGTGTGTGTGTGTGTGTGTGTGTGTGTGTGTGTGTGTGTGTGTGTGTGTGTGTGTGTGTAGGCATGCTCTGTTGGCCACCGATAACCCCACAGCTGAACTGTCACAGTCACGCTTTCACTCATAGCACTGTGTGTGTATGTGTACAGTGTGTGTGTGTGTGTGTGTGTGTGTGTGTGTGTGTGTGTTTCTGTGTGTCCATCTGCCTCTCCCTGTCTGCCTGCCTCAGCGTCAATCTGTTACTATATTCCCTGATACCTCTCCGGTATCACAGGCCATGATTTAAAACGGCTCAGTGGCCGCGCGGGGAGTCAGAAACCTTGTCGCCATTACTCCTGCACAATAGCTCACAGCCAGCTGGAGTGCCAGGAGGCGTCTTGGTGGGCTGTTGCTGGAGCAAAACAGTGAAGAGAAGTTGGTAGTTGCTTTACTACTTGCTCAGGGCTGCTAAAAGTGGAGCCCGAAGCTGTGCAGTGATTTCACCTACTAGAAGATAACAGGGGCTAGATAACAGAGACATATCTCTCCACTTATTTTTAGACAGGGAGCATTCTCCACTGTGTTTCCGATGAGTCTGATAACTCAAGGCAAAGGGAAACTGTGTAAATGACATATTTTCGTTAAAATCATTTTTCTCTTCTGAGCCTGAGGGCAGATTTGACACTGTTTGCAATTTTTACATTCCCAAATATTAATAGCACTAAATATAGCATATAGCTCTTCAGTTTTTCATGATTTGTATTCTGCCATTTCGCTTGATGTTTAATGATTATTATTGTATTGTGATGATATGATGGCATCAAGTTATCATTCTACAAATAATAATTCTGAGCAAGCTGTAATTAAAAACAAAATAAGTTATTGACTTTTGATCTAATGCAATGCCTAATAGTGGAACAAACGTTTTTATGGAAGTTTAGTTGACATTTTGAGGAGGACATTAAATTATAAACAAAAATGTCAAGAATGACACAAGAAAATCAAGCACGTATTCCATTGTGGACTCCATTTCATTTAACGTTTACTTATCCAGGAAGTCTCTTTGTCAGTAATAGTTAAGACAGAGTCACACCAAGCATGTACTGTCAGGCTTAGTCTCAGTTTTAGCATGTCAGAATGCTAACATTCGCTAATTGGCCTATATTTGGTATTTGACATGTTAAAAATTTGACCTGATTAAAGTGGCAGATGAAAGGTTATTACAATTCATTCAGTGGGGAACATGACTGCCTAAACCAAGTTGCATGGCAATCCATCCAGTTCTTGAGACATTTCACTCAAAACTGCATATTTCAACCTCATGGTGGCGCGAGAGGCAAAGTCAGAGAATCACCACAGTTAGTAAGGTTCATCCTCTGGGGATCATGAATGTCTGTACACAATTTCATGGTAATCCATCTGATAGACAAGGTATTTACGTGTGGATCAAATTGGTGGACCAACCGACATTGCTATCGCCAGAGCCACACCGCTAGCGTGGCTTGTGAATACATTTACCATATTGTGATATAAACTGATATCGACTAATTAATCACTAGTCGACTTTATGACTTTAACCATACAAGTGATTCACTCTTTAGGCTTATGTTTTAGATCAATTTAGGCAAACAGAGAGAGGCCTAAGCATGCTGATAATTCACTTGAGAAATACTGAGACTTCATGTGGAGTGAACAATAAATGTTGCAAAACCTTCCCAGTATCAGCAGTCAGTTTCCTCTGCTGAGCCGAGTAAACCGACTGTGTGACTTTCAGTCAGTTCTGGATGTATTGTATCAGCTTGTAGTATCGAGCCTCTTCATTTAGGCAGCGTATTGATTTACTGTGTTAGCTGCACTCAATTTTAATTTAGTAAAACTGGGGTTGCATGTAATGGAGGCACTTTCCACAATAGGAACACGCAGAGTAAAGTTTTTATCTAAGCTAGCGGGGTGACTCTAGGGATGGGAATGTTGCTCTGTCAGTCAGTCAGTCCATCAATTTGTACTAAAATATCTCAACAACTATTGGATGGATCACAATGAACCATGATCACCATTTTGTACAGATGTTTATGGTCCCCAGGTGAGCCCCAGATTTTACCCCTTGCCCCACCATCAGGTCAGAATACTTTGATTTAATACACTAAACTAAGACAGTGAACACAGTAAACATTACACCTGCTCAACATCAGCATGTTAGTGTTTAGCTCAAAGCACCTGCCTAATGGTACGTGTCCACATCATAGACTGTAAATATTATTATTCATATTTACAGTCTATGGTCTACATAGACGTTTTTTGGCAGCAGGGATCGCCCCGCAGCCCAGCATTGGACAGTTGGTGGTGGTGCCACTAGCAGTTATCAATTTCTCTTCAAAACTGTATATAAAACTGGCTGCACCCTCCTACAACCGTGATGGCTGCACCTGATTGGACAAATGCTTCACTCGTGGGCAGTCTGCTACCGATTTCAAAACAAACCAACATGGCGGCCTGTTTGGAAACTTTCTCTTACTTTACGAAAAAAATTTCACCAAAATGTGATTCGGAAAGCATTTTATGTGAGAAATAGGCTATATAATTGCTGGATCCGTCTTCATTTTAGATCAACGGTCAGTTTAAAAGATTTTTGTGAGTTTTGGAGAGGTGGCGAGGAGAGCTGGAGGCTAGAGGATGGATAGCCGGGTTCGGACAGATATTTAGAAATGATGTTCGGGTTTGGGTCGGGCTCGGTCACATCAGCGCGATAAGCCATTGAACATTTAAAATTTAAAACAGCTTATTATGTAGGTGCGCGCTTGTGTTAACATGCGCTTGTTGCCCGTGTGCGCTGATGCGCTCATCTGTTGACATTTCCGAATGCCTTCCTACAGTTGCTTAATAAAAGCAGGCTTTCCACACACACAAACGTACATGTGTCATTAGTATGAGAAAAAAACGAGATTTTAACTCTGTCGGGCTCGGGTCGGGTTCGGACATAAATATCTAAATGCCTGTCGGGCTCGGGCCAGGTTCGGTTACTGCTCTGTCGGACGCGGGCCGGGCTCGGACAGAAAAATGCGGCCCGATCCGCACTCTACTGGACGCCGCTGATTTGCATAAAGTAGCCTGGACCTCAACTTTATGCAAATGAGGAGCAGGCAACTCGACGTCCTGCTTCTCAGAAGTTGCCACGACACTACCAGAATGCATTGCCCGGCTGCTTACATAGACAATGAATGGGAAGCGTGGAAATGACGCGTTCCAGTGGACACGTGCGGTAAGTGCAGCCTCTCAGAGCTGCTTGCGTGGCTGTCAAATCTTTCCTTGTTTTTATCATGTTATATACTGTAGGGATGTTGTGGGTTTTGGTCCGTGACCCCCATCACATTGAATTACCTCGAGTCTTGCTCTGCACTGCAGCAAAACATGTCTGTCCTCCAGTGTTTCTGTCTGTGTGTATCTTTTTCATTATAATATGTAAATGTCATGTCATGTTGCTGGATATATAGCTGAGGATGCCTCCTGTCGTGCCGGTTTAAAATTCATGTTTTCCTTTCTATCAAAGTAACGTGGACATCATTAGAAATAGAGTTGACTTTAAGCCAATTGCTTTCTCTGCAAGCAGCTAATAAATGGAGAATATGCAGCCCCTGAAACTAATGATGGGGATCATTTTGGATAACTTAAAGTAACAAAACATGAAGATATCACATTTTAGTACAGTCGATAAAGATTTCTGTTCCTTTGCCTGACTGGTTAGAGGATAGATATTCATTTCTATCTTTAATATCCTCTCTTCCAGACATGATGCTCCTGTCTTAGGAAAAAACTGGTCTCCGACTTTCGCATGACAAAACACAGATTGAGCTTGACGTTTTCAGAGCTACGTATGAATGTCTGAGAGTAACAAAATAAAATAGAAGTCAAAGGCTGGTAAAGAATGCATCATTCCAATTTCACTTTCCGTACCACAAAAGTAATTGTTTTTTTTTCTATTGTAAAATATTTTTTTTCTTTTTTCTTTTTTTTTTAAGTATTCACTCATCAACCAAATTTGTCAACATAAAGACAGCATAATGGAGCATTTTGTCAGCTTGAGAATAAAATCATTTTAATTTGCTGTCAGGTTTACAATAAAAATATAATCACAGTTTTGACAACACATAAAAAGGAATGAGACTGGAGAATTAGGCTGCTTGGTAAGATTCACACTTTGTTTCAATTCTCTGTTTTTTTTACAACCTTTCTATAACCAATCAGTTGGTGATTAATTGGTTTTTATTTTATTTTTGCCTGTTTAAATTACTACTAGGGGCTGAAAAAATTCTACATGCTTCACAGTCCACAACTACAGGTCCTTAGACTACATTTCAGACATGTTCATGAAAGCTATTTAAATGTTCCAGTTAATTTTTCTCAAGATTAAGGACCAGAAGTTAAAAAGAAGGTTCTAATAAGTCTCTCTTTTAGTATGCTGAAATGTAGTAGGGAAAATGTCTTATTTATTTGTCTTTTCAGTACAATTAGGATCTCATTCTGTACTTTTAGTGTTCTGCTGACAGATGTCATTGTGTTTCCTGCTTTCACAGGATTAGTGACAGCGCTTTTTTACATTACATGTCATTTAGCGGACGCTTTTATCCAAAGCAACTTACAGTTGCTATATATATCAGAGGTTGCACGCCTCTGGAGCAACTAGGGGTTAAGTGTCTTGCTCAGGGACACATTGGTTGATGTATCGCAGTGGGAATCGAACCCAGGTCTCCCACACCAAAGGCATGTGTCACATCCACTGCGCCATCACCATCCCTTTTCTCATGTGTTATAAAGCATCTTAATACCCCGTGTTCACAAGCCAGTTGACAAAGCATCCTAATGTTTGCAACAGTTCACTGATTACCAAACAGCCTGACAGCCCGGTGGCGGCAGCACAGCCGGACAAGCCCATCATGCTGCCCTGCTTCTGGTCAGAGCTCTGCGGGGCTGATTGTCGGAGAACGGCAAGACATTTTTCAACCTCGATGGCTGCCAACTTACAAATAGCTCCCTGTAGTCTAAAATGGATGGAAGGTCAATTTGGTGGATCAAAAGGACTCAACAGGAGCACACGTAGTGCCCCTATAATTTTGTGGGTTTGAATCTATTTCCTGAACTTTGCTGCACGTTATCCTCTCTCTACCCAGAAGCGCAACTACCCAGTGTCAGAGAGGTATGCAGCAACAATTTTGGCTCCCCACCCCCAAAAACAAAAACAAAGTATATCATATTTTAAAGTATATCAGCTACTGTAGGCCTACCATAATTATAAATAATTATATTAATATAATAATATATATATATATATATATGTGAGGTCTAACTAATAGAACTCCTACCTGATGTCATCACTGGTCTCATCTCTACTTGATGCAATCGCCGACCTGTCTGTCTCATTCACTCCTTGCCTGTGTTCTTCTCCACTAAGACATATTGTCAAACAAACATTATGTAATATATGTTCTATATTAGTTTTTCCATATTAATAATATTAAGAAATGAATCTGTTGGTATCAAGTGGCTCTCTCTACACTTCCACCTAATGTTAGACCTACCTGTTGCCTTCCTCTGTCTTTCCTGAGCCACCATCCTCACACCTGAATGAAATGAACTCACTGTTAAATAAAGCAGCCTAAATTCAATTCTTAAATCAGCCTAGTGATGGCATCAGATAAGACAACTAGTATGCAGTAAGGTTGTGCTGCTGTTGAAATTACATACACATTTTGGATTTTAAAAAGTACAAACATGGAGAGCCACTTAGCACAGACCTTCAAAGAGAGAGAGAGATGTGAACTGTAATTACAGGTTCACCCAACAGATGTAACTATAGCCTGTATGTATGTCTGACAGCACCGCTAACATGAACAGTTAATGGTAAAACAAAATCTATTAATAATTCCATGGTAAACCAGAGTTATTGCATAAGTTATGTTTTCCAGCTTCTTGTGATTTATTGTGCATGCTACCTTATATTTACCAGTTGTTATTTTACCTTAATAAAATTGAGATATGTCATGCATGGGATTGGTACCATAGGGTTTAACCAAAATCTAAATGTAGCCATCAGCAACATTGGTTTGCATTAAGCTAGCCATAAACCCCACTTTAGCTGCTAGTGTTAGCAAACACTAGCTAATCTGAGAACAGTCTGTTAACATGATTATTTGCAAGCCTCCAAGTTTCGTAGAAAATCTATGCATGATTCCATGGTAAACCAGAGTTATTGCATTAGTTATGTTTTCCAGATTCTTGTCATTTATTGTACATGCTACCTTATATTTTCCAGTTTTCAGCTCAGCAACCTCGGTTTTGCATATTCTAAGCTAGCCGTAAACATCCATTTGGCTGCTACATTCCCAGTGTTAGCGAACGCTAGCTAGTCTGTTAACGCTCAATGGTGTTTTTTGTCCCCAACCACCTGGAAGGCACCGTTGGGGGCAAAAAACACAGATAAACTCTGTTAACCTGAATATTTGCAAGCCTCCAAGCACAGATGTCACACTTTAAATCCTACCTGTTGCCTTTCACCATCCACTTATTTAACTGCTGTCGCATCCCTTGACATGCCATCTCCTTTTCCCTCTTTCTTTTCTATTTTTACTTACTACTCGTACCTGCTCGCTCAGCGCTCACGGCACCCCCCTCCCTCTTCTATGTCAACATTCTATGATGGAATCTTATGAGATAGAGCGCCTACTCTAGCCTGTTTGTCCTCTAAAATGTTATATAACATTGAGGAAATGCAGAAATGATTTAGAAACGCACAACAGCAGCTACATAGGAAATACCACCAAATTACCATCGCTTTGGCGCCCCAATGGTGCGGCGCCCCTATGCACCGCATATAGCGCATACCCACTTTTTAATTAATATATATATTAATTATATTTCTGCCTTTATTTCAGCCTTAACTCGCACTAGTTAGAATTACAAACCTATGATTATAAATAGTTTTAATGTTTTCATCTAGCACGATTTGTCAAGGCTTCTTCTTCTTTCCGGTCTCTACTATTTTCAATGTCTCAGGCTCCCAAAAATATACTTTTGTCCATATGTCAATTTTAAGTGATGTGATTGGAAGGAAGATGTATTTTGGAGAGCGTGGGAAGCAGGGAGTCAGGAGTCAAAACTAACAGAGAGTAAAATGTTTTTAGAAGTCCCATTTTTATCTCAGCTGCATAGTTTGTAATTCTTCTTCCTCTTTTTCTTCATACGAGAGCTGGAAGATATACTGTATCAATATAGTATTGACAGCAAAAGACCTGAGACCTGTGTGTGATTTTGGTTATATAAGTAATGTAGCTAAAATTATGTCTTGTCTTTGGCTTTAAAGCTACAGTATAAGTGAATGATGCAATTGTATGTCCTTAGTCTGTTCAGCTCCCAGTGCACAAAGAGAGGTCAGTAAAAAAACAGATTTTCCCAGTTTGGTGTGGAAGAACTTGACTGGCATGCACAGAGCCCGGACATCAACCCCATCTAACACCTCTAGGATAATTTGGAAAGCCAACCGCGAGCCAGCGCTGATGCTCTTATGCCTGTATGGCAGCAAATCCCTGCAGCCAGATTCCAAAATATGGTCTTAAGCCTTCCCAAAAGAGTGGAGGTTGTTACTGAAGCATATAAATGCTCAATGTTTTGTAATTAAATGTTCAAAATCACATTAAGGAGTAATGTACGGTTGCCCAAATACTTTATTCTGATGTCAACATACGAATGGCCCTGTTATGGATATGTCATGTAGCAGTGGCGGGTCATGTATTTTACACCTGGGCCTTCAGTACTATCCTACAGCAATTAAACCACCTTTGAATAACCTCACCATGACACTAGGACATTATCATGTGGAATGAAGTGATCTAACACAAGGCTCAACACCTAGAGAGTTTCAAACACTATTGCAGAGACATGAATATACAGTGACTGAAGCCATCATCATTTTACGCAGTATGGCAGGGTGCTGCATCACATATAGTCCAAATGAATGTAATTACCAAAGAAACAAAAACAAACCCACAACGACCAGTCACATTTACTCATACGACAACAAACACAAAAGAAACCTCAAATAGCACAATTAGGAATCAACAGGCTTAACACCAGCAGCAACACTCTAAAGCAAGCAGTAACCACTAGTAAAATCATTTGATTAAAATGCATTAAAATCCATTAAACTTACCAAAAGCTGCTCATCATTTGAAGAATGAAGAAACGATGTATCAGTGGGAGCCCTGCGCTTGTTTCTGTGCAACCAAACGGTACCATTTGGGGGTAATGGGAGACAGTGACACCAGTGGCGGTTTCTCTACGAGGCCAAAGGAAGCCTGGCCTCCCCATAAAAATATGAAACATCATTTAAAATATAAAAAGATCTTGAATCTTGTGTTACTCACTCCCGCTAACTTTATTGTTCATCAGAAGTGACGTGACAAAAGCATTTCGTTTTGACATGAGGGTAGGCGTGAGAAGGGCGAGATTTGCTAATGCTGGCTAACACATTTATGAAAAATACATAGACATTCAGCATTTGCTCAGTATCGATTGTTATGTGATATTCTTCAAATTACATTTGACTTCCTCACTTGCTTCCTCTGTAAAATTTGCCATGGACCGCGACCAAAGTGCATTCCTTAAAGGTCCCATGACATGGTGCTCTTTGGATGCTTTTATATAGACCTTAGTGGTCCCCTAATACTGTATCTGAAGTCTCTTTCCCGAAATTCAGCTTTGGTGCAGAACTACAGCCACTAGAGCCAGTCCCACAATGAGCTTTCCTTAGGATGTGCCATTTCTGTGTCTGAAAATATTGAGGAGGAAAGTGGGAGTGGCAAGGTGGAGGGTGGGGGTGTGGCCTTGACCAACTGCCACTTTTCTCGTTTGAAAGCCATGATGTCTCTCTCTCATGGGTTGGCCAAATTCTCTGGGCGGGCAAGAGAAAGGGGAGGTAACCTTGCTTGTTATGACCTCATAACAAGCAGATTCCAAAACGGCTCATCTGAGCTTTCATTTTCTCAAAGGCAGAGCAGGATACCCAGGGCTCGGTTTACACCTATCACCATTTCTAGCCACTGGGGGACCATAGACAGGCTGGGGGAACTCATATTAATGTTAAAAAACCTCATAAAGTGAAATTTTCATGCCATGGGACCTTTAAGTCCAGTTTATTCCATGATTTCTTTTGGATTGCTGTCACGGCAGAAAATCGGGGTACTTGGTCTCCATTTGCCAAATTAGTTTTGAAAGCTTCAATTCCTCATTTGCCACCACATATGCAGAGCGGGTATGGCACATGAGAATCACCTGTTGCGATAAATCTGTATTTTAAGTAGGACTCCTGGTATTGTCTGTTAAATTTCTTTTTCTTTGAAGTTGTAGGCTCCTCTTCTGTCTCCTCCTTTTCCCCTGAGCAAAAAAGCTCTGCAAAGATGTTTGTTTACAAATTTTTTAGCAAGTTTGTGGGCTTCATTGAGCGGTAAATATCACGTGACATGTGTCAAGAGGAAGAGACGCGCGAGAGACGGGAGAGAATCCAGTCATTTTTCTAAATAATTTTTTTTTCAGACTTTGATAATCAATTAAACGGAAATAATGTTATTTATTTTTTTCCGGTACCAGTCTGCGGACCAGTGGTTGGGGAATACTTAGCTAGAAGGCTCCTGCGTGTCAAAGAATACGGCCAACAGGGTGAACTCGAAATTTGATTGGCTAAAGAATAGGACAATCTACAACATCGTCCCCCAACATCGCTTGAACAGCAGAGAGATTCACTCAAAATTGTGAAGGCCTCAGAGTAGATTTTTCACCCGGAGACAGCACAGGGGGAAAATTTGATTGGATAAAAGCTCTAATTTATGAGATGCACTAAAAAGAAGCAGCACAACTGAGGGAGAAAGTAGCAAAGAAATTACGGTAACAGACACATGGGAACGGACTTTGTAAAATACATATGACATTATTTTAGAAATTATATATATATATAATAAAAATATAATTTTCTGATTCTGACAATCTCATGGCCAACAGAGAAGGCCTTCCTGGCCTTGACGGCCCACCTCTGTCATGTAGCTTAAATTATGCACTTTCTTAAAGGCTACTTTAAAAATGTAAACTGGATTTACACTTGATGGCACACTAGACTAATTTATCATTGATTGCATAGTACAAGATCAGGCCTTGTCCTATGTTAATTATATCACACACACTAATTGTGTTTACATTCTTTTATTCACTCAAGTGACAGCGAGCTACTCAAGAAGAATGAAATGTACATCCAGGTAACTTTTATTTTTCAAACTGAATGGTTTCTTTCCTGCTTTGATACAGAGCGGTGATCACGGTGGGCACAATATTTTGTCCAAGATGGCTTTGCTAGATTTGTGTTACTGAAATGGCTCTATAGCTGCTATAGCTCCACTCTGTATAGTCACTAACTTTGTCTGTTTTAAAAAGAGATGTGTTAAAGAGATTCCTTGTGGACAAAACTGTGACAACAGCAGCACTGTCAGTATTATTTATGCCATGAATAGAGGACCTAAACAGCCAACCTTTTTTTATTGATATAACAAGTGGTGTACTAACTTCCAGTAACAAAATAGTTGTTGTTCATTCCCTCATGTCTCTACTTCTTATAGAAGTCCCTACTTTTCTGCTTTTTGTTTCAGTCTAATTTTAGTGCACTCCCTACGGTGTGATACTTTTTCCTCCGTTTCAGCTGTACCGCACAAACTGCTGCGTCTAAATAAAACGCACTTGAAACTGCCAACGTGTCAAGCAGACTGCAAAGTGGTGTTTAGCTGGACAAGGACTTCCACCCACCTTATGTTATTTCCCGTTGAAACAGTATTATTGCAGTGTCATGACAGGTCAGGCTGGTGATGTCCACTCCACACGCCAACGACTGAAGCGCCAGGCTCTGTGCCAGCAGATGAATGTCAACTAACAGTGGAGTGAGCATTCAAGGATAAAAATCTCTCTCTATCTCTACGGTCACCTTCAGTGGTCAAATTCATACAAGGAAAGTCCCCCCCTTACCCTCTGCAGACTGCGGATGCAATGTTGTTATCTGCAGCTGCAGATTTGGCCCGAGGGGTTGAGAGTCTACGCATGGGTTGTTGTCTTCTCCTGTGGTTTAGCTCATGGATTGTGTGGGTTTGTTATCTGATGACACCTCATAATCCTTCACACAAGTGCCCCTATATGGTGTCTTATACAATGCCTAACTTTGAAGCTTTACAGTGGATTACACTAAGAAATAGGGTTGGTAACCTTTCAGCTCTTAATCTTTACAGTATGAGCTTTAAAGGGACATTTTTGCTTTTGGAGGATGAGCTTTTTCCAAAACGCTGCACATCCATTTAGAAAAGCTCTTTGTGACCTGTAATGTTTTAGTTAACGCCAGAACCCCATCCTCTTAACATTTATTTATTTATTTTAGTTAAAGGTCTCAAGTGTGACTTTTAATTCTGATAATAGAATTTGCTCCGCTGGCAGCAATTATTTTAGTGTGAGTAGGGGCCAATTGTTTCCATTTGCACATTTTAGCACATTCATTTCTACAGGAGGTCATGAACGTCCTACTAACGGTATTAGCACCACTCATTTGCTTGTACATTGAAGTAATGTTATTCATACCTATAATATATATTAAAAAAACAGACATTTAGTCTCAAGTTATAGCATTGTATTCTTTAGGGTAATTTCTAACAAAGAGCCATGTTTTTATTCCTGCGTTTGTTCCCTGCACTCAATCTATATTGAGTGCAGGGAAGAGAAAAGAAAAAAAAAAAGCTTGAACGCTGGTGGTTACAGCCGATTCCCAAGGCTGCCAGTGTTGTAGGTTGACTGCTCCTGAGTTCCTCTGGAGGTGTGTGTGTTTAAAAAAGCACTGAAAACATTCTGCCGCTGTGAAAAATCACTTCAAAAGGGGCATTTCAGACTACGGTAAGATAGGTCTTAAAGAAAACACTTTCTTTCTGTGATGGATCTTGGTAGAGGTGCATCCAAAGAAGACAGAAGAGGCAATATGTATGAAAATGAGCAGAGCAATGTTCCAAGAGGTTCAATACCAACAGAAAGGGGATGTTGTAAAATACTACCCCCTGAATATTATTGCTATGGGACGCATCACTCGTCATAGCTCCCAGCAAGCCTCCCGGAATTAAAGGCTTGTCTCTCAGCAAGAACAACAACAATTCAAACAAACACATGGACACATATGCAGATGGATACATGTATAATACACATGGGCAGAAACATGCATGACCAAATAAACATGAAGACAAGAAGCATCCACACTCACATAAACATATACATACATGGCAGTTTATGAATGACTCATAAACTGCCATGCACCAACTGACCGCTGGCTAACTCCCGCCCTGACTAGCAATTAGGTTTCCATCCAAACGTAGCGTAAAGTTTAACCCCCTTGAAAAGGAGATGGTTCATCTCAAGGGGATATCCTTCAAAAAATGTCTTCAACCAGAAAATCTACAGTAGAAAATGCAAATTAATGTGTGTTCCATAACATGTTCTAATATGCAAATATTAGGAGTTGGTTCATCGAGATAAACAGCTGTTAATTCTCCAGTCAGGTTCTATTAAACAATTGCAGAAGAAGAGGGCACAACAAAATGGCATATTTATAATAATATATTTATAATAATAGTCAAATGATGTGGAAAATGTGATGTGGCAGTTTGTTTCATGTAATTATTAATTGGCAACCCTGTCTCCTAAAAATTACATTCCTGTACAACTAAACTGCATTCTCAAGTATGTTTCGCGGAGAACATATTTTCTCCCAGATTTCGCCTGTTACATACACTACTGGTCAAAAGTTTGGGGTCACTTAGAAATTTCCATTCCACTCCATTATAGGCAGAATACCGACTGAGATCAGTTGCATTGTTTTTTTTTAACCAGGGCAGCAGTTTTCAGATTACATTATGTGCTTGCATAATTGCAATATTGCAATACGAATTTCCGGCATTCCCACTCAGGTTCTTTTTCAGCGCAAATTAAAAATGCGGATTAACGGGTAGATGAAAACGCACTTATTGTCCAATTATATCTTAGCAACAGTGAGACGCGGTCGGTCATTTGTGCAAGAAACCACAAGAAGCACTGGTCCTTTCTCATCCTTTGATGCATCATGTCTTCCTGTCCTTTTCTGTCTCCTCTTCCTGAGCACTTCCCTCTGTCCCATTTCCCATCTCCGTCTCTCTCCCTTTGCTTTCTGCCAACCAGGATGCTGACAATAGCTTCAACAAAGATGAATTGAAATAGGCTGTGGCTGGATTCGGCTTCCCAAGACGCACAATGGAAGGACCTAGTGCTGTAATTATTACTCTGGATTCCAGCACACTGCTCAGCAAACTCATTTTCCCTGTGTTCTTCCTCTTTCTCTATCTTCATCTCACTCTGTGTGTCATTTTTCACCTGAGTTTCTCTTCCTCTCAGGTTGGTATTTCTCTCTGCCTCCTCCTCCTCCTCCTCCCCTCTTCAGTTTGTCTCAGCTTCTCTTTCAGTCCCTCCCTTTTTTGCTCCATCTTTTTCACCCTGTTCAACTCAGTTCAGTCCATTATTGTTGTTTGCTAAAGTAGAACTATAATTTCACAGCTGAGGAGCCAGATCAGGTCTGGAGTAGTGATTAATAATCTGACGGTGAATAATGATTTCATCCTCCATATTCAGCTGTAGGTAATTATTCGCTGTGTAATCGCGGAATAGATTTGCTCATGAAAAACAGACTTATTCAAATGTGAGATAGAAACCAGAGCGCCTTGGGTGTGTCGAGGCATCCGTGAAGCTAAATTTACATGGGCGGGATCCAAATATAGGCCCGGGAATAAGATTAGAACATTAGCGTGGGAGTCACTTCAAGCCTCTCTGTTCTCGAAGTCTTACCCGGTCTTGTTTCAGCCGCTGAAGTGAGGCGCACTGCCTGCCTATCCTGCTCATCACAACTGTGATGAATGTGTCAAAAGAAGCGATGCGAGGCATTTCATTCTCTTTGTCCTTGTATCTCTTCTTGTCTATAATGATAATGGATTGCATTTATTTTCACGATGGAAGTCGGGGGATCAAGAGGTGGCGGGGCAAAGCGACAGACGGAGCGAGAGGAGATTGCAAGGAGGGCTGCAGAAATGAGCCTTCATATTTTGTTGATGTTTTTTTGGTTTTTTTAATGGATCTCAAAGCAGCTAAGCAGCATACCAGGGGGTGTAAGGCACTGAAAACACTGTAACTCACTCACAAGGATTCATATGCACAAATAGGAAACACTTGCTCCTGTGCACGACCACAGACGTTTAAGTCCATGAAAGAAAACATAACTCACACTTTGCATACTTAACCAAGGTGTCTTTATTTACATTTGTGTAGTGTGTGTGTGTGTGTGTGTGTGTGTGTGTGTGTGTGTGTGTGTGTGTGTGGTATTTGCACAGCTTTGGTTATTTTGGATCTCGCTGAGGATGCTAACACGCACATTATACAGATGATCAAAACAAAGGTCACAATGAAGTTAATCCTGGTTTTCATAGCAGTGGTAAGTGTGTGTGTGTGTGTGTGTGTGTGTGTGTGTGTGTGTGTGTGTGTGTGTGTGTGTGTGTGTGTGTGTGTGTGTGTGTGTGTGTGTGTGTGTGTGTGTGTGTGTGTGTGTGTGTTGCATGGAGGTGGGTGTTTGCTCAGGTTTGGTTATTTTGGGTGTTGCCAACGAGAAAGTAGATTCCTTCTACTGTAGGTACAAGTTTCTCTATCTGGTTGCCTAGGCAACCAAAAGCCTTAAGTTAATCCACAAAAGGCATGTGCGTGCATCCAGATGTACACACACACGCGCGCACACACGCACCTGCGTGTTACTGTGGTAAACATGCAGCTCTAGCAGCAGATAAACAAGAGCTATCACCCCTGTCACAGTGTCCACTCTGGGGTTTGTTCTCACAGATCACATGCCAGATCACAAACAGGGAGCGTGTGTGTCTCCCTGTGTGTGTATGTGTGTGTGTATTAGGGGGATTTTTAAAGTGCCATTGTTTAGACTGTTTAGATAGTTCTGCTTGCCAGGGACTCAACAATCCCCTTCTGTACGCACAAACAGAAACACACCAATACAGGCACACACACACACATGCATGCACACTCCTCCACATATGCATGCATAAACATACAAACACCCGTGCACATCAATGACAGGAAGATGCTCATCCCCATTCAGGCGTGGGAGACGGGCGTCAGGTAGAATTTTTTCCCTCCATATTTTCTCATGATGACAGGTGGGGTAATGGGCCATTAGATTAACACTAAACAGAGGAGGTGGTTTTGAATGTAATGTAATGCTTTGTTGATAGAAACCAGACGCTGCTCTCCTCCTGACTTAGGCTTTTCTGCAGTGTATGCTCGTACACACTTCGCTCAAAATAAGGCCAATGATGATAGAATGAGGCAATCTCTGCTCTTTAGGTTGTGTGTGTGGCAGTAGAGAATAAAGGCACAAACACAGGGAACGGGATCAAGATATATGTGTGTGTGTGTGTGTGTGTGTGTGTGTGTGTGTGTGTATGTGTGTGTGTGTGTGTGTGTGTGTGTGTGTGTGTGTGTGTGTGTGTGTGTGTGTGTGTGTGTGTGATCCCCTCCTCAGCCTGCTCCACTTCCTTACTGCCTTTTGTTAATTGCCATTGTTCAATTCTGTAAATTACCTTTGTCAGCATATACCCTGTGAAGACGGAGAGAGTTACAATTCTGACCGATTTCAAAGAGAAACTTTGTTCTTTATTCCAACTGTAGATGGAAAAAGGGCAAAACTAGCCCGCCTTCAGCTGCAGCTCGTTTCAAGTTGAAGCAGATGGTTAGACCGCGGTGGTGCTCCTGCAACAGGTCAGACTGTAGGACTACAAAGCTAAGATAAGTAAGAATGACTTGTAACAGCGTGGAGCAAAAGATAAACAACACCTTGAAAGGAAATACGATTATTTTAATACACTAAGGAATTTGCCTACTGCTGTCATGAAAAGACAAAGAAGTCAGGGATATATTTTAGGCATGCCAGGCTCCTTTAAAAATGGGTTACCCTCTACTGTAAAAAAAAAAGTTATATATATATATATAATTATAGCATATTAGAGTAATTACAAAGCATACAAGGAAAGATAAGGCTTTGTGACCAAATTGGCAATGCTGTTACAATTGGACTCCTCCTAAGTGTTTAACATTTAAGTCCCCGTCCACTCAAATATGTGTTTTGCTTCTTACTTGACTCAGAGGTTTGGCCTTCACCATGCAGTATGATGTACAGTATGTGCAGAGTGTGCACATACGCGTGGGATTTTGTGACATCACAATTCATTTGTTAGCCATCATGGTCCAGTATGTAACTTAGATAACTGTGATGTATAGTGAGAAATATTTTGTCCGGTAGTTAAACTTTTGAATTGAAAAATATTTACATTTTTATAGATTGTTATTTTTTTATTTTTTTTAAATGAGGGACAAGAAGAGGAATTTTGATTATTTTTTTATTTTATTTATTTTTTTAGGTATTGTAATGTTTTTGTATTGTGTAGCCTAATGTTTATCTAATGTATTTTTATTTGTCTTAAAACATGTCTGGAGGGGATCCTTAAATAAAAATGTAAAACATTATGATTTAAAAAAAAACATAAAAGGATTTATGTATTTAAACATTAGCAAGTATATTTAGAAAAAAATATGAGAATTTATTAAAAGTCAACCCATTTGTTGTTAGTTGTTAGTCACATAGTCATGTTAGTCATATGTCATGTTAGTCACATTAGGCCACAACTGAAAACAGGACGAGTTGGTGAGCATAGTGGAGCATTTAACAGCTAAAGAGCCAGCTATTTTCCCCAGGAGTTGGCAGAGACCAAAAGCAGAGCTAAAAGAGAGCCCATGTTGGACTACATTCACCAGGTGGTCAGAAAAACAACTCCAAATGAATTGCAAAATCAATTGAAAAGGTGATCATTTGTCAATGTTCACAACTTGTTTCCACTGCCCCACTGCCCCAGTGGCCAAAAACAACATTATTGCAGGTTTAACAAGGCTACATATGCTGCCTACCTGGCTAAGTAGCTAGGCTGGGTTGTGACTTAGCATCCAACTGAAGAGCCAGTGTTCACAGCAGCAGCAGCTAGCTAGCTACCTAATTTCCACCGGTTGCGGAACATTTGTGGACCGGCTCCACTGCGGAACGGCTCCGTGCTCTGCCGTCCGTCAATACCCACCAGGTCCGGATTTGTTGCGGAACAGCTGCGGCCATGAATGACCGCTGAAGTCACGAGGACCCACGAGATCTTGCGAATTCACGTAGAATAGAACCACAAAACCAACAACAGTTTGTTTCCATCCAGAGGAGTTCAGGGGAAACAACTCTGTTCTGTGTTTTCAAGGTGTAGTGCAGGGAAATATGATCCGCCGTGAGCACGGTGTATTTTATTTTGAAAATTAACTGGATGTTTTATTTTGTTTCAGTGGAAAATACACACATTGACTTTAATGGAAACCTATTGACTTAATTGGAAATTGCCAGTTAGAGAAATACAAGAAACTCTTTTAAAAGAGTAAAAAGACAGTGTTTCTTTCCCTCCCTAACAAAAGGAGCTAGTTAGCTGGCAGCACAGTTCTGGCTGGCAGTTGCTGAGTCAGCGAGGAGATGCTGGGGCCGTTGTGATTGGCTGAACATTCAGAGGGGTGGGCTTCATGAAACTGGTGACAACTCCACGGTCATGAAAAGTTACATTACAGTAGTTAGAGTTTTGAAGAAGGGCATCTCGAAATAAAAAATGATGAAATAACATCTCATAGGAACGGGAGAAGTTTGAAAAATGTATGTCTGATTTATTTATTTATTTAATATTGAACACTTTGTGGGCTCCAAATTATACAGACTGGATGTACAAATGAGAGACATGTTGGCACTGTTATAGGCAGGCACCCGGCTCGAAACTGCGGGCCCCGTGACAACAACTCAACAGCAGCTCTGACACAATATCTATAATCCTTGACATGTTCTAGGGCCCCTGTCCAGGTCTGGGTGAAAACCCTTTATCTACACAGTGTCAACTTTTCACAGACTTAGAAAAACTATTTTACTTTTGGCTGGGTGACAATGCATTTTTGACATCATCCAGTGGGTTTCTGAGAAGGTCTTATGAGCCAAAGAGACAGAAAAATACAGTATATATAACCTACAGCGTAAGTCACCAAAATTGGGCTTTTCACATAAGAAATATATGACGACATTTTATATCACATACTGTAACTGAAGTGGACATTCATTTAACACAGCTCTATTGATGGCTGTGTTTACAATTCAATGGCGTAATTGCTTGAAGGTGAAACAATGAGCAAGTGCAACGTTCAGAAGCCAGATAGAGGGAGAAACGAGCTAAGGATCGGCTGTTTATGTTTGCGGCTCGGCGTCTGCATCAGATCAAGGTGACTGAGTGTAAGCGAGCTAGTCAAGGCCGAGCCAAGGAATCCATATCAGGAGAGAAGCAGAGTTGTGAAAGGCAGATCAATGTGCAAACAACTCAGCTTTGCAACAGCGAAGAAAACAATTGTCTGCTCTGGCTAGAAAAGGACAGAAGAGTTTTGTTTTTTAATTCTGCTCTCTTATCTTAAGTCAGGGGCTGAAAAATATGTGTTCTCTCTTTGAAATGTTTAGTTTTCATAAGTCTGGCCCTTAAAATGTTTAAGTGGTAAACTGTGAGAACCTGTTGTATCTGTGGTGCGTCCTTGCTCTAGTGTTTATGTACTTTATTCTGTGGAGAGCAGTCAAAATTGAAACAAGGAGAAAAGTCTTTATATTGTTTACGTCTTCAAGTTTATGTTGCTGTAAGTTTAGCTCTCTTGTTGCTCATGCAACCTACCCAGTTTCTCTATTTATACCAATCAAACTGCTGCTGCTGCGGAGTGTTGAGAACCACACATATAAAAGGCTTTCATGAGCTTAAATCACTATTGTGCTGTTCTAATTGCAAAAAGGGAGAAAAACTGACATTTATGTGGACCAAAAGGTTATCGTGACTAGATGAATAGCTGGATGGGGATTTGATTATTACTTGAATGGGGCGCCATGCTCTTTAAATTAACCAGATGAATCCAGGAAAAAGCAACAATCCCTCACCAATTTCACATTTTGACAAACTGATGAAAATAAGGTAAGGGGGCAATTTAAAGAGGATTTTAAATCCTAAAGACAACTGTTATGTGCAAAAGGGAGTACAACTCAGTATTAGTGAAATTGCACCTTTGCTTTCTCTTTTGCCTCTTTCTCCATTTCTCCATCTTCATTTCTTTTGTCAGCCTCAGAGGCTGTTTTCACCATCCATCTCTTCTTTTGGCCATAGGAGAGAATGATGTGTGATACAGCAGACAGACAGACAGACCAAAAGAGAGATACACAGACAGACAGATACACAGACAGAGAGATACAGACAGACAGAAAGAGAGATACACAGACAAACAGAGAGATACAGACAGAAAGAGAGATACAAAGACAGACAGATACACAGACCGACAGATACACAGACAGACAGACAGAGAGATACAGACAGACAGACAGAGACAGACAGACAGCCAGACAGAGAGATACAGACAGCCAGACAGACATAGAGATACAGACAGACAGACATAGAGATACACAGAGAGATACAGACAGACAGACAGACAAAGAGATACACAGACAGATTACCAGACCAGTAGGTGGTTGAATTATCTATGCAGCGAATCACAGGTGTTACAACTTGTGATCGCAGAAGGAACGAGAGGCAGGGAGACAGAACGAGAGTGACAGGCGGGGGAGAGAGAGAGAGAGAGAGAGAGAAAGAGCGAGAGAGAGAAAGAGAAACAAAAACATATGAGGGGGGAGCGGTAGTTGAAAGCAAGAAGAGAATGTAGCATTGGAGGGAATCAATGTTCCCTGTGCGATCTATAGAACTCTCAATGATCCCACTGCAGCCGGTCGACGGCAGCTCTCGAGATGAAGAGGGGAGTGAAGAAGCGAGGAAGGGGAGGTGAAGGAAATGTCTGTGCGAGAGGGAACAGGTCGCCCCTGTTTCAGCGGTATCTAATTGCAGTGCCGTATGGGATGGCGAACTCTGTGATGCAATGCAAATTTACTGTCCTGTTTGTCTATTTGCACCAACTGTAGAGGACAAAACACAAGACACAGGAAGCAGAGAGAGAGAGAGAGAGAGAGAGAGAGAGAGAGAGAGAGAGAGAGAGAGAGAGAGAGAGAGAGAGAGAGAGAGAGAATGGAAATGAGACACAGAAAGAAAGAAAATGAGTGAGCAGATAAAAGGGAGGGAGGGAAAGAGAGACAAGGACAACAAGGTAAAAGGGAAAGATGCTTTAAATGGAAGAGAGAAGAAACATGAGGAAAAATAACAAAGAGATGTGAAGTAAGAAGGAAAAGAAAGCTAAATAAATCCAATAGAAACATTCCACTTACAGCTGCTGACTTCCTCTCAGAAAATCGATGCCGACTGTAGCCAGAATCCCCACAGGCCAAAGAAAAAAGATCCACTCTGCATGAGCGTTTTCACACGTATGTTGGTTTTGCTACACCTAGGACACTACTGACTCACCACTCATTTGCTGGAGGCCTACCAAACCATTAAACCTAAATGTCTCATGTCTTACCCTAACATAACCTGAATTTAACTTTAACCTAATCCTACAGGATGTTATGTAGCTTCTTGGCTGTGTGTTGTGTGAATGTGACAGACTATCCGCACCCAGAAAACAACCGTATAGGTCCATTGTGCAAGCAGCTCATAACGACTAGTATAAGTATAATAGTATAGTATAATAAGTAGTATAAGTACAATAGCGCCAAATTATGCGTGAGGAGGAGGAAGGTTGGAGTAGTGAAATGGGTCAAACAAATACAGGACTTTCACTCAGGAGACCGCGGTTGGTGCCCCGTGTGAAAACATAACGCAGTGACACCACGTCCTCATTTAAGTAGTTTTACGTGACTCATTTTAAGCCAATCGCTGGTGTTTTATTAACCCTAAGTTTTTTTGTTGCCTAAACTTAACTAATTCTGTTTTACGACGTTAGCGACAGCGGACACAACGTTAAACGGTCACATGCAGTAAATAAAACGGTCATATATCTTGTTTTGGGAGTCATTGACAATCGACCTATTCTGTCGTTTAGGTATGAGGATGTGTTGGATTGGGAAGTTATAAAAAAAAAGTTTTTCTGTCCATTCACTCTTGCATAGTGAAAAATCACACTTTTAGAACATGAACCAACAGGAACAGATGATTCTGCCATCCTATTAAAAACTGACTGACTGTTACTTGATGTTGTGTAAACAAAACGACATGGAGGGGTCTGCTGGATTTAGGTTATGATTTAAATATTTCTTTTTTTACCATGCAGTAACTCCAAAATGCAATGTAAAAAATGTTGTTTTCCTAACCTGAACCATCCCCCTAAACTGCTCTGATCTGTATTTGACCCATTTTAACTATTTACTGTAGAAGCTGTGTAAAGTCACTGCACTGTGTCTGAGGGCCACCTCCAGTATCAATACCATTTCCTTGGTCAAGAGCAGTAGCACTGATATTCGTAATAGCTTACATGCATGTCTTTTGATGTGGAAGGAAGCACCCGGAGCATCTGGAGGAAACTCATAAGGAGAACATGCAAAACTACACACAAAACGTCCCAAGTTGGGTTCAAAACCAGGACCTTCTTCCTGTGAGGCAATATTGCTCAGGGCTGGCATTCCACTGTCACCAACCGCCTGCTCAGCTCAATATGCACTATGCACTACCTGCCCAGGACAAAACAACAAATAGACAAAGTTAGCAACTAGATGGTGAAGAAAGTGGAACATCTAAGCCAAAGTCATGTACACATATACACTTAACCAACACAGACAGAGTGGTATTGATCTTATCATCTAACTCTGTGGAAAAAGAGCAAATAAGCTTATATTCCCAAATGTCAAACCAATCCTAAAATGTTTGTTTTCAAAGCCAAAATTTCCTTACAAGAACAGTGGGTTATTTAAATTTGGCCCTCACACGTATAGCTCAAACTACTCGGACTAAACACATACGCACTGCCAACACTGACACGCTACACAGACAAATAAATGCAATCTTAAATTGCATTGATGACTCATTTTAATCAATGGGAGACGGTCTAGCTGCTCCAGTCTCCGGGGCCAGCTGGCTCTCCCAATTCAGTGGGGGTTTACTCGGAGAGATCTACCGGATCGATAGATCACTTACCCATAGAGGGGAAAGAGAGAAGCATGAGCAAACCATGAATCTGTTCAGTTGTGTGTGTGTGTGTGTGTGTGTGTGTGTGTGTGTGTGTGTGTGTGTGTGTGTGTGTGTGTGTGTGTGTGTGTGTGTGTGTGTGTGTGTGTGTGTGTGTAAAAAAAAAAAAGATTGTATGTGTGGATGTGAGAGAAAAAAAGAGAAAAACATTTGTGGCACTAAGAGCTCTTCTGGGTCTGTGAGACCCATTCTTTTTAAAGAGACTTCATCATCTTCCCTTAGTCCCACTGTGTGTGTGTCTGCATGTGTGTGAGCATGCACTTATACAGCATATGTGTGTGTTTGTATGTGATAATTGGGCGTCAACAACAGAGAGACAGTAATTAGGGATATGCCATTTCCCTTCTCTTCACAGCGGCATTGTCTTTAAAAGGTGCCTATGATTATGATTGATGTGCCTTTTATTTGTGTGTGTGTGTGTGTGTGTGTGTGTGTGTGTGTGTGTGTGTGTGTGTGTGTGTGTGTGTGTGTGTGTGTGTGTGTGTGTGTGTGTGTGTGCGAGTGTGAGAGAGAGAGAGAGAGAGATTGTGATAAAGGGTTATTGTATTCGGACACAAGCTGTGCTGCATTGAAAGGGGGCCTTACCAAGTCATTATGGTCAGTAAGACATCCATTGATCAAACTGTCAAGTATCTCTGAGTGTGTGTGTGTGTGTGTGTGTGTGTGTGTGTGTGTGTGTGTGTGTGTGTGTGTGTGTGTGTGTGTGTGTGTGTGTGTGTGTGTGTGTGTGTTTTAAGTGTTTGCTTTTGCCTGATAAGCTAATTGCCCCATGGACAATGGAAATAATACACAGTCTAATGGCTCAGAAACATTAAGTCAATTAGCAAATATAACAGGCAACAATATAGTCATTCACTTACACATTTCCTTCATCAAACACATTCAACTCACCGTCTGTTCTTTTTTCTCCTCTTTCTGTGTGCTGCTGGTGTGTGCGTACACCTACATGTGGTACTAACATGCATGCACTCACCCACTTATGATGTGTCTCTTCACTTACATGCAAACATCCGTGCATGGCAGCTAAAAAATGAGGCTACACAACGTGAAGAGAGCTGAGAGGTGGCGATACCTTGGGGAGCTGATTTACAGTGCCGAGTGACACACACACACACACACACACACACACACACACGTTTGCCAACGCAATAATTTATTCAATCTAAAAAAAGAAGATAGCTGCTGAATCCCTCCATCAACACAACGCCTTCAAACCTCACAACACGATGCATGAACACACCCAAGCAGCATTCACATCAACATGTAGAAAAGCTCACATGTGTAAATGCACACATAATACACACACGGATCACATACAGAAGTATCGGGAATAAAACGGGATTAGTTGTGGCTGCAGATAATCCTGTTTGTTTCGTTGTTGTTTTGTAAAGTCAGATTTTTTTTTTACCTGCTACAAGCTCTGGAGTTGAAACCCAAATCTGTCAATTTCCCAGAGAAAGTGGGCGACCACTTTACTGTACCTCACACATGAACGTGTTAAAGATCCAGATATGAATTGTACTAGTCTCTTTATCTTATCTCTATATCCATCCAAAAGGAAATTGTGATCTTGATTTGACTTAGCTCAGAACGTCACCAATTCCAGAAATATTTTCAGTGCTATGGCAGCTTAAAGTTAAACACTTGAGACTGAAAAATGTAATTCAGCTCCCCATGTCGGCTCATGGAAAGTGTGCTCTGGAAAAATGAATGAGAAAGGCAGTGTGCACACACATGCTCCAGTGGAGCCGCTCAGCAGTCACCAGTAGCAGGCAGGGGTTCTACTCCCAGGTGTGAATGTTTGTAAAAACAGCAATATAACCGCAACTAAATTGAACTTGTGCAAATCCCAACTGCTGTCCATCACGGTGCTGCGAGCAATACTCACTGCAACTGAAGATCTGTTTGTTTAAAGGCACTTTAGTTAAAAGGGTCAGTTAACCTTAATCACAAGTCTCTCTGCCCCTTGTTCGATCTAGCCATGCAGAGAGTTTTATTCAGAGATATCTGCTTCTGAATCGGGTGCCTCCTCGCTAAAACAGAAGAGAGATAAATGCCATTTTTGTTTGTGCTGCTCAAAGCAATAAAAAAAAGAAAAGAAAATGATGGTACTTTATTTTACAGGTCCATTATTTCCTAACAATTTCTTAATAATGTCTTGAAAGTTTTCTGGAAAGAAATATGCACATTGGTACTAATTATGGGAAAATAAAGACAGGTCTGAGACAGATATTTGTGTTTACAGTAGTTACTTGTGTTGGGTTTATAAGCAGTTGTTCATTTCCGGAGGAATTTCCCTGAAAAAAGTGCTCTGTTTCAACCCAAGTAAATATTTAACAATTGAAAATTAGCTTTTTGTAAGATTGCCTGTAGACAAACTTCACATTTTTGCATGTTAAGTTGGCCATGATTCATCTGAATGCAGTCTCTATGCCTATTAATACTGCCAAATTGCATGATTCTTTCGAGGAAACTTCCTCGGAAATTGTCAGGAATTTACAGATCTATAAAATATATATATATATATATATATATATATATATAATAAAATAATAATAATTTACCTTAAAAAACAACAAGTTCATGTATTTCCAGTTTTTATTGATAATCCATAATCAGTACCTTACAGTTTTTGCTGGAACTACTTTTTACCAATGTAATAGTGAGATCTGTGGATATCATATCAGTCATATTACGTTTCGTCTCATAACTTTTGCAACTCTTACAAAATTGATTGATCTTGAAAATCAGCACAGGACACAGGTGAGGAACCTAGGTAATCAGGCAACATTGTTGGCCAATTTTGATGATTTTGCTTTTCATACGTTTCTGTTTTCTGGATGCAACTGCAAAACATTGTGCATGAAGCTCACCCTGAATATGCAAATAAAGGTTAATAAGGGGTGTGTTCCACTTCTTTCAAGTGAGTAGTTCTTTTATTTTGAATTGAAACTCTGCACACATGCTTCCTGCGGCTTCTGTCCCCTGTTCTGTTTGACCTGATTTATCGGTCTAACTTCTGGCTGGCTAAGCCTTGCAGCTTTCTCTATGATCTTGTCTAAATTTACATCTCTCTACATGCCCCTCTAATCGTGGCTGAGGAGAAGTTCTCATCGCTGCTGATGAAAGAGTAAGAGGTCGATCAAATGCAAAGCAGCTTCTCTAAAGCCTCCTTTGCATCACACATAGCTCTGTCTTCGTGGTCTACAGCTCAAAACAACACCAAGATGGTCGGAAGGCAGCGCTCCCATGAAAACCAATGATCAGACGTTGGTATTCCTCCATAAAGAAGGTTTGAGAACATTGTAGAAAATATGGGGGATACTTAGTGTAAATAAGTGTTTGTGTTCAGCCGTGATAAAGATAGCAGGACAACTCTGCGTGTGTGTGTGTGTGTGTGTGTGTGTGTTGTGTGTGCGAGCGTAGAGGTGTGTGAAGAAAAACAAATTCAATGGATGGTATCTGACGAACTAGAATGACTAGAGAGAGAGAAGTTTTGTCCTTCAACGTCACAAATACATTAAAGATATCGTGCCAAATATGCTTGTCAGCATGAATCAATGTCAAGTTCAGTGTACTCTGCAATACAAACACGACACAGTGAGTCTCGACTGGAGGAAGACATTACAGAGCAGCAGATCCAATGCGATAAACAGGCCTGCCTCAGGTTACAGTACATGCTGTTCTGCTGACTGACAGGTGGTGGCGGTGTTGCACAAAGAAGTGTTGCAATTCACTCGCAAAGCCAGTGTAGAAGCGAACCGCAAGCTAGCAAACATGGATGTAAACCAAGGGGGTAAGCTTCGCTTCAGAACTCGAGCCATCATGGCGCCATTTTGTTGCTAACTGGCCATCACCTCTTGTTAGCATTCCGCTGACCGCCATTTTTTTTTTACGTCACTTGACTGAGAATAACGTTACATCCGAAGCGTTAAAAGACTCGATTTGTCCATTGTTTAGTTCTAAAGAAACACAACAACGTATAAAAAGCTCCATTACCTTGTATCTCACGTTATGGCTCCGTAGCGGACGCTTTTGTAAAAATAGGCTAATGATTGTGTCATAACCAAGTGACTTACTGTCGCACAGTAGAGGAATTACCGTATAGTACAGGAGAAGCTCGCAGGCAGTTTGGACTTACGTTAGCTGTTTAGGTTTAATTACTAATGTTAACTAGCATGTTAGTTAGCAATAATTAGCCTGTGCCTATGTTATCTCCTTACATATACCTACGCTCTCCGTCTCTGTAAGATTGGGAATGATTGAGATTTCTCTTGGCACAGCTACCAGAACACTTACAACTTTCAGACACGTTGCTCACGTCACATTTACGCTGTCTCTGTCAGTTGGAGGCTGCGCAGTAAAGCTGGCCATCACCGGAAAAGTGCTTCTAATAGCCTTCACTGGTCTCCGTCCAGAGCAACGGGGTCTATTGGTCCATTATATACTGTCTATGATGTAAACCCTGCACGATTTAAGATATTCAACAAACTGACATTTCAAATGAGGACGGAAATGTACTCAACACATTTTGTTAGATGTCAAGGGTACAATTAGCATTTTGGTCAGAAACACTGAATGTAAACATAACGTAAGTTTATTTTTATTTATTTTTTACAAGAAAACTCCAATGGTTAACTATAATTTGTCCAACTGAAAATGGCTAGACTGAAGTCCCATCTGTTGCAACAAATACAGTAAAATGCAGCCAGACTGCATACGCCCCTTTCAGACATGCACCTCTTTATGTCATTGTGATACAATCTATCAAAAAACTTGATAAATAAAACTTGAAAAAAAAAAAACATAATACAACTTCTTATTTAGTTCTTTATTATATATATAAAAAAACTGGAGAATGGAGAAAGAACAAATAACATCAGAACAACCAACTCTGTATGACTACAGTCTTTGTTGTGTTTCAACTCTGTTTTATGACTACTACAACCACCCTTAGCGAGAGAAACTGTCCCTTTATGATATACCACCCTGGCCTCCAGGAGCAATAAAGACGCTGAAGACTGGAAATTCGGTGAGTAGATGCTGGTTGTTAGTGTGTTTCCATTGAGTGTTGTTGCGATTCCATGCAGAGAGCAAGTTGCAAAAAAAATAAATAAATAAAAAAATAAAAATAAAAAGAGTATATTAAAACCATTACTTAACCTATAATATTCATACAGGAACTATGATAACTTAAATGACCTTCTAATTGCCTTAATGGTCAGTTACTTTGCATGACATGCTACTATGGGGAGCTCTTGGATTGCACTTGATTAACATAGCTCCATATGCTATAAAGTTTGTTATGGGGCAGGTTGAAAAGACTTTTCAGCTCATGAGTTCATGAAGGAGACTACTCAAATGGCCATTTGACCTCTTACCTTCTGAGGGGATACCAAAATATGTAACCAGTTATAACTGCAGGTTCGAGGCCTTATTAAAAAAAACCCCCCCCCCCCCCCCCCCCACACACACACACACACACACCACACACACACACACACACACACACACACACACACACACACACACACACACACACACACACACACACACACACACACACACACCTTCATCTTGGCAACCTAAATGTTGTTCTTATAAATAGCTTAGAACTGATCCATTAAGCATTAATAAAACAGTTTTGTTCTATTTTGTGTCATCTCTCGAGCACACTCACCACCAGTGTGGCTAAGGCTCCCTTGGGATAATCTCCGACTGGCTGCTATTTATAGGGCTGCATCCCTGTAAATTAATATAATTGACAAGGGCAAGGACAATGTCTTTAATCACTTGTGGCATATTTCCTGATTGAGCTCTCTATGTATGGTCTGTGACCAGGATTCTGTTTTGTTGTTTCTGTGGAGCTTTATATTACCAGCCAAAATGGAAGCCATTAACAGCCGCTAGAGTAAATATTTAAGCAATAATGTGTAACTTTTTTGTTAATGTATAGTTTTTCAATATCCCTGTAATAAAATGAACCAGTGTGTGTGACCTAAGTAAGTCTTGTTTGTGTAGGGAGGAGGAATTCAGTGATACATTAAAAAAAACATTATTGGGGATTTGCACATTCTCTCTGTTCTTTTTTGGCAGGATACATTAAAGACACGAAATAGCTGGATAAATCTCACCTTAACAGAAGTACATTAAAAAAGAATGCACTTTAACCTACTACTATGAACATCCTCAGTGCCACCAAGTGGAAAAACCATGGAAGGTAGTATAATGTGCAGATTCACAAGCTTTTCTGAAAGAGTTAAAACTGTAAAAATGGCAGATGAAAGTTTAGCAAAAATTCAGATTTTCATAATGATTTTAGATCTTGAATCACTCTATATGTGCTACATTTTGTCCAAACTGATTTCTTACAGCAGGTGGAGACATTGGTCAACTTTTTTGCACAGGGCAAAGTGATGTTTAGTTGCCACAAAAGGCTGGAGATTATCTGCTTTTATACTGCAATTTACTTTAAATACAACCCACATGCAGAGACACTACTTAAGACATGTGAAAGGCTGTTGTGTTCCTTTAAACTCCTAATGAATCATTTCTGCGTGGGTGCCCTGGTGAATCCTTGAGGCCAGAGGTGTCAAGTAACGAAGTACAAATACTTCGTTACCTTACTTAAGTAGAAATTTTAGTAATTATCAGTAATTATTTTACAGCAGACCTTTTACTTCTACTCCTTACATTTTCAGGCAATTATCTGTACTTTCTACTCCTTACATTTTAAAAATAGCCTCGTTACTCCTATTTCAGTTCGGCTTGTTTTCATACCGGCTTGTTAACGTTCAAAAAGACACACACAAAATAAAAAACCTATCCAGATAAATCACGGCATCATGATAGAGTGAATTTGATTGTGGATGGATGAGAAGTATAAACATATACCATTCCGACACCCTATTGGTTCGTACGCGATCCATCGCACCTGCACAGACCCGGTGATAATACGGCACCGGTACCTTAACGACCGTTATCTTCCGGACCGAATAGCAACGCGGATTTCGGTGCCTTATTAGGTGCCACTTATTATGCCTGCACTTCTCTCTGACGTTTGAGGGAATTGAAACATCGCTGCACGGGATGCTAGTTAACACTACACTCGACAGCAGGAAACATTAGCCTACAGCTAGCAGCTGGAGTAAACACAGTTAAAATGCTGACAGCTAAACGGTGTAAAAGTGTGTCTGTATTTAACTGGGGAGGATTGTAACAACAGACTGTAGCTGCCTGAAATAAGTTATTGTTATTACATTTTTAATAAATCATGTAATTTTGATCCTATGGCCTTAGCAATACACAAGTCGTTCTTTAATGTCACCTCCTTTTTTTTTTATTTAGATCAACTTTTTATTGTTTTATATTTTTGAACATACAGAACAGACAAATACAATTGAACAAGGTGCTCCTTATATATATATATATATATATATATATATATATATATATATATATATATATATATATATATATATATATATATATATATATATATATATATAAATATATATATATATATATATATATATAAATAAATAAATAAATAAAATAGAGAGAAGAGATGTGTCACCTTTTTCAGCCCTTCTGAGTTTGCAGGTATGATTTACCATTATGGCCTTTAGAAACATGTTTTTTGTGGAGGTGGGGTAGTGCACTATAGGCCCCTGTGGGGCTGCCTTAGCTTTTTTCCTTAATGGCTTTTTTTCCCCCTTACATTAATTTTACTTTTATACCTTAAGTAGTTTTGAAACCAGTACTTTTACTTGAGTAAAAAGCTTGAGTTGATACTTCAACTTCTACAGAAGTCGTTTTAAACCCTAGTATTTATACTTCTACTTGAGTAATGAATGTGAATACTTCTGACACCTCTGCTTGAGGCTCCTCTGGTGATTTGAAGTCAGTTTAACTTGATATTGAAATCAAACAAAATGGAATATGACAACTAAAAGACAACTTTATTTCTACTCAGAGTCTCTAGGAATTGAACTGAATGTGTGCTGGGTTAAGAAATGCACAAGCTGGGCAGCTCTGCGTCCTCTCCTCAGTTATTTTGCCTGCGGTTGAGTGTTAATGACTGACACAGGCTCACTCATTAGTGAAATTATTTATGCTCTCTCTGTTCTGCTTTTGTCAATTATGTGCATACAGATCACAGCGAAAGAAGACAAAAGTTCAATGAGAAGAGAAAATCAGATAACAGAAACAATGGAATGCAGTCTAGGATGTGTGATTGAATAGCTAAAAAATAAAATGATCAGCATGAGAGAAAAATGTCTTCAATAATCCCTTCCCCTCCTCCCAGTGGTGTAGTATAATGTATTGTAGTGGGTATACTGTACTGTATATGTATGGGCCAGAATGGACCTTTTTGGAGGGGGGGGGGGGCGGCATATCATAATGGGGTGTCTGGGTGTCCTCCCCCAGGGAAATTTTGAGCGGTGAAAATACCTTTATTCAGCCTATTCGAAGAAAAAAAAAAAACACAAATGACAATTCAAAATATATCAAAATTATAATGGATAGTATGTTGTTAAGTGCCATTGCACATTTTTATATGTGTATATTGAAATCCTGGAGCTTTCTTAGTGAGTATACTGTGTATACCTGCGTATCACGAAGACTACACCACTGCCTCCTCCTCACTTCACCTACTCCTAAATTAAAAGTGTTTACATAAAATCAACCACATTTTTGAATCAGTTTTGGTTCTAGGTTTAGAAGCCCCCATTAAAAGAAATCAAATGGCTCTTGAACTGGAATCTAGATTGTCGATTCAACCCCAACCGTAAAATCAACTTTCTGATTTACATATATGGGTCAGGCACTTCCACAGCGGGCAGGATGGGAGACTATGTGGTCTCTGTAGGCTATAGCCAGGCTTTTGAAGATCTGCAGTATGAGGTTTGTTTGGGGGATGAGCAGGGGCCTGCATGTGGAAGCTGTTTAGCTTTGCGTTTCCAAAAGTGCTGAATCGTTTAGAAGTGTAACGATACCAGCGAAATGAGCTTGCTACTGAGATCCGCTTCTGCTCCTATGGGGATTCTAGAAATACCATTAAAAAAGCCCATTCGTTCTTTGTTTATAGATACTGTTTATGTAAAATAAATAATGATAGCATGCTTAGGTATATTAAAAAATGGGAATACATTCAGAAAACTTGTGTTGTTGTTGCATCTTGCACTTAGGGCATGAAAAAGTCTAAAGTCCACTACTGTGGCCCAGACTGTAACATCTCAACAGCTAGCAGATGTATTGCCTTGACATTTCGTACACAGCTGCACGGCTTCCAGGAAGGCTGCTCTCGTGTTTTCTCGCTTATAGCTCCTCTGTGATCCCTCCTCGATGCTCGCTCCTCGGGGCAGAAATAAGAGCTTTGAGACGGCCTTCACCGAGGAGGGACAGAACAACTTCCGGTTCAGCCGAGGACCGAGGAGCTACAAAATAAGAGACATGAGAAGCAGCCTATACCAGCTCAGCAATTTAGCATTGCCGTTGTGAGAATTTTAGTATGCTCATGCTAGCATTTAGCCCAAAGCAAAGCTGTGTGGAGAATACTACATCCCTTTTAATGTGGTTTTGTGCCAAGTTAAAAAAGGTATTTAGCCAAAATACCACAATTATCCTGATTCTAGAAAGGGAACTCCTTTTTAGGTCATTATATATACCCCCCAAAATTGCCAGAAATACTACAGAGCACATAACTGCAGGTTAAACTAAACCAAACCAAAACTGAACAATATGAACATCACAAGGAATTATTTATTGTAGGGCTGTTTAATTGGATTGCATTGCACAAAACTGGAAACTCAGGGCTAGATTTATCAAGCCGTTTGCGCCTGTTTCCAGGCGCTAATTGGTCGCAAAGACGGACGTAACCGATGCGGGCTATTTACAAACAGGGCGCACTTGGGTAAAATCGCAGATTGTCTGCCACATGAGCGAGAAGAGACAAGTTGCGATTTCAATATGCGTTCGTGGGAGGGTCGTGGGGAAAGTGGGAGTTCCACCCAAAAAGGTGGGAGGATAAGCGCAAAGTGCACCTAATTATATATTCCGTGGTATTTACAAAGACTGTCAGTAAGAGCGCGCCTCTATTCAGCGGGGGAAATTCTCCGCCTCTTTAAACCAGCCGCAATCGAGTTTCCTCGTAGACCTTTATGCCGCTGGTGAAATGGCAACAGCAATTTGAGCAAGACGAAGACATAGGCGAGGCTGAAAATATTTTTAACAGAAGAATCTCACTTTGTCAGTGAACACAACATCATTTAGCGTTACAGATCAAGCAGACATGCAATATTAGAGTTACTGGAAGAAATCAAAGATGAAATTGAATCTCCCACTCAGCGTTCACATCCCATTCCAGCAGTTGTTAAACTCCTCGCTACATTACAAATATTGGCATCAGGATCATTTCAAACAGTCATAGCATCAGCAGTGGGAATATCGCTGTCTGCACTCATCCGTATCATAGCACCAGTACCGCTTTGCTACAGCGCAATTTACGGTCTAGTGGGCAGAGAAAGATGCTGATTGCCTGATGGGTGTCAGGGTTGATAAATACTACGCAAACTGTGGAAGCATAGCGTGCGCTATTACCGAACTCGCATAAATGGACGCAGCGCAAACTGCGCTAGTGTTAGTAAATCTAGCCCTCAGTGTATAACAGAAAATGGATGCTGGTGAAACAGCGCAAACACAAAAAAGTTAAAAGGGTGCTTGTAGAGTCGCAGATCTCCCTGGAAACATAATACCTGCTAAACATCAGCTTGTTAGGATTGTCATTGTGAGCATGTTAGCATGCTGGTTTTACCACTGTGTAGGTTTACGCTGTGACGTTGCAGACTGCCATCCGCTGTATACAGCATAGATATACATGCGGATAGCTCAAAATGCATACAGATAACACGCCACTTAGCTTTAAGAAAGTGGCGTGTATGTTTATGCAAAGTCATGATGTCATGTTGCTAACACGCAGAAACCTTAGTATTTCAGCATAGGAATATTAGTTACTCTCTGGGCAAATAATGAAGCCACCATTGAAAGTCTGCTGTGTGCTCTGAACTAGATGGGAATTTGGAGGTGACTAGACACATACTAAAAACAGAAATTGCAGAAATTATGAAAGGCTTCCCTGGTTTCCCCATTGTATATGTTTATATGTATATGTTTACAGTATATTACACTATGTAGCATATATATAACAATGTGATCTTGGCTTTTATGGATTAGTATATATTTTTTATCTTTTATATCAAAGATGGCTGTCTTTAAGTGCCATCTGTCATGATGAGAACACAACAAACACATCTCAGCCAGAGCCAGACTGGCACGGCAACATGGAATCATGGTTAATGTTTGCTCTTTGGTGACATCTGCTGGTGGAAAACAACATTTACTCCTAAAAAAAAAAAAAAAAATAAAATACTTTTACTGCCACTGATGATGAACTAATATTACACAACTACCAGTACTTATTGGGGTGTTACCGTGCGTTCATGGACATCGGAAAAACGTTTTTCCGAGTGAAAACGTCACGATTCACGTAACTTCCTGTGGGAATCAGAGGTGGGAATCTCGGGCTGGATTTTTCTAACCGAGTTCCCCAGTTGGTGATGCGTTGTCGACAACTGACATTTGATGGAGGCGACTTTGGTTCACTGAACATATTTCAATGATAATAAACTGTTTATTGTGGACAAATGCCTCTGCCAAGAAACATACACAGACATAATATGTTTAAAATTATTCATAAATAGGCCTATGTATAAAAAAAACACACATTATCCGTGTCTTTTCCCATTCGTTGTCCTGCAGATAACACAAACACACACCTGGCGATGTGCTGTTTGGATGCTCGCATAACAAAACAGCAGAGAATCTTTTGTTATTGTGGCCTCCATGTTTTCACACACCTGATGCTCTAGGCTACGGCCAACTGTTGGTGGCAGTCATGCAAAAAGTTGTTATGCCAAACGCCAATATAACATGTGAACGCTGCCAGTCGGAAAAACAACGTAACCAGGGGGGCGGTGCCTGTTATTCCGAGGTGGCATGAACGCAGCATCTAATGTCTGCTTTTCAACAAAATGACTGCATGTGATGATGAGCTGTGTTTAAACCGTTTCTATGTTTCCTTTTGTGTTTGCTGTTGATGTCACACAGTTGTTTTAGTGGTTTCAGAGAGCAAGATTAACCAATTTTATTTAATATTTATTATTTATTATTATAATTAATAACCAGTGGTGGAAGTTAACTAGGTAAATGTAATCAAATACAAAAAGTGCACTTCATTTGAGTATTTTTATTTATTGCTACTTATTCTTCTATTCCACTGCATTTAAGAGAAATATATTGTAGCTACATTTTACTGAATGGTAATCAGCTGTATTGAATATAGCTACACATCAGCCAACATTAAAATGCTACTTACAGTACATGCATTAAGTGTTAATAATATATCATTTTATTTTGTATGTAAAATCCTACACAGTGTTGTCTTGACACACTCTTGATTAACCTCAACGACAAAAAATAGCAATTGTCTACAAATGGTGGAAAGAGTACAAGAATATTGTACTCAACTAAAAGCATCGGTGTTAAATGTACTTAAATAAAAGTAAAAAGTAGGTCAGTTAAAATGTACTCTTAATAAATGTTACTGCGTTCCATTCATAAGAAAGGGGGGGGGGGGACATCTTTAGGCTACAAAATAAATTGCATTAAATGTCAACACACAGTACACACTAGTGGAACAACATCAGCAGCATGACCCCTCATGTCCAAACCAACAGTAAATTCAATTTCTATTAAAGGCACTTTGCAGCCTATACAAAAACTCAGGAGCAGCTTGACGTCCAGATACATAAAGAAGGTTCGGGAGACTTTGTTGATTTACACAGTAGCGTTCAATGAACTCTCGATCGAGAAGATCGAGAATCTGAGGGTCTGTGAATCTCCAAGAGGCATATATCTCTCACTCAAGCTGTCAAGTTTGGGTTATGCAAAGATATTGAATGCGCCATAACAAAGATGCTCACCTAAATGTAGTTTAGTCTATCTCAAGGCAAGGCTGGTTCTCAGAACACACCTATTCTCGAAACGTTTACACCTTTAAAGTTGCATAACTGCATCTTGCACGGCTGCTTATTTCTTAGTTTCAGTAGGTGTCTCCAGGAGAGAGAGAGAGAGAGAGAGAGAGAGAGAGAGAGAGAGAGAGACAGACAGACAGACAGAGAGAGAGAGAGAGAGAGAGACACAGACAGACTGACAGACACACACACAATGATACACTCTAAAACTGGTATCGGAGGGTGCTTTCCCACCTGAGCAGTTTGATCAGTTTTAACCAAACCCTGGGGCGCTTAGTCAGATAGTCCAGTTCCTTTGGGTGGTGTGAAAGCTCTTTGAACTCTGGTCCGCTTGAAAACTGGGGTCTCGGTTCACTTACAAGTGCACTATAGTTCTGTTCACTTTAGGTAAGAACGCAATCCGACCCAAATAAAGGAAGCGCACTAAACAAACTGTGCATTTACTAGCCTGCTATTTAAATGAATTCAACCTTGCACACAATTGACAAACATATGACTTAATGGATGATAATTTTCAAAATCTAATATAACCTATTATGTACATACATGGCTCGTCGTCTGTGTTATCTCAGGTCCCACCCTTGCCTTCACTCGCTGTCTTGTCATCTGATGATATTATTTGCCTTCTTCTCAAATATTAGAAACACTAAACCAAACCAGAAAACCCATACATTTGGCATCGCTCATATTATGTCTGAAACCAGGAAAGCACTGCAAGTTTCACTCGACCGTTTCCACCGCGTGACACCTACAATGTTTGCTGCGCTTGACAAAGTGCAGAGTGAACGCTAACCAAACCAAATGAAAAATGCAACAATGTTGCAACTCTAACAAACTAAAGGTTTGAAAGCAACCTGAGTGTATAACAGATAATCAGTATCAATATAACAGAAGAATATGACACCAAATCAGCTGGTGAAATAGTGCAAACAAATAGCCTAGATGTCAATAATAACATAATTTTTTGCATGTAAAATCAGCACAAAAATGACACCGCAGCGGGTGCAAAAAAAAAATTTTAAGCTTGTAATAAAGATCCCAATTTTGGCAGTTACTTCCGTCACCTACCTCACTTCCGTTCCCCTCCATTCTTCATCACTGATTGGTTCTTGCTAATTACCTGATTGATTTCACCTGGTCCCTCATTTTAAAGACTGCACTCCCTCTCAGTCACTCTCTAACCTTCACATGGGGCGGCAGCTGTAAGAGGAGATCTTTTAGTGCTTTAATCACGTGCCTGTGTTTTAACTGTTTATTTTATGCTTATTTCTTGAAGATGGACTTGTGTGAATAGCCTACTTTTCTGAAGTTCTAATTTGTATTTGTTTTCTTTTAGATTCACCAGCCCGTGTGTGTTTTGTGGTACTCTTTATCATTTGCACCACTATTTTGAGTGGAAATAAATGGATGTTGATGAATTTTCTAATTTTCTAAATTTCTGATCCTCTGAATAAAAACAGAAAATTGGACAAACAGGTTAAAGATCCAATTTTTTTATTTGTCAAGGCGAAAAAAAAAAAAAAAATTGGATATTAATATCTAATTTGATTGGATGAACCCATTTTTCTGTTTTTCCAAATGTCCGTTTGTGCTTAGAAAATTGAACTGATAAGCGTTACACGGACCCTGCAGCCACAAACACACCTATTAGACTACGGCAAAGAAGAGACTGCAAAAATTGTTTACACCAGGTAGCGAGCGCACACACTGTTGCTAGGCAACGCAGTGGTTATTGGCGTTCTCATCTGAAGAGTTGAAAAGCGTGTTGTTGTTGTTGTTGTAGGCATAGACAGTATATAAGAAGGTTGTAGGCTACTCACCTGTCTGAATGTCACTCTGTGAGTCTTGTGCACCGAAAAGTCATCAATGTGCTCTAGGTTCAACTTCTCTGCTCGTTTATTTTCAAAGCGGAATATGTCCAGTCCACTCAGCCTCTCTGTCCCACTAAAACCACTCCACCACAGGCTATGCTGTCCAGCTAGCCTCTCTGTCCCACTGCGCTTTAAAGTTTTCAAAAACGTTGAGCTGAATGAGGCTCTGCAGTGACATCAAGGATTATTGTCAAAAACAGTAGAAAGTCCTCACACACCTCACTGAAGGTAAAAGTTCCTCAGCGAAGCAGAAGTTACTGCAGAAGGATCCACCATAAGCATTTTAGCATGTTAGCCAGACCCAGCATGCACCTGGTTCACGCAGCATTGGAGGTGTGTTTGATTTGGATCACTTAGCGTGCTGGCCGGGTGGTGCATGAGTGAATAATTAAGGTAGATGCAAAAAAAAAAATTATATGTTTATAAATAATGCTAACCATAACGCATAAGCAAGAGGTGGAAAGTAAAGGATTACAATTACTCACGTTACTGTAATTGAGTAGTTTTTTGTGTGTACTTTTTAAAATAATTTTTAAAAATCTGTAATTTTACTTGAGTATGTTTTGTTTGAAGTTTTGTACTTTGCTACATTTTAAATCACATCTGTAAACCGTAACTGAGTAAAAAAAGTTAATAAAAAGGTCTCGTTGTTTTGCGCCCTCATCAAATCGCAAAAGACTGCGATTTAATCAAATAAGTAGCCTTTAAGAATAAATTACATATTAAATAAGTAAAAACATTTTTTTTAAAAGTATATTTACCCTCGCTGTTAAAAAGTAACAAAGTAACTTTTACTCTGGGTACATTTTAAATGAGCTACTTTTTACTTTTACTTGAGTAGATTTGTATACCGGTAATTGTACTTGTACTTAAGTAAAAGTTCAGCAAAGTAATAGTACTTTTACTTAAGTAGAATATTTTTGTATACGGACGTAATCTTTAGGCTAGGCTAATTGTATTGCATTGTTGTGCATTTTTTGTACTGTTCACACTAACTGCTAGCCACGGCTCGGGTGCAACCGCTGTTCACGCCTCCCATCCATTCCCTGACAATCAGCATGTATCTCTGTGTGTCACTGTCAGCTGAGAGTGCATATGGAAGTGTCTCCTTCTGCGGCCACAGACACACCACCAACAGCTTCTTCTCTGCTGCAGCTGCTGATTCATCACATTTCTTTCGTTCCAGTTTGACATGACTTTTTCCACAATTGTTTTTACTCTGTAACGGATGAGACTTGAAATGTAGCAAAGTTCGGTAGTTGTGATAAAAAGTCGGCTACTTAAGTAAATTAATTAAGTTAAAAACAAAATACAGTAACAAGAATAATTAAAGCTGCAAGTAGCAATGGACGGGCCCTTGCGCCTCCGCCCGCGTCAGGGTTACCGGCAGACTCCGCTCCTTGCGACCGTGCATTTGTGCAGCACTCAGACACCGCAAATCGTCACCAATGAAAAGGGAACTCCCTGCCGAGTTCAACGATACCTCACACAAGACTCTACGTCATACATTTCATGAGCTGTGAAAGGGGGCATGGCTTAAACATAGGGGGCGGTTCAAACCATCACCAATAAAAAAGGAACTATCTGCTGAGTTCAATGATACCTCACACAAGGGTATACCTTAAACGGTTGAAATGTTATGAAAGGGGGCGTGTCCTGAGTAAGTGGGCGTGGTTAAATTGGCGCATTTCCTGTTGCCAGCGGGGGGGCGCTATGACCAAAAGTCAATATTGGCCTCAGGCCTGGACCCTTGTCAATCGTGAGAACTTTCGGGCAGATACGACAACGTACACTCAAGTTACAACAACTTCTTTGTTCATCGCTAAACATTCAAAATGGCCGCCACGCCCACACTGTCTGACGAAAAGTTTTTCTTTTTATAACTTTTCATCTTTAAGGTGTTGAGATGATACAGACCAAGTTTGAAGTCCATCGGATGAAATCTCTAGGAGGAGTTCGTTTAAGTATAGCACCTTGACTTTTAGGCCTACTTCCTGTTGCCACTAGGGGGCGCTATGATTTTAAGTAAATATCGGCCTTTATTTGTCCTCAGGGTTGGAGTCTTATGAATCCTTAAAAAGGACAATGTACACTTGAGTTACACTCACTTCCTGTTTCGGCGGCGAAACGCACAAAATGGCCACCCCGCAACGGCCACGCCCTATGTCAAAAAGTTTTTCTTTTAACAACTTTTCATCTTTAACGTCTTAAGATGGCACAGACCGAATTTGAAGTTGATCGGATGAAATCTCTAGGAGGAGTTCATTAAAGTACGACATGTGGAAATGGCCAAAATTGCACAAATTTCTAACAGTGAAATCAAAATGGCTGACTTCCTGTTGGGTTTAGGGTATGGCTCTAATGACGTTTTTTGTACATCTTGACATGTTACATATGTGTACCACGTTTCGTGAGTCTACGTTAAACTCACTGCAGGGGCTAAAGTTTCTTAACTTTCTAGGGGGCGCTAGCGAGCCATTTTTGTGCACCTATTCCCGAAACCCTTAAAATACGTACATTTTCACCGGACTTGATCCGACAGCCAAATTTTGTGAGTTTTTGAATATGTTAAGTCCCTCAAAAAGCCAATTAATTTGCCGGGAAAATAATAATTCCTTCAGTTTCAATAGGGCCTTCAGCGCTGTCGGCGCTCGGGCCCTAAATATAATGTGTTACTTCCACCCCTGGGTGAGCAGCCAGGTGCATCATTACCCTAACTGCTTACACACAAAATCTTTACAGGTCACACGATTTTTGAAACCTCTCACTCAAAGAGCCAAACTACACACCAAATCTCCAAAACCGTAAGCTTTTTCTTAGCCTTTCACTCAATTGCATTTTTCAATTGCATAAAACACTTTTTTCAAAACACTACACACAATTCTCTACTTAAGACACAAACAATCTAACAGGAAGTGACTTGCTTTCCTTTTCCAAAACACAACCAACCAAAATGCTCACATGTGCAAACACTAATTGCTTAACTTATCACTAACCAACCACTGCTTTAGTATAGGCCTATAAATAGGTCAAAGGTCAAATTACCTGTTTTGAACAATAAATGCCAACAATAGAGCAAGGTGAGGAGGAGGGAGAGGCAGAGGACAAGGACAACTTCAAAGTGAAAGAGTTGGAAGAAGAAGAGGCGGTGGAGGAAAAGGGGAGTAGGAAGAGGATGAGGGCAAAGAAGAGAAGGAAGGAGGGCCACACTTATTGATCATTTGATCAACCCCAGGTTGACCATGAGAGAAGCTGGACTGAGAGTCCTGCCCAACATGAGTGGCTTTACAGTGGCATCCATAATTCAAACCTTCAGAAATGAGGAAAGGTATGCTGCAACTATCTAATAACTATTTCAGCATTGCTGAAATACTCAGCTACTCTATCTTTTGGACATCGGTGACCAGCACCAGATATCTATTTCGAGTGCCTTTCACCATACGCATAACATCCCAGAAGAAATAGCAAAACCGCCCGGGTCCCCATGGTGTGTTGTCGGGTACAGGAGGCGACGGAGAAGGAGGAGGTAGAGGAAGCAGAAACAGGGCTATAGATCCAGTGTTATGCTAAGGCTAACGAAACAACCTCATAAACCACCTCTACCGAGCCTGTATCTCTCCAATGCCAGATCCCTGGTGCATACAATTTTACCAACATGTCAAGTGTCCTACTAGAGGGGAGAACACTCTGGATCATGTTTACTCAAACATTAAGCATGTGTACAGAGCCACACCCCTCTCCCACCTCAGCCAGTCAGACCATCTCTCTCTCCTGCTGTACCCAGCCTACACCCCCCATTAGATGCAGGGCCAGGGCCACCATGAAGACTGTTACAACCTGGCCTGAAAATGCACTCTCCAAACTACAGCACTGCTTCAGCCAGACAGACTGAGACTTATTTGAACACCAGCAGCTGGGAACTTTTACAGGAACAGTACTGGACTACATCAAGTTCTGTATTGGAAATGTGACTGTGGACAAAAACATTCAGGTTTTCCCAAACCAGAAATCCTGGATGACCAGCCATGTCCGCACACTCCTCAGAGCCCGCGACGCTGCCTTCAGGTCAGATGACAAAGCTCTGTGCAGGGCTGCTCGAGCCGACCTGAAAAGTGGAATTAAGAGAGCCAAGGCGGACCATAATAGGAGCTTAGAGTCCCACCTGTCCAGCAACAACACACGGGAGGTGTGGCAGGGCATACAAGACATCACAAACTACAGAGGCTGTGATGTGACAACAGGTGACCTGAGTGCGCCGCTGGCAGAGGAGCTAAATTGCTTCTTTGCTCGCTTTGAAACATCAAAACAGCAGCACTCATCTGCCCCAGCCCTGCCTCCGCCTCCATCCCCACCTCGCTCCTGCACCACCCCACTCACTGTGAGGGTGCACAATATCAGACAGGTAGCGCTATCCTATTGCATGCAGAGGGAATTTGAAAATCAACCGTTCATCCCGCCCCTCGGATTGAGCTCCGTCAATGGTGAGTTCCCAGACCCAACATCTTGATGTGGGTCTGGCTTGTCAGGCTAGGTATCTTTACAACAGACTTTTTACTTCTACTCTTTACAATTTCACGCAATTATCTGTACTTTCTACTCCTTACATTTTAAAAATAGCCTCGTTACTCCTATTTCAGTTTGGCTTGTTTTCATTCTGGCTTGACATTGTTAAAAAAAAACACACACACAAACAAAAACCTATCCTGATAAATCGCACCATCTGGATAGAGTGAATTTGATTGTGGTTGGATGAGAAGTATAAACATATACCATTCTGACACCCTACTGGTTTGTACGCGATCCATCGCACCTGCACATGACACAAATCACAAATAGCAGACGTATGTAGCCTAGTACGAAGATGTCTGTGGCCGAGACTCAAGAGAACTCAAGCGAAATGTCCCAATCAAGCACCAGCGAGGAGGTTGGCAGCCAAGAAGACCAGCCAACCCTTCTACATCCTCCGTACCTGGAAGAATTTTTGGAAATGGTTGGACATTAACATTATAGTCATTATGGCTTTTAGAAAAATGTTTTTTTTGTGGAGGTGGGGTAGTGCACTATAGGCCCCTGTGGCGCGGCCTAAGCTTTTGTCCTTAATGGCATTTTCTTTCCCTTACATTACTTTTACTTTCATACTTTAAGTAGTTTTGAAACCAGTACTTTTACACTTTTACTTTAGTAAAAAGCTTGAGTTGATACTTCAACTTCTACAGAAGTCTTTTTAAACCCTAGTATTTATACTTCTACCTGGGTAATGAATGTGAATACTTTTGACACCTCTGCTCCCGCTGCCCCAGCAGAGGTGAAAACATCACCAAGGACAGCTCCCACCCTGGCTTTGATCTGTTTGACCGGTTGCCCTCAGGGAGGCGCTACAGGTGCATCAGAACAAGGACTAACAGATTCAAGAACAGTTTCTTTCCAAAAGCCATAACCACTTTGAACTCACACATGCACTGACTTCACAGTCTTACCCCCAACCCCCGGACTTTCTTCTACCCACCTACTGTGCAATATTAATATTTAATACTTTTGATAATATTGATAATTCTGTGCAATTTCATTACTGTGCAATATCATTACTTCACACTGTATACCACACACTGTATATAAAACCATATCTATCTTTATATTTTTTATATATGTATATAGCGTCTCAGAACTGTGCACCTTACCCTTTTTTCTTCTTTTGCACTACTTATTTTATTACATAGTTGACAGTGGAAAGGGAGTTGCTTTTAATCTTGTTGTACATGTGTATAATGAAAATAAATGACATTCTATTCTGTTCTCTTCTATTCTATTCTGTTACAACAGTAACATTTTGCCAAATAAATACTGTATTTTCTGTTTCAACTTTGCATTGGTGTTTACACTGTACCTTTCAACCCCTCTCAGCAGATGACTTTCACTCTAGAAGATAGAAATATAGATATAAGTAGATAATATGTAGATATAAGCCTATGAAAGACAAAATAGCATTAGAATTAGAACAACAGTGTGTACATTGTATATCCAAAAATGTTCTATTATTAAAACAAGTGTTTGCCATTTGATGCAAATGCTTCATTTTGAGATATGTTTATGGCATTTTGAATGCAGTGTTTTATTTGGAAGGAGATATGAGGCTTTTTGTGTGTGCAGTTTTCAAAATTGTGTGGAGAGTTTTCAAAAAGGGAGAGACAGTTTTGAAAACGTGTTGTAAGCAGATGTAAAAAACTTTTAACGCCACCTGATGTGTTTTTTGGCAAGATGGCAAGAAAGAGGCACATGGTCAAGCAGCAACAATAAACTTGAAATCTTTATACAGCCTAAATAACACAAAGAAAGGATTAGAACTTGAGTATCGGAGCTACTTTAGGCCTGGGGGTAAGAGGTTTTGGCATGGTATTGGGCAGGTACATTTCTAAAGCAGAATCCATTTTTCACAAATAGGCTATCTATTACTGGATTAACAGACCTTTTAATTGTCTAAACTATCTTCCTCAAATCAAACTGGCCAAAGATGATGTTGATCATTGTTGTTGCACTAGAAATAATGCACTGGAACATAATGCACTGTAACTAAATACTCAGTGGGTTTCTGCTCAATGGTGGCAAGATGCCCACATGAGCTTTAAATAAGAACTAACTGGTCAGACTGGCTATCAAAACAAGGAAGAGAGAAGCTTGGACCACAACACACACAGAGGGAGTGTACTACTCAAATGAGCTTCTATTGACCTTTAGGGGGTTACTGTGTATGACATGCTGCAGTGTTTGCACTGTGCATGATAACTTTATCTGCTATGTTTGTACAGTAGACCTGATGGTAAAGTTTTTTAAGGGAATAAGTACAATTTTGAGGTACTTTAGTATTACCATTATTTGCTGCTTTATAGTTCTTATTACATTTATCTGACAGCCACTTTGCAGAGAATACGTATAAAAGTTGCGATGGCCCCTGCTGGCTGTATGTCTACTTGTTCTAACCCTGTATAACTGTGTTCAAGGTATCTGCTGATGGAGCCTGATTTGGAGCACCTGGGCTCCCCAGGAAGTAAACGGCCCAGCTTCCTGGACTACGGCCCTTCTTTGCTCTCACTACTCTGCAGACACCATAGGCCCTGTTTCTGTTTCATTTTTTCTGTTGTTCCTTTTTGCATTACAACACCCTACACGCATTTTACACACATCCACATGAACAATACTGCTGTTACTGATTTTCACACCTCACACTTGTATTTAGTTCAACCTTGCTAGCAGATTTCCTCTTCATCCGCACTTCTTTTCCTAATATAGTTCCTGTTTGGAGCCATGATTGCAGTGTTTTTGAACCAGTCACTCTGCTTTGTACCAAAGTTTGAGAACCAGTGCTTTAAATCAGGGGTCTTCAACGTTTTTAAGCCAAGGACCCCTTAACTGGAAGAGAGATGGAGCAGGGACCCTCTACTACATATATAGTATACAATGTTGCATATTAAACTGGGCCTACACTAACATGTAGGGTGGCCCAAAACCTTTACACATACCTTTTTAGCATAGAACACTAAGCTATTAAAATAGTTGTTGGAATGATTTTATAAATCATGTTTTAATGTTAAACATACTGTATATGTGGCACTGTGAATCCTTAGGAATAAACTATCTGTGGATGGCCTTATAGTGACAACCTTACCTATAGGCCAGTAAGCCTATCATCAGTGGTCATTTATATTTGCAAGTAATATGTTGGATTAATTTTAGGACTTTTCTAATTTTAAAAAAAAAACTCAAAAAACGTAACCATAATTTGTTGAAGATCCCGTTTGTGCCATGTAAATTAGTTGTCAATATCAATACTTTGACTTTTGATACTTGAGTACAATTTTGAATTCAAGATTATTACTGGAGTATTAATGAAGGCTATTGTATTATTGCTATACTCTTGCTTATAGCGCAATTAGTAGCCCTACTTCTTCCCGACTGACTGTAGGCAGTAGCATACAAAAATTCGGGACAGTCCCGAAATCCAAGCTGTCCCGAATCCTGCCCTAATTGTCCCGAATATTAGAGCAAAGTCTTAAGAGCAGACTCTCGAGTAGTTCTAGTCTGATAGAACATTAAAAACTGTTCATGGGGATTGAGTCGTCCTGCGACCCACTTCCAATACGTTCCGAAAGTCCTCCTCGTCTCCAAAATAAAAGCCCCCATCCCCGTCGGGAGACAACGGGGTGGCATCACAGCGGACACCACAGTCTGGGGTAAAATACTATAATAGTATAAAATAATATAATTACAAAAAATACAACCTTTTGTGTCCCCTTTTGATGTTATAGAGTAGATGAAGAGAGCGCAAGTTGCAGCCATGAGGCCAGGGAAAGTGCACGTGCAGGCAGCCAATAAAAATAAATCATTTTGGTGCGGAGTTTTTATTTATTTATAAATCAACCATAGCAATTTATTGGGGGTGCTATGGCAATCCTAGGGGTAGATACAGCACCCCCTAGCCCCTCCCTGGCACTGCCCATGCTTCTCAGCAAGCAGGGGAGCCAATTTGCCATTTCCCCACACGGTGAAATTATAGATAATAGTAGAAAACCGGTTCGAGGATTTTTTTTTAAGTCCTCGTGCCCCCCCATGTGTCATGAAAAAATGCCGTCGCTTCGCCCGTGCCAAAAACCGCAATTGGGATTGGTGTGTCGAAGTCTGTTCCCCCATCCAATAGTGTTTCCCTCCTGTAAAGAGACACAGAGAGAGAGAGAGAGAGAGAGAGAGAGAGAGAGAGAGAGAGAGAGAGAGAGAGAGAGAGAGAGAGAGAGAGAGAGAGAGAGAGAGAGAGAAGAGAGAGAGAGAGAGAGAGAGAGAGAGAGAGAGAGAGAGAGAGAGAGAGAGATGTCTTCCTCAGTCAGTGGCTCTATCAGGAAGAGAATAGCATACCTGTCATCTCCTGAGTAAGTAATACGATTTTATAGATTAGACCACCGCCGTTTTAATGCACGGGAAATTAACTTCTAAAGCCAGTTTTCTGTTACTCTCCCGTTTTCTCTTCTTGGCTTCCTCTATCCACGATCAAATTATTTCATAACAAAAATAGGCTACACACTAACGCTACAATAGCAGTGGCTTATATATTTTTGATATACTATAATATTCTCTTGTCTGTGGTAAGATATTTCATTTGACTATGTATCAGTTTATTGCAGCCTTATGCTGTTACACTGTGTTACAAAAAACCAGTAGTTAATCTAACCATGGCAGAGGCATCTAGTGTTACTTTTGAAGGGATAAGAAAAGGAACAACCTGCAGCACCATATGTAGGCCACCATATGTACCGTGACCCATGCATGGTTTGACGGCCATCTCTGAGATAACCTTTTCTGTTTTTGTTGGAATTGAGTGGAGGTTAAAATGCCAGAGACAGAATCTGCCCACATTTAAAACAAAACTGGTCCGTGTACTTGGCGGCCAACGGATTTTCGTTTTGAAAGGAAAAAAACAAAAACGAAAAACGGCCAGTTTCCCAATTACCATTAGTAAATAGGAAAACAAAAAACGGAAAACAACCCATTATCCGTTTTTTGTTTTGATATTATAAAACGGAAAACGAAAAACTATCTCGTTATCCAATTTTCTTTGATGTGTTTGTAGATGGAACTCGGAAATTAAAATGTGTGTATAAATCTTATTCCTCATTCATTTTTTTCGTGACCCGGAAGCGATCGTAGGTAGTAAGCGGCTGCATACCCGGAAATCATTTGGACATCAATGAGACCATGGACAGTTAGAATGATACGGACGTAAAAATGTTTTTAGACGAATATGCTAGTTTTATATTAGAAAACCGAAAGAATGGGATGTCTTGTGGTGATATAGCAGCTGTGCTGGGTTCACAGTTTGGAACGATACGGGGGTTTTCTGAGAGGAGTGTGCGGAGGTGGTGTGCTCAGCAGGGCGAAACACAAGTTGACTTTTATTATGAAGTGGTCACAGGAGATTAGCGCTGACTGCTCTCATTCATCAAAAATTAGTCTACAACAAGACAACCATCATAGTCTAATAATAATAATAATAATGAAGCGAAAACATTTTCAAAATTTCTCATTTTCATTGCCATTGCTTTGGCAAATATCTGTCAAACAAACTAAAATCGAAACCATGATTTGGCTTTCCCTTATCAAATCGATCAAGGAAATACAAAGTGAAGTGAAACAGCTGCTGCAGGCTGAACCAGTCCGTCAGCATCAAAGATGAATAAACTCCAACTCTCATGCTTTGATAGCTTTACTGAAAAGTCCTTTCCTGTCATAATCCTGCAGGACTGGTTTTTGCATTATTAAACATGCTAAATGTTCAATGTTGCATTCACAGTGCGACACGTCCGGAGCAGAGACCTCACTAGGATTTAAAGACAGGAGGTGATTAGCCCCCAGGGTATTTGTAACTTGCGTTTTGCAAAATCTTTGCACTCACTTCTTCTGTTACTTCATTATTGCCACGAAAGGGGATTCCCTGTCTCCCTAACATGGAAGTGACTGCAACAATTCGCCTTAGATACTCTCTTCTCTCCGCTATCTCACTTGCTATCATCTGTGCAACGTCTCCCTGTCCCTCTCATTCATCAAAAATGAGTCTACACAACAAGACAACCATCATAGTCTAATAATAATAATAATGAAGCGAAAACATTTTCATTTTTTCAAATTTTCACATAAAAGGTCTCTAACGTTGTTTTGCGCCATTGCTTTGGCAAATATCTGTCAAACAAACTAAAATCGAAACCATGATTTGGCTTTCCCTTATCAAATCGCAAAAGACTCCGATTTAATACAACAATATCTGTCAAACAAACAGGGCTATAATTAGTATAAATATAAAATCAATATAAATGTGATTTTTGGAGGTTAAAAAGTAACTAAGTAACTACATTTTAAATTAGCTACTTTTACTAGTAATTTTACTTGTACTTGAGTAAACAACAAAGTAACAGTACTTTTACTTAAGTAGAACATTTTTTTACTCTTTTCACTTCTGCTGATTTATTTAAATCTAAAAAATTGCATAGACCTAGCCCTGGTCTGCATATCGCTTTTAATATGCAAATATTAAAATCATTTCACTGGCGAAACACAAGTTGACTTTTATTATGAAGTGGTCACAGGAGATTAGCGCTGACTGCTCTATTTCATCAAAAATGAGTCTACACAACAAGACAACCATCATAGTCTAATAATAATAATAATAATAATAATAATAATAATAATGTGCGGAGGTGGTGTGCTCAGCAGGGACTTGTCAGGGACTTCTGTCCTGATGGCCAACTTGAAGTTGAAATCGCTGAAGGTATTGCTGAGGCAAGTTTTTTTTTTTTTTTTTTTAATCAATCGCCGTTTACCGCTTTTGTTAAACATACAAATGAATGCTACTCTTAAAGTAAATAAAAAGCTGAACACAGCTAGGCCGATATGCAGACCAGGGCTAGGTCTATGCAATTTTTAGATTTAAATAAATCAGCAGAAGTGAAAAGAGTAAAAACATTTTCTATTTAAGTAAAAGTACTGTTACTTTGTTGTTTACTCAAGTACAAGTAAAATTACTAGTAAAAGTAGCTCATTTAAAATGTAGGCCTACTGACTTAGGTAGTTACTTTTTTAACCTCCAAAAATCACATTTATATTGATTTTATATCTTATTTATACTAATTATAGCCCTGTTTGTTTGACAGATATTGTTGTATTAAATCGGAGTCTTTTGCAATTTGATAAGGGAAAGCCAAATCATGGTTTTCGATTTTAGTTTGTTTGACAGATATTTTGCCAAAGCAATGGCAATGGAAATAGAAGTGTTTGAAAATGTTTTCGCTTCATTATTATTATTATTAGACTATGATGGTTGTCTTGTTGTGTAGACTCATTTTTGATGAATGAGAGCAGTCAGCTAATCTCCTGTGACCACTCGGTTTTCTAATATAAAACTAGCATATTCGTCCAAAAACTTTTTACGTCCCGTATCATTCTAACTGTCCATGGTCTCATTGATGTCCAAATGATTTCCCGGGTATGCAGCCGCTTACTACCTAACGATCGCTTCGGGTCACCGAAAAAATGAATGAGGAATAAGATTTATACACACATTTTAATTTCCGAGTTCCATCTACAAACACATCAAAGAAAATCGGATAACGAGATAGTTTTTCGTTTTCCGTTTTTTAATATCAAAACAAAAAACGAATAATGGGTTGTTTTCCGTTTTTTGTTTTCCTATTTACTAATGGTAATTGGGAAACTGGCCGTTTTTGTTTTTTTCCTTTCAAAACGAAAATCCGTTGGCCGCCAAGTACATGGACCCAACTTGTCCTAGTAGCTACAGTAAAAGCATTATAAGAACTAGAAACTATCTTGCGATGGGAATACAATAGCCACAATGCTAAATTGCTCAAGGAGTGTAAAGTAGGGAGCCCCCTTCCCTACTTCCTACCCCTCTACTTGCGGCACCATTGCTTGGACCACAGCCATCTTCAAATTCGGCCATCATTTTGATCTCAACTACACACCTGTAAAGTTGTGTGTATGTATCCTGCACGGTTGGCTAGCCAGGGGCATAAAGTGAGGGGGGTCAAGGCTACTTGAACCACACTCTTTTTTCGAACTCTGTTCAAGTACTAATACTCTAATACTTATTAATTCCCATGCTTTCTTTGATTGGACTTAAGTTTACCCAAAACACAAGGATCAATCTGAGACAAAGAGTTCAATTAAGTCCAGCATAAAAGTTACAACACAGTTGTGGGATCACAAACAGAGTCTAAGTTTCCCTAGCGACAGACAAAGTCAGAACTGGTTCACCAAGATCTCCAAAAATGAACACTCCTCCATTCTCTTCCTCAAGCTTTTATCCTATCCTCAAAAACTGTTATCTTCACACGCACACACATGCCAAGGTTGGGTGTGTGGTGCAACTTCCCCTTTGTTCTCACAACCTTCAAACAATCCATTATGGCATAAATGCCTAAACAATTTTTATGATTTAGATTAACTAATCAGAGGTCACCTGGATTAATTTTAACCACTTCAATGACTAACAGCTCTTCTGCAAGAGCACATACACACGTTTTGTTAAAATATTTCTGCAGTGTGTGTAGCATTTTACAGTTAATATCTATAAATTACTAGTTTAAAGCATTACTGAATGAGATTACTGGCATGTTTTATTGATTTTATTTACAGGTGAATGTACAAGATGTAGGTAAGAAGAAGTTGCACAATAATTGTTTTCGTTATTGACTGGAAGCTGTATTTTACATTGCAGTTTGCAAATGTTTGAGGTTCCTGATGAATGAATGTTGAAACAAGTTTGACAACATCTAGCCTTGTGAGACCGTCCTGATCTTGCCAGCTCCAGTTTTCCACTCGCAGATCAGTCTGGCATCTTGAGATAGAGAAAATTTGGAGCCGTTTGCCAAACGACCGACTAATCAGCGTTGGTTTTGAGGCGGGTTTAGGTGTGACGCAACGAGAAGCGACAGATGGTTTATCCAATCAGCTAACCAGTATTTTCCCTAATTCTGTTAGCCGCTCGCTAATGCTTTTTTCTCTTGGATCCTTCTTTTGGAATATGGACTGGGAACCTGAAATGGTGCCTTTTATTCGTAAATTCTCGTTACACAAACGGCAAATATCCTTTACCGACCTGTTGCTTGCTTGCTGAGCTAACGAGCTATGCTTTGCCTGCAGCAGCAGGGGTAGCCTGGCTTGTGGTTGTATTTTCATACGCTTCGTTGATCTGATTGGTTGATTTGGCCCGTCTATCACCAACATAGGTGGTGATAGACAGATGGTTTATCCAATCAGCTAGCCAGTATTTTCACCCCTTCACAAAAGTTCTCCAACGGAAAGGTCCCAGATGAATATGCCGATGTGTCATGTGTCAGTCATTTTGAAACATTTCGCCAAATTTATTTTGGCATCAAGAAGAAAGGTGTTGGGGAATACCATGCACACACATACTGTTTAAAATGGACCGTTAATAAAGACTATTTTGCACATGACAAGGCTTTTGTTAATTCTTGTATTCTTTCACAGAAGAATTAAAATAAAATAAGAAATAAAACTTTGGTCACGTGCAAAGCAAACACACTATCAATACTGCAATGACATGACGTGAGGTGTCATTGCAGTAATGATAGAACGTGTTTGCTTTATTTCTCAAATGTGTATACTGTGTTTCCTTATTCTTCTTCAGGTTGGGAATCCGGATGGACAAGGCAAAAATATTGAAATGGAAATTCCTCCTTCTCTCTACCCTCATCTTCATCCTCTGGTACACTGTGAGGTCACCCAGGACGTACAGGGACATCCCGCAGCCACATGGGCCTCCGAAAACTTGCCCCTTGCGGATCTCTGAGCAGACCATCACCCCCCTCAACAATACCAAGCACTTTCTGGTGTCAGCCTACATGGACCAGAGAGAAAAAGGCTTGGATATACGCATCATTGGCATATTTAAGAGAGACTCCATCCAACCCCTTTACTGTCTTTTCTGCTGCGCAGGCCAGTTATCAAATAAAACAAGTCCAGCAACAATTTTACAGCACTCAGACAACTTTGGTTTTCCCTTTGTCACTACAGATGTCATGTGTCAGATTCCTGAAAACTGCATGGCGACACATGTCAGTGTCCTGACTCAGCCAGACAGTGGGATGGTATTTAACCAGACCTTGCTTCCTATTAGAAACCAGAAGACCAGTGAGAAGGAGGAGAAAAAGTTGCAGTTTGACTTCACTGTCTGCATCTCCAACCTGTTTGGAGACTACAACAACGTACTTCAGTTTGCACAGACCCTGGAAATGTACAGGTCAGCACAGCAACACCACAAACCACAATGTCCGAAATGAGGTCAATCACCTTTTCTCTGACACTGTATAACTGCTATTTATTGCAGCACCTCTGGATTGCATCACATGATACATGGGTCTCTGTTACTACATCATTTATATTAGTGCATATACAGTATCTCACAAAAGTGAGTACACCCCTCACATTTTAGTAAATATCTCATATCTTTTAATGGGACAACACTGAAGAAATTACACTTTACTACAATGTAAAAGTATTAAGTGTACAGCTTGTATGCGGTCCCCTCATAGTAACTCAACACATCCATTAGCATGGTTTTATGTCAGTTAGCCTAATAGCTGGTTTGATTCAGCCTGGATGCCAGCCGAACTTAGCCCCGCCCACAATATTCGAGGTCGGGAAGTTCGGTCTGGACTTGGTCCGTTGAGAAGCAATTATGCTCGAACAAGATCTGTTCGGACAAATCAAATTGTCGGACAGACGATCAACAGTAACAGAATCAACCACGTCACCAAAGAGTGCTTGGGTTAAATTTGTTTACGACAGGTGGCTGCCGCTGGAGAATTGAGATGTGTAGATTCCACCTCGCGTCTGTTATAGAAGATAGACAGCGCATTAATTTTAAAATCCTCAACCGGCCTGTCTCAAACTAGCTGATGGTGTGGCTGCGACTCAGCGGTTCAAGTGGCAGAGGCCACGTTCTATTTACCCCTGACCTCGGATTTCCGAGCTCGGAACTCGGACAACCTCGCAGTAGCCAGAGTTCAAAATCCAACATGGCTGCCCCCTGTATCAACAGTTGCGAAAGCTGCAGTAACATAAAGTTATAAGCACTTCGGTCTTATTTGGGTCACTAAATCAGTTGTTCACACAGGCATGTCCAATTTCTATCTGCGGATGAGTTACGCTGTTTGCATGCACAAAAAAAACGACGTAATGCGTGGTTATCAACTGGTTGCTAACAATAGCTAACCGGGCTAGAGCTAATGAAAACAATGAAAAGCCTTTTCTTTTATAGAACGCATTCAACTCTGGTATGACGTCATTCCCAGTTCCGGCTTCCGAGGTAAATGGAACGCAGCATTAGAACGTAAGAGGCTTCACCTGTTTCAACGGCCAATAGAGAAGTCAGCTGGTAAAGTCCGATATAAACTACATGAATAAAATGATCATTAATCCATTTTATTTCTGTGTTACGAAATGGTTTTTAGACGGAGCGGAGCTACAACAACCGCCGAAAGCACGGTAACGTTATATGTTGGAGCGAGATAGAGAGAGACTGAAGAGAGAGAGCGCCCAGCAGCGTTAGAACAAAGCCGTGAATCAGAGAAAATGTGTTTTCGCTGACTCATCTCTGGAAATGCAACTGTAGCAAGCATCTCATTATCACCAGAGACATTCTCTTTCCTGGTTCGGTTGGAACCAAGGGGGTATGTTGCGGTGTAGCAGGGAGGAGTAGGGAATGGTGGACCCAAAATGCAGAGTCAAGGCAGGTAGGCAGGCAGCAGGTTAGCGGTAGAGGATTTATTTAAAATAGGGAGTCCAAACAACAAAAGGGAGTCCACAAAATCCAGCAGGCAATACAAACAAAAAGAGTAAAAAGAAGCAGGCAAAAACTAAAGTCCAAAGGGAAGCAACAAAAGAACAGAATAACAAAAACAAAGGAAATCCAGAAACAGAAACTACTGACCAAAACTCACGGACGAGAAGACAGGACTGAACACAGTTGCGTAACACACAAAATGATCTGACACTGGACAAGGGGACCACCAATACTAAATACAGAGTGTAATGAGATAACACAAGACAGGTGACACAAGGGCTGGGAAACAGGTGAAACACATTAGGCTGGGCAGAGCAATCAAAAAAGGCGGGAAAACACAAGACAGGAAGTAAAATAGACAAAACAGAAAACCAGAGACTTCAAAATAAAACAGGAAACCGAGCAACATACAACTCAGAAAACAGACTACCAAAATAAGACAAAACACCAAAACTATAACAGGGTAAGCTTCGCTTCAGAACTCGAAACTCCTATGGCACCATTTTGATGCTACAAAGCGATCACCTCCTGTTAGCATTCCACTGACTGCCATTCATTTTGACGTCACTTTGATAGCGAATAACTTTACGTCTGAAGCGTTTAAAGACTCTATTTGTCCATTGTTTATTTCTAAAGAAACACGACAATGTATAAAAGGCTCCATTACCTTGTATTTCACGTCATGGCTCCATAGCAGACGTTTTTGTAAAAATAGGCTAACGATTGTGTCATAACCAAGCGACTTACTGTCGCATAGTAGAGGAATTACCGTATTACCGTAGTACAGGAGAAGCTCGCAGGCAGTTTCGACTTACGTTAGTTGTTTAAGTTTAATTACTAATGTTAACTATCACTTTAGTTAGCAATAATTAGCCTGTGCACATGTTATCTCCTTACATATAACTACATTCTCCGTCTCTGCAAGATTGGGATTGATTGAGATTTCTCTTGGCACAGCTACCAGAAGACTTACAACTTTCGGACAGGTTGCTCACGTCACATTTACGTTGTCTCTCTCAGTTGGAGGCTGCGCAGTAACGCTCAGCGCTCACCGGGAAAGTGCTTCTAATATCCTTCACTGGTCTCCGTCCAGAGCAATGGGATCTGTTGGTCCATTCTTATATACTGTCTATGGTTGGACCGCGCCCCATAATCACAGCCCAATGGAGCGATTTCAGACTCATAGTCTGACTAGAATCTGTATATGACCACGTCAGGCTAGGTTTGATTTGCATTGAGAGATGATTTTATGGAAAGTACCCTATGCCAATCTCTAGGTATGGTGAAGGGTATGTGATGATGTGGGGCTATTTTAATTCCAAAGGCCAAGGGAACTTTATCAGGATGCATAGTATCCTGGATCCATGAAATAACTGGCCTTTAATAATAAAAACCTGCCTGCCTCTATGGGAATTTAACATAGAGGTGTACTCACTTTTGTTGCCAGCAGTTTAGACATTAATTGCTGTGTTGAGTTATTTTGAGGGGACTGCACATTTACACTGTTATACATGCTGTACACTTAATACTTTACATTGTAGCAAAGTGTAAGTTCTTCAGTGTTGTCCCATTAAAAAAGGCAGCCACCTGTTGTAAACAAATTCAACCCAAGCGCTCTTTGGTGACGTGGTTGATTCTGTTACTGTTGATCATCTGTCCGACAATTTGATTGGTCCGACAGATCTTGTTGAAGCATAATTGCTCCTCAACGGATCAAGTCTAGACTGAACTTCCCAACCTCGAATGTTGTGGGCGGGGCTAAGTTCGGCTGGCATCCAGGCTAAATCAAACCAGCTATTAGGCTAACCGACATAAAACCATGCTAATGGATGTGTGTTGAGTTATTATGAGGGGAGAGCACATTTACACTGTTATACAAGCTGTACACTTAATACTTTACATTGTAGCAAAGTGTAATTTCTTCAGTGTTGTCCCATTAAATAATTAATTTAATAATTAAATATTTACTCAAATGTGAGGGGTGTACTCATTGTTGTGAGATACTGTATGTGTGGAGGGAAATTAGGGCAGGCAGTGTCACCATGGTGCATGTAAATATTTGCTATTCATCTGCTTGCACTATAATGACATGTTGTAGAAGAAGGAAAGGAAGAGAAAATATTTTTGACTATTATGCGCTGTAGTTTACATACATAGACCCTGGATATACACAGGTCAGCACTTTACAAGGCAAATGTAGTATACAGAGGGTGGACACAATAAAAATAAAACCAGCCTGAAAAATAGACATAGAGCTGAACCAATGCCTCTTTGACACAGGCTCAAGATAAGTTAAAGGAAAACAGCTAGTCTGGCTCTGTCCAAGTGTAACATCCGCCTAAAATCACATCTACAGCCCACTGATTAGCATGTTATATTTCACTCATCAAGTATAAAAATGACATAACATCCTTCTGTGTATAGAGGGGTGGTAGAGTGTGCAGTGTCAACAAATACTTGCTTTTTGTTTTATGTGTGCTTGAATTCGGGCTTGACAAAGCATACATCTGTGGAAGACGACAGAATTCCATTAAACTTGACTGAAATTTGAGTGAAAACAGACACAAACATCTCAACAACACTTTTTGTGTGGTTTATTTTGTAAATAAAAAACATCTCTAAGTACTCATACGACTTGTACTGTGGCATTGAACATGCTTTTAGTTATTTGTTTGAAAGGGATACACTTCCAAATGCACTTATTGTAAGCGCCATTGGACAGGAGCCTCTGCTAAATGAATGTATTTTAACCTTTTGCGTCACCTTGCTCCAGGTTGCTGGGTGTGGACAGAGTGGTGATCTATAACACCAGCTGCGGCCCAGACCTCGACCGCCTGCTGCAGAGCTACAGCCAGGAGGGCTTCGTGGAGATGGTTCCTTGGCCCATCGACCACCATCTGAAACCATCTCGAGGCTGGCTCTTCTCAGAGAGCGGAGGTGACGTGCACTACTTTGGCCAGCTGACCACGCTTAATGAGTGCATTTACAGATCCATGGACCGCTCACGCTACGTCCTGTTGAACGACATCGATGAGATTATAATGCCATACCAACACAACAACCTGATGTCTCTCATGGACATGCTCCAACAGCAGCATCCAAATGTAAGGGTATTTTGGGTGTGCATTCAAGAATTAAATTACATTTTACTCAAACGTATGTGTCATATTTTAGGATTAATTTATATTCTGCTGTCTTTCCAACTTTCATGCTGCACCCATCGAACATCACATTCTGCAGACGGGGGTTTTTCTCATTGAGAACCATATATATCCCAAGAAACCCTTTGGGGGAAATGAAAAGGGTCTCCTGCATCAATGGAAAGGAGTGCCAGGTTTTGATATTCTGGAGCACATCTACAGGGAGGAACCCAACAGAAACATATACCACCCCCACAAGCTGATAGTTCAGCCAAGGTAGGCAGACGTCTCTCCCATTAGTGAAGTCTAAATATAATAAGTAGCAGAATTCATGCCATTCTCAGTTAAAGTGTGGTTGACCATGTGTTAATATTTATGTACGCCACAGGATGGTGCAGCAGACCTCAATACATGAAGTGCTCATGAAGTATGGGGAATATTTTAAGGTCCCACCAGATGTCTGCCGGATCATTCACTCGCCAATAAGTATGCCACGGCCACCGGAGCAGCTCCACCTGGATACCCGACTGTGGGACTTTACAGACAAACTGCTCCCCAGTGTGACCACGGTGCTGAGGAGGGCGGGGCTGCTGGGGTCACAGGGGCAGGAATAGGAGGTTGGTAGGTAACGTATGATGACGTCATGTAGGGCTGAACGATTAATCGTTTTCAAATCAAAATCGCGATTTCAAAGAATGGGATTAGCTAACCTTGAAGACTGCGATTAATCGAATGTGAATTATTTTGATTCAACATTTCTGTATTCCTCTTTTCATTATTATATTTACTGTTTTGTCATAAGATAAATGCTGGAATAATGTTTTTATGTAAAATGTCCTATTTTCTGTGGACTTTTCTTCTTTTTTTTAACTTTATAGAACATGATCGTAGAAGGTGCAATATGTACCTGAAAAACAATCACAAATCGAAATCTGGCAGAAAAATTGCAATTAGATTTTTGCCCGAATCGTTGAGCCCTAACATCATGTGAGGAGACTCTGCATGCTCCAACTGAGTTTGGGCTGTTTTTTGTAATCAATGCTTGCAGGTGCTGGGAAGGGTTCTTTTTAACTCATGTGGGCAACCAACACAGCTAGCATCTCAAAGAAGGCCCACCAAGGCCTGTACTTTTTAAGGAGGCTGAAGCGGGCCAGCCTCAGACCTGCTGTCCTGACCTCCTTTTACTGGTGTGTAGTGGCTACCATGACATCCTCCATCCCTGTCTGGTATGGAAACTGATCTGTGTTTGACACATGAACTGTTCACCCCCCACCCCCTCAGGCAGAAGGCTGCAACAAGGCTAAGGTGCAGCTTCTTCCCAGAGGCTGTGACGCTTATGAACTCATAGACTTAAGTCTGTCCTCTGATGCAGCATTCTTTTAACTGATGCTCAGTTTTTAACTGTGCTCTATGTATTATAGGTTTTAGATTATATTTATTATTTTGTTCCTTCATGTTTTTAACATGCTTGATTGACAATAAAACTACCTAAATCTCAATATAAATAGGAATATATATGAGATAAATGCCATGATCATGTCATGCAACTACTGAATTAAGGTGCTGGCACTGTCCAATTCAGGCACAGACTGCAACTATATTCCTATAATGCTGGTGAGGTTAGAATTGAACATTGCTGCTGTAACATATGAAAAACTGTGTGACTTGACAGCATGCAACTGTATCTGTGGCCTGTGGTTGCTGCTTCTATATTCAAACGGTTTATTTTAAACACCAGATTTGCATGCAAGTGTGCATGCATCAGACATACAGAATTACATATGTAAGTGAGGAGAAGGAGGTTTTAACCTTTTATAGTAACAAAATTACACGTGTCAAACTTTCACGTTTAGGTTTGCTGTTAATTTCATATGCACCTTGAAATGGACTTGGTTAAAATAAGCCATTTAATAAATCAAATTCCAATATGACTACGTAGAGAGAAATTTACCTATTTTGAAGATGCAAGTTTCTCCGAGAAATAGGTAAAAACTAATATAAAATTATTAAACCATCATCATTCAGTATATATATTTCAAATATAATAATAAAATGAATGATGTCTTTCTTTTTACTTGTTTTTGGCAGTAAAAATGAAATATCCCCAATGACCAAAAAGTAAACATCCATATTGACTGACCACCCCCCTGTATCTGCATGAAATGGTTTTGTCCTGCCTTAGCGCACTCAGTGACGGCTTTTAGTTTCAGTCAGTAGATGCCCCAGAACTACAGTGACCACAATGTTGTCAAGTAACATTAAATAAAAATCTGGTTTTCAAAAGAGAGAAAAAAGAGAGAGGAAAGACAAAGGAAAGGGTGTCAAACTGCAACCCAGTTTTTCACCAAGAAAGGTGGGTAGTACGGCCCCTGGTCCCTTTGTCAATAAATATTAATTATAACTATCTGTGGCCTCAAGATAGTATCTCGTGGCCTCAGGCCACGAGATACTATCTTGAGGCCACGAGATACTATCTTGTGGGACCAGGGGGGCTCCGTAGGGTAGCCTATAGTCTGTGAGTGGTATTAACCTGTTGGCTTAATGTCCATAGTGAAATAAGCTAGCTAGCTTCAGACTAGTGTTAGCCTACATTTAATCACCATTTAATCAGTACAGGGAAACGTTTAGCGAGATATTCATATTAAATCATTGTCCCTGCCCCTTTTAGCAGACTTAACTTAAACAGATGAGTCAGCAGCACCCCAGTCTCCCCCTAACTGTTACCCTCCCTGTCCCAGTGAAGAAGGTGAGCAACATTGTGTTCAATGACATGCCCGTTATTTGAGAGAAAAGTTTGGGTTTCCAGGAGTCCTTTGTTCTTATTCATATCTTTTAATTTTATGTCACTGGTACTGTTAGTTTGTTATGACCATATTCCAAACCTCAGAACCTTTTGATTTAGTGATCACTTGATCTGTTTTGTAGCACTATAATAACCCTGGTGTGGAAATTCCGTTAACAAATCTGCTGTTTTCATTGTTTTGAGAGGATGATGTTAATTTATTTTGATTGAAAAGTTAATATATATTTAAGTTTGTTCGTTTTTCTTTTCTTTTCTTTATCTTTCATTAATAATTATAATAATTATTAATAATAATAATGATTTTGTTAGGAGAATTTTCCATTTTGTCAAATGTTACAATAAAAATACATTGAGACTGTAAAAGATGGCCTTCAGCACATTTTTATGGTTGCTTTTAATCTTGCATTAAATAGTGAACTGCATACTAGACTTCCATGCATGTACAAATCACCAGCAGTAAATATTGTGCTAGTACTAGTATTGAACTACAAGAAGCAAGACAGTTGCAAGCCTTTAATTAGAGTTATGTAAAGCTTTTGATGGGACAGTTAGGTCCTAGAGATGTGGTGACAACAGCTGCTCAGAGGGGGCCCAGTTTGATTTTTTTGTCATGGGGCCCAAGATTTCTGGCAGCGCCCCTGATTATTATTATTATTATGAACCGGACAGACTAAACTGACCTAACAATCTGAGCATGAATGGGACCATTTAAAAACAAAAGGGGTAACACAGACAAACTACCAATTGAACTAAAAATAAAACACAACGGGACAATGAGTCTGTTGTTATGAATATTAACAAATACCAAAACAACAGCACCAAAAAACGAGTATGGTCTGAAGAAATAAACAAAAATCTCTAAATCCAAATCCACCCGTCCGTAAAAGGCCTGTCGAGAGCCAGTGTTTGGTTTGTCCATTCTGGGCTACTGTAGAAATATGGCGGGCTCCGTGGAGGAGGACCCTTCTTATGTATATATGAAGGGCTCATTACACAACAATTCGTACTTTCAGGTAAAAAATAAAAAAATATTGTGAACAATAGATCCCCCTAAATCCTACACACTGCTCCTTTAATGATCTCACTTTATTTTGCATTTATTTTGCTTCCCTCCTGTTTTCTGTTTTATACTGACCCATTTGGAATTTGTTTTACTGTTTTTTGTGAATAAGTGCTTTCAACAGGCTCACAGATGCCATAAAGACAAAGGTAAAATATGTCTCATATTCACTGAGATGCCCTATTTTGTGTTGATCAAATATGGCTGTGACAAAGTGCCATCTGGCATGATCAGATTACAACAAATACAATGCAGCAACAGAGAATGATGGGTAATGTTTACTACTCCTATTTACAACTATTATCACAATATGCCTATTACTATCACTACAACTACCAATACTAACAATCATCACCATCAACATAAAGTGGGTCTATTTTGTGCTTGCTGAGTTGTAAAGAAATTGCTTGAATGTTTGAAATCCCATTGAAAAGAAATAGTGATCATATAATACACATACCATAACAAACGGCCTATATGTAAAATCATGAACATAAAGCTTTGTAAGTGTCATGAGCAGTGTGTTACTGAACGAGGAACTTTTCTTTCAACACTTTGTATCAAAGGCCATTCAACACTAACACGTCTATAATCTCTGTTTCAACAACGCCCCAGGTTATCTTACGTGTTAAAGGTGGTGCCAAGTGAGTTGGAGTCTTTTGTATTTTTGCTCCGAGGGCAAAACTGGTAGTATTTTCTCAAAGGTCAGTGTGATACCGTATTGCTGAGTAACTTGAGCTCAAGCAGGGATGAGGTTCAGCAAACTGATCAATTCACTGCATCAGCCCTGGGCCTCAACAGAGATGAGAAAATCAAGGATCCAACACTTAAATTATTAGGATAAAGTCTTCAAGCCGTGGTGAGACAATACAAGGAATGATCTGTTACTTATTGGTCTGTATGTGTTGGTATACAGCCTAAAGGATTAAACTTAAGACTGTTACTAGTAAACGTATGCATCAATGGAAGTATGTCATAGTTTTACTGTCTTTCTGTGCTTTTTTTTTTTTTTTTTTTCAATTTCCGTACCATATCCATAGAACCTTTATCTGCGTTAGGCTACAGTGTGTGTATTATACTAGTGACTATTTACTGTAAGATCTATTCATTTTTATTTCTAAGTCTTAAAAGCTTACTGTATGTGAGATTCTTCTAGAATATTCTAGAAAATGTGTAAAGACATGTAAAGATGAAAAGTTTGTAATTTGTGTATTGGTGTTTGATGCTAATGTTTTTACTCTCAGTGTGTTCTGAGTGACGGTGTGTGTTATCTAGATGAGGATTGTTCATAGTGCACTGAGTCTGTTCGGAGACGTGTGTGAAGAGTTGTGTTGTTTGAAATGAGTTTTGCGGGTGATGTGAACGAGTAGTTCAGGTGACTGCTGGTAGTGCAGACTGTGGTTAAAGGTTTGCATGTGGCTTCAATTGTAACAATCGTTGTTTAGCAGTAACATGCCATTTCAAGACATTTTTTAAGTCTAAAATGTTACATGTTGTTCTGCTTTATTGCCATGAATTCCAATGAAGTTGGTAGGCGCCTTTCTAGGTCTTAAAAAGTTTACTGTATGTGAGAGTAAGAAAAGAAACTTAAAGGTACAGGTACATTCATTAAGCTTTATTGGGATTTAGTTCTGCATTCTTGTGGTTAGGTTTTTTTCCTTCAAATGTGGACACACTGGTGTTTCATGTAACCTGCATAAGGCAATAATACTCTGGTTGGAGGTCATAGGTTACTACTATCAACCTTTACAGTTTTTTTCCGATTGCTAAACAACAGTGGGGACGACTGGAGCTAAATGCTTAAAAACTCTAACTACAGTCTGCACAGCAGCAGTTCATATGGACCAATCTCTAGTTTTTCATTGCTTGAACACAGTTTTCAGAACTCTACACATTTATCCCATGACTTTAACCACAACCTGCACAACACTGTGGATTTACAGCACTTTGTTCAAATGCTAACACACTGCTGTCAAAACTCTTAACCACACATTCAAAACACAATGGATTTCAGCCTGTATTTCAAACACTGCTGATTGCAATTTCAACTATAAGCCTAAGCAGGTGTTTTGTTTTAGACTTGAGTGAACACATCCTTTATAAATATATATATATATATATATATATATATATATATATATATATATATATATATATATATATATATATATAAAGAAACACCAAATAAGAATGAATCAGTTATACACTATACTGTTAGAGAGAAACAGTGAACAGGTAAAAGAGCAACGATACCAATATGTCCAGGTAAGATTACACAGCTATAAAAAACACTACCTTTATTACAGTAAAACTGCACATTTACTGTTTTTCAGAAAGTAATGGAGGTGGAAGCAATGGAAACACCACATTACTTTGTATTTAGAGATGATGCAGGTGCATGGCAAGCCAGGACATCCAATGTGTTGATGAAAACATGTGGCCTGATGCTGGAGAGAGGCAGGATTAGTCCCACGATTCTTTGTTACTATTACGTACCTTTAGTTTGTAATTTCATTTTTTACCAGTAATTACGTAAATTACTACAGACAAAATAAAAATATATATCTATTGAAGCAAACTGTTGATTTCCATTCCTTCTCGTTTCCCAAAAACACTGGTATGTTATATTAATAAAAAACATCACTCTTTTCTATTCTTCTAGAATCTTCTAGAAAATATTGATTAGTGTGAAGTCAATCAAACTATTGAAATTGTAATGATGTGTGTTGTGTTGGTGAGGATTGTTCAAAGTGTTTGGCTGCACTTAGCCTGTTTTGAGAAGTGATAATGTGTGAAGAGTTGTGTTGTTTGGATTGAGTTTTGCGGGTGATGCAGACTGTGGTTGGACTTACAGTCTAAAATGTTTCTTGTTGTTCTGCACTTTACTGCCATGAATTCCAATGAAGTTGGTAGGCCCCTGACTTTTTATTTTGTGAAAGATATCAACTAGATGGATTGGCATCACATTTTTGTACAGACATTCATGGTTCATTGTTTGTCATCCGGATGTGGGCAGTTGGAGGACAAGAAGACACAGTTGAGGGAACTTTTAGTGTATAAAATCAAATAGAAACTGTTAAAGTGAGAGGAATAAAAATAGGATTTTGAGTGGAAATTAAGCCCTTGGTTTTGAGAGGAGGTCCTACACATGCTGATTTCTAAAGAAATGTATGATTCCAGTCCAGGAACAGTCAGATACTGATTCTGAGATTAACCAAAATGTTAAAATTCTTATTTGAGTGGCCTCCAGTTATTATTGTGCACTCAAAGCTAATGCACAAGAAAACCTCTCTAAGTATATTTGAACTGATTCAAGTGAAGTAATGGTATTACATATCATTCCTACAGGATGTGACCCATTGTAATGAGCTTATACTACCTTTAATAGAGCATTGCTTTGTGTGACATGTGTTATTAGTACTTGATTAATAGGGTCATTTGACTATGTTGTGCGTGAGTGCGTGCGTGTGTGCGTGCGTGTGTGTGTGCGTGTTCCACTAGCAGCATCTTAAGTGTTTATATTTTCTAAACCATTTTTATTTTTTGACAAAATGAAATATACTAAGATTCAGGTAAATAACATTAGCACACGTAAATCTAAATATTTTATACAAAAATATATGATGAATATAAATTGAAAATACAAAGGAAAATAAAACAACAGAAATATATATTATACACAAATAAAATAATATTCAGTCAGAGGAAAGCTCTATAGTTTCCAAAAGAAAAAAAATTAACTGAGTGACTTGAGTAAAGAATTAAGTTTTGTCAGAAACGGTAAAAAAATAAAATATTTTTATATATAAATTGTGGCATATAGAATAATGCAATTAATCAAAGATTCAAGAGCGTCATTTTCTGGATTATCATAGTAACAGAAAATATCTTTAAGGTTTAAAGAAATATCCTCTACACCAGGGGTCTTCAACGTTTTTTAAGCCAAGGACCCCTCAACTGAAAGTGAGATGGATTAGGGACCCCCTACTAGAAATATTGTATAAAATGAAGTTGCATAATAAACTGGGCCTACAATAACGTGTAGTGCGGCATACCTCTTTTGCATAGAATACTAAGCTATTAAAATAGCCTAATAATTGTTGGCATGGTTTTATAAATCATGTTTTAATGATAAACATACATGTGGCACAGTGAATCCTTAGGATTAACTGTATCTGTGAATGGCCTTAGTGACCACCTAGGCCAGTAAGCAGTGGGGATTTATATTAGCTAATAATGTGTTGGATTCATGTTAAGACTTTTTAGAAAAAAACGTTCCAAAATTAACAATTATATGGAGGCCCCACCTGCATTGACTCTGAGGACCCCCTAGGGGTCGCAGATCCCCTGTTAAAGATCCCTGCTCTACATCTAAAAAAAGATAAGAGACTTTCGTTTTCGCTTTCTGTGCGCTTCAACGGTTAAATATTTCCCTGCGAAAGTGTTCACGGAGTTGGTTACGCCCAGATTGACGGACGTGATAAAACAGAGATACCGTGAGGGAAACGAGAACAGGGAGCTGCGGATAGAGGAGACGGGTGGGTTAAGTGGCACCATGCAGTAGCAACTGAAGAAACACCGGCTCAAACATCATCTTTCCCCGGTCTTATCCGGCTGTCTTCCGCCGCTAGCCGTCCTACAACAGGAGGACCACACTTTGAGTGAGTTACTGTATGTGTAGTATTTGTCTTCATATTAACATTAAAACTAATACGAATTAGCTAATAAGTCGAATACTTAAGAGTTATTTCTTTACTGGGTACATGTAGCTCTTACTGGAAATATCTTCCTCTTGTCTTTATCAACGCGGAAGTTTATTTTGTTATTAATAGCCCAATAGCATTGGTTACTTGCTGTTAGCCATTTGCAATTTCCTACAAATGCATCTGTTGTGGGAAATGATCGCTGTATCAGATTACAGTAGGTTGCTGTCAGTTGGTGGAAGGATCGGCTATTAAAATATTTACAGTAGGCCTACTTAGCCTAACTGAAAGTAAGCAATACCACAGTATAAATGTACTCCATTAGTATATTTAGGTAAAGGAACACGAGTATCATCATATTGGATCTTTATTATTGATGTGTTAATGTGTAAGGGATATTTTAATGTTGTCGTTGGTTAAGGTGGAGCTAATTGTAACTATTTCATATACTTTGGTGGCTTCATCTGTAACAATTGATCATATTTTATAGACTGATCATGTGTTGTGTGTGTAAAATATGTATGTAAAAAATAATTTGAAAAGTGACTATTCACTATAGCTCTTAGCAAATGTAATGAAGTGTAGAGTACAGTACTTCTCTCTGAAATGCAGTTGAGTAGAAGTATAAAGTAGCATACAATGGTAATTCAAAATTCGATTTAAGTACTGTACTTGAGTAAAAATGAACTTTGTTACTTTCCACCACTGCCTACTGTTATACTTGTATCATTCTAAAATGGGTGTACCCTATTATTGCAATACTACTAAGCCTGCTATCACAGTCTACATTAATGCTGACAGAACACCACAACAATTCATTTTCAATAATGTGCTGTTCTAATCTCCATACATGGCCTAAGTATAGATATTTTTATATTATAATATTATTAGTTACTTTGGGAAGCTCCCCCATTTGTTCTCGTTGTGTTAGCTAGGCTTTGTCCCTGCACATAAAGAGTATTCTTATACTCAAGCACACATTGATTTTTCATCAATCAGTCAAAGATTAATCAGTGTGCTTAGGGTTTATACGCCCTAAGGAGTGGTTGCATGGCAGTTACTTGTGGTTTATTATCATGCAGCTCGTTTTTTTTTTTAAAAGAAAAGAAAGCTCTTTTGCAGCTGTAATGTTAAGATAAAATGTATTTTCTTCAAAGGAGCAGTGTGCCAGTGTACAAGTAGTTGGGAAAAGGATTTACATATTTATTCATACTGTCTAACATTTGGACACTTACGTACATGTAGTAAATGTTGAGGCAGTGTTACAGGAAGTTGTTTTTTGTTTAACGCTCTGTCTCAAACGGATGTGTGCATTGTGATTTTGCCCTTTATTGCTGTGTGTCACATAATTTGGATTCCATCTAGAAATAGTCAAGGCCATAAGGAGAAGAGAGAGAGTTCTGTTTGAAACCGATTTTACTGTTTGCTTTTGGCTACAGATCTCTGGGTTAATTTCATCATGAGCAGGAGAACTTCCTCATCAAGCTGATTTTGCAATCATTAACCTTTGAAAAAATTAATGTAAAACCTCTGGTGAAAAGCAGTCAAGGGTAACAGCATGTGCAGAACAAGATAAGTTCTTGTGCTGTTCTGATTGTCAAAGATATGGAAGGTTGTCAAAAAAATATCACATTACCACATTAACAGTAAACCACTGTTACACCAGCACAGTTACAGTTGAAAAAAAGGCTGTTATATAGAGAGCTATAATATGATACATGAAAATAGATTAAGTCTATATCCACAATGTTACACTTCTGGGATTGCTCTCTTTTTGCAGGAAATTCTGCCAGATGTCACTCTTTTCTGATATCTGTTTTCGGATGTTCCGTTACCTTACGCTTTCTTTGTGTTGTAATTCTAAACTCCGGTGGATTTATGAGGACTATGGTTAACTGCTCCTCAGATCTGTGCAGGGTAAATCCAGATAGCTAGCTAGACTATCTGTCCAATCTGAGTTTTCTGTTGCACGACTAAAACAACTTTTAAACGTACACGTTCCACCAAAACAAGTTCCTTCCCGAGGCTAATTTGCAGAGGCACCGTGGCTACGCTCTATGCTTAGCACCGCCCATGACGATTGAGATTGGTTTAAAGAAATGCCAATAAACCAGAGCATGTTTCTCTCCCATTCAGGATTGCTGTGTGGACTAGCCAGACCCTCCTTCACAGCGCTGTGGAGGAAGGTCTGGCAGTGCGAGACTACTATAGAGTTGCAAAGTAGGAGGACATATTCTGGGCGCCCCTGGTTCCGGAAGTCCTTTCATTTTCCCACACAGACAATGTTACATGACTTACAGCAAAATATCTGTATAATGAGGACTGTCTGCCATGCCAAAATGACAAAACATGATCTATCACAAAAGAGGCCATAACAGATAGGATAACCGATAGGATCTTAACATTATCTGGGAGAGTTGAGGACATTGGGCCTCATTCACCAACCGTTCTTACGAAGAAATGTGTTCTTAAACCCTTCTTACGAACTTTTTACGAAGATTCTGGCATTCACTAATGTTTTCTTAACTTGGATTTGTTCTTAGCTAAGAACAAAATCTACGAACACTGAAAAGCACTCTTATGCACATTTGAGTGATGACAATTTGCTCCAAATGATTGCTTACTGCATTTTATTTAATTCTACAGTCGTTTACAATGATAGTATTGTACTGTAATGTATTTCTGATCATTTGTTGAAAAAAATATCATAGTATGCAAAAAAAACTAACACTGCAATTTACATCAGCAATTAAACTGATTAAATCTTGCGTTATTTGGTGATTGATCGCTATTTATAGGGCCAAAATGCAGTGGTAGAATGTAACAAAGTACAAATTCGTCCTAACTGTACTTAATACATTTTTCACGTATCTGTACTTTACTTAAGTAGACTCAATAGTGCATAGCTTACTTTTGACTTTTACTTTGTTACATTTTGCAGCAATTATCTATACCTTCTATTCCACTACATTTCTACAATGTTCCGTTACATTTTCTGATCAGCTTCCCCCCTGCCAAAACGTCTTCCTGACCGTCACACGTTTGTCTCACCAGTGAAGTTTGGTTGCCTTAGATACTGTATATATGGGGCACCGCTGATCCAAGCCGGCTCCGGTGCTCCAGAGCCCGGGCGCAGAACCGCTGACCCTCAGTAATACAGCCCCCGGTAAAAGTGAAAATGAAAATGTTTGTTTTTATTATTCCCGTTTTTAAATCAAAGTTGCTATATCTATTTCTCTCCACAGCGTCTTTTTACTCCTCTGCCAGGCTGCGTAAGACGCGTTCATCTTATTTATTTGGCTGGACCTCTTCACATCTCCCCATTTGCGCTGCTTCACACACTTTATTTGCTTACTTGCATGGTTAAAGAAAATTAAATACATCCATGAATAAAACCAACCGCATTCCGATTCTAACAACACATTTCCGTTTTATGCTGGTTAGGATAGGAACTTTTTTTTAAAAGCCAGGCCTTGTTTGTGGTAGTGGACACCTTCTACTTTTACTAAAGTAAATATGTCTCTGGTTATTTGTACTTTTATTTAAGTACTGAGATTCAGTACTTCCTCTATCCGAAAACCTGTCTCCCAGGAGGTGCACAGGAAGTGTCATGTCCTTATATGGGAATTTGCGGGGCGTTTTCTTATGCTAATTAGGAACAACTGGCACGCGCTTTCAGTTACGAAGACGTGGGATTCATCAATCCTAAGAACACAGATGCGAACAATTCTGCTGTTTAAGAACACGTCATGAATCCGGCGTAGATTTTTCTTAGGAACCTTCTTAAGAAAAGAAAACTTAGGAAGATATCGGTGAATGAGGCCCATTGAGGATATTGTTAAAAGCTGTCGTTCCTGTTGTGTTCTTATGAAACAATCTAATCACAGTTGTTTTGTGGTTACTATCATCTACTGGCTTACCCAAAACCCTTACAAAAATATTTTTTAATTTCACTTATTTTTTAAAGTAAGTACTGTAGAATAACTAGCAGCAAAAAACATCGCCCTTTTAACTGACAACAACAGACGATTATGAATATAAATAAATAGACCATAAATCAGGTCATGTGATAAACAATTTAAACATTTAAAGCAGCGTTTATAATCATCTAATAGGCTAAAAAAAAAAAAAATCGATCCGATCTGTATAGGCCAACAGTTTACAACCTAGTACGCTACATATAAACAATGAACTTTTTTTTTTTTTTTTTTAACACACGGGAATGTTCATTTGGCGTTTTTGCATTCGCTGTGCAAAAAAAGAATGGCATCCACTGTACCGGGATTTAATCTGTTTCTCCTAGACTCTAGCACCCGGCCAGCAGAGCTGAATGTGCGCTCGCTTGATGCGCTTGTGGCAGGGATACAGAGTATCAGTTTTGACAGCTTGGAAAGCACAGGAAAAGAGATTGACTGGGACTGCCAGAATTTTAGAATCTCCTCTCCGTCCCAAAATAACTGTCCCTTAATGTAGCGCTGAACCTCGTCTTTCTCGGCGGCAACCTCACTTTCATCCTCCCACTCACTAAAATCATCTCTTTTTCTTTTGACTCGCTCAGCTTCGTCAACAAAAAAATTAAATATAACAATATTTAACCTTCACTTACCACTGTCAAATTCTCTGACAAGTCTTCTGGCCTGGTCGTACACAGCGTTTCTCTCCTCCGCTTGAAACATGTTCAGGGACTTAAAACGGGGACAAAGAAACGTTCCAAGCTTGTGGTTGACGCTGATGGACATTTTCTCGTTTAGCAGCTGCGTTGCCTGTGCCCGAATATAAACCATGTACTCCGGATCACCGTACTGGGGCTCGCAGTGTTTCTTCAGTTTAAAAAAAAAGTACGACCAGCTGAATAGTTGGATACATATAACCCTCCAACTCTTCACTCGCAGATTTAAAAGGCAGCAAAAACTCAGTAACTGTGTTTAACACATCCAGCTGAATGCCATCCATTCTGTGGAGCTGATCTTTCTCCTGCAAGGCCTGTTGGATTTCACGATACTGTTTACTGACTGACTGCATCATCGCAACTTTACTGTTCCAACGGGTTTCACATTCTTGTATCACGGTGTGTGGGAGTTGTAGCCTACTACAATCCCGGATTTTTTCAGGTATGTCACAAGGCTTTTGCACTTTGCAATGACATCATTCACGTCGCGCATATATGTTGGCGTGTGCTCTTTTACATCAAATGTGTGTTTGAAAACGATATTAATGACATGGACTGTGCACGGCACCCACTTGTAGCTGCGAAGGGCAGCTTTTATGTTTGCTCCCTGGTCACTTACAAACATTACTTTTGATATGCCGGCAGGTTCAATACCAAAGTCATGCAGCTCATTAATAATTTGCTCGTGGATGTTGTGCGCTGTCTTTTTGAGAGTAGAGTCAAATTCAGCTGTGCGTACGGCTCTCCAATTTCCAGTCGTCATTAATGAAGTGACCAGTAAACGCCGTGTATGATCGTTTGTTGAACTCATCGGTCCACATGGCTGACATTTTTTATTTTGTTTTTAATGACCCGCCCCAACCCGCCCCGCAAATAAAGTGACAATTTATTTACCCGCCCCAACCCGACCCGCGGGGTCCGCGGGTTATGAGACGATCCGCGCATCACTAGTGTGTGTGTAAGAAACAATAAGACACCCCCCTTGTGAGGATAGGATAAAAGCTTGAGGGAGAGAACAGATCAGAGCTCATAATTTGAAGGAGATCTTGGTGGACCGAGCTTTGACTTCATGTCTGTCGCTAGGGAAACTTAGGCTGAATCTCATTTCTCTGTCTTACCCCTTCCCCTTAATTTTTCGCGTTCACGTGAGAGTAAGGGCTGTCCCAATACTCATTTTGATCAAGGGGTAGGGCTAAGGGGAAGGGCTAGAAACCCATAAAACCAAGCAAAGTCGCGAGCTTACTTGAAAGCAAGGGGTACCCAGAATACACTGCGCATCCGGCAGCAATGGCGACCAGAGAGACCCATGAATGTAAGTATTTTCGGCTTAAAGAATTGATTTAAAAATTACGACAGTCTTGTTTTGTGATCTACACAGTCCTGTACATACAGTATATATTTGCAACCATGTTCTTAATTGAAACGTTTTTAAAAATCGCTAGTTTGCTATGCTAACGCTACATTGCTGATTTGCACAACAGTCCCACATTTTTCTGTCTTGAATGGACTCAGTGCATGTCTACAGTTTTAACTAAACTCCATTAGCAGCAAATTTCGTTTGATATCAGTGCATAACACTACATGCTTTGGAGACCTTGATACATGCTTTACATTTACCGTCCTGTATCGCACACAGGGACGCCTGAGGAAACCCGACAGCTGATCCACTTTTGGGCTGAAAACGAGCAGAAGTTTCTGCGTTCATGTTCTAGCCATTCATTATTGTATTGGTACTGTATTATTGTAATCATGTGTAATTCATTCCTGTTCATGCACCTGTACATTGTTGTTGGTTATGATACAGGACACTAATGTTATTATATTATAGTATATATTACATAGAAAAGTTTTATATATTATGTTATAGTTTTATACATTTGAGTGCCTTTTTTATGTGTGTGACATGTAAGTTATGGTTCTAATAGTTGATAATGGTTCTGTAATATATATTTTTATATGTTTTTGCCTGTTATGTTTACTTTATTGGGCAATAAAGACTATAATAAAGGTTTTTGTTAACAGAGAAAGTGTTTCTGAATAGGGCTGGGCGATATGGCTGAAAACTGTATCACGATATAAGTGTTTCATATCGGTCGATATCGATAATTATTGATATTTTTTATGACCTATTTAAAATAAGGACCAGGAGAAAAATATATTAAATTTAAACATCTTTATTTTAAACTTAACCTTCCTCTGATTATAATCCCCTCAGTTATAAAAGCAGAAATGTCAACACAACCATGGAGATCACTCAAATAATTAAAATGTAAACATAAGTCTAAAATCACAGTGAAGAAAGAATAAGTAAGAACTGCTTAATAAGGTGTAATAAAATGGTGCAAAGTGTTAAATATAAACATAGAGAAACCTGAGAAGAACTATTTTCTGCAGGTTTAGTGCTAGGTTGGTAACCTGGTTTCTGGACAGTGCTCAGCACGTCTGCCTCCGTTATTTCTTTGTAGCGTTTAGTAAGGCGCTGATGCAGAGTACCTCTCCATGGCGGTCTGCGCTTGCTGCGGTGTAGCAGCTGCAGATGTTGGACGTTGGCTGGCGATACGGCTGTGCTCCAAAGTGTGTAGCGGCTAAGGTGGTAAAACAAGTTTGCTTGTGTTGGTGGGGACGACGGTCAGACTTATAAAAAACCCCAAAACTGCCATACTGACTTTTCCTGTTTTATCAACAATTTTCTGCCATCGGCACTCACTTTCCACTTATCGCTCCAGCCCGGTTCTGTTATTGTAGAATCCAACACGAGACAGCGAGTGGCGCAACCAAACATGATACTGTTACATGATTGGCTGTTAGAGTGTCACTCCCTACGTTGCTAGGTTACCAGAGAGTGAGTGCCTTTGTTCATGCAACCAAACTTGCTTTGCAACTTCTGGTTTCTTCCAAAGAAGAAAAAAACAATATATATAAAAAACAAGTTATCGAACGTTTTATCGAACGCATTTTCTATTGATGTTGATTACGTGTCTATCGCGATACATATCGTTATCGTTTTATCGCCCAGCCCTATTTCTGAACATCAATGACATTCAAAACATTGATAACTGAAACAGATATACAACACACCATGCAGTGTGTATAAAAAAACAGACCTAAGTATGTATGATGACGTAACTGTAACCAAGTGGTGTCTCATTTCATAGGGGTATGTATTCACCCCTACCCCTTACCACTTGGTTTCGAGGGACAAGGGCTAGGGGTAAGACGAAGGGGTAGGGGTAAGGGGAAGGGGTAAGACAGAGAAATGAGATTCAGCCTTAGACTCTGTTTTGTGAACCCACAATTGTGTTGTAACTTTTATGCTGGACTCAGTAAACTTTGCTTAACTGAACTCGTCTCAGATTGATCCTTGTGTTCTGGTAAACTTAAGTCCAATGAAAGAAGGCACGGGAAAATGGCTTTTTCTGATTATTCTACGCCCCCAGGACTAAATATGTGACCACAGCAAGATAAAGTGTACTTATTAGTAATCCAGTATATATCCAGTATTATATTTATCCAGAGCAGCGGCGGGGCTCTAGGTCTAGACTGAAATATATCAACACCATTTTTAATCCTTAGTGAAATGTCTCAACAGCCAATTGTCGGATTGCCATGAAATATGGTGCAGACACACATGTTCCCCTCAGGTTAAAATGCAGTTATTATCCCCCGACTCTTTATATAGCGCCATCAACAGGTCAAATCGTTAATTCCTCCAATACAATTTTTTTTTTTTTTTTAAAACAGCTGTACTTTGTGTTCAATTCTTATTAGCAAATGTTAGCATGCTAACATGCTAAACTAAGATGGTGCACATAACAGACATTATACCAGCTTAGCATCAGCACTTTAGCATGTTGAAAAAAAAATTAAAAAAGAAAATAAAAACAAATATTACAGAGCACATAAATGCAGATTAAAAAATCTGAACATTATGAGATTTACAGGGAAAAGGATTTATTGAAGGGCTGTTAATTAGATTGCATTACATTGTACAAGTGACTCTAAAAGTGTTGAAACTGGTTACCTAGTGTATAACAGATAATCAGTGCTTCCTTATTCTGCCACAGGTTGGGAATCTATGTTTTCTGTGGTTGGATGGACAAGGCAAAAGAAATCAAATGGATGTTCCTCCTTCTCTTCATTGCTACCCTCATCTTCATCCTCTCTTACACTATGAGGACACCCAGGACGTACAGGTCCACCCCGCAGCCACATGGGCCTCCAAAAACTTGCCCCTTGCGGCTCTCTGAGCAGACCATCACCCCCCTCGACAAGACCAAGCACTTACTGGTGTCAGCCTACATGGACCAGAGAGAGAAAGGCTTGGATATACGCATCATTGGCATATTTAAGAGAGACTCCATCCAACCCCTTTACTGTCTTTTCTGTTGCACAGGCCAGTTATCAAGTAAAACAACTCCAGCAACAATTTTACAGCACTCAGACAACTTTGGTTTTCCCTTCGTCACTACAGATGTCATGTGTCAGATTCCTCAAAACTGCATGGCGACACATGTCAGTCTCCTGACTCAGCCAGACAGTAAGATGGTATTTAACCAGACTTGGCTTCTTATAAGAAACCAGAAGACCAGTGAGAAGGAGGAGAAAAAGTTGCAGTTTGACTTCACTGTCTGCATCTCCAACCTGTTTGGAGACTACAACAACGTACTTCAGTTTGCACAGACCCTGGAGATGTACAGGTCAGCACAGCAACAACACCACAAACCACAATATCCAAAATGAGATCAATCACACTGTAAACCCGAATTAGTTGACTTTACTCGCAAATCGCATGGAAACCCGTTGCCCTATCCCACTTTAGTTTTTACACAAGCTAAAACTAAACATGTTGAGTTGTATTAACATGGAACCATAAGTTTTTACACAAGCTAAAACTAAACATGTTGAGTTGTATTAACATGGAACCTTAAGTTTTTACACAAGCTAAAACTAAATATGTAGAGTTGTATTAACATGGAACCTTAAGTTTTTACCCAAGCTGAAACTATACATGGCGAGTTGTATTAACATGGAACCTTAAGTTTAGTATTTATATTTATTAGTAGTGTGTACTCAAATCATTAGATAAAACTAGCTAGTATGACTTGTTATTGCTACTCATCATTAATTACAATTACTATATTTTCCTCTAATTTAATTTAATTAAATATGGTAAAAAACCTTGTTTCAAATAAATTGGATGGAAAAAAAGAAACACCTCTAAATGCTCCAATGCATTTTATTTTTAAGAAAAATGGCAAAACAGGTCAACATCAACACGTCTAACCTAAAATGATTAATCTGAAAAAAGTCATTTCAAATCATTGAAACAATTATGTGTGTGGGTGTTGTGTGTGTCTTGTGTGTGTGTGTGTTGTCCGTGTCTGTGTTGTACGTGTGTGGCGTGTCCGTGTGTGTTGTGTGTGTGGGTGTTGTCCGTGGGTATTGTCCGTGTGGGTGTTGTCCGTGTGTGTTGTTTGTGTGTGGATGTTGTCTGTGTGTGTTGTTTGTGTGTGGGTGTTGTCCGTGTGTTGTGTGTGTGTGTGGGTGTTTTCCGTGTGTCCAGGTGTTGTCCGTGTCTGTGTTGTTTGTGGGTGTTGAATGTATCACAAATTTACAAGAAAAAAACATGGATGTCCCCTGAGATTGAATTGGTAAATCCATATACAAAACAAAATTCACAAGAAACCCCCACTCAAATGTACATTGCGAGCTGGTTTTTCAAAGTCTGTAGCTTCGGATTTAGGTCAGTGTCAAGAGCAATACCTGTTGGACGACCTGAAATGTGAGCTTCATAGTCTTGGGGTTGTTAAGATGGAGTGCATACGTGAGTCCAAACAGAATACACATTGCTTTTGGCAGATCTTGAATGTTGTCCATCACGACTTCTCCCTCAATGATGATTTTCAACGAGGCTGGACTGAGATGCTGGGAAGATGTGAGCCCAGCACCTTCACGCTCAATGAGAATTATCCCAACGTCAAGGTCACGAAAAGAACCATCATCATCCGATTCCTAAATATAGAATAACAGAAGAGCACAATCATTATATTAGATTTCTCATTTGAAAAACAACTTTAATCAATATGAGAGTGTCATGGTGAAAAATAAATAAAGGTGAAAATTATAAGAAAGCAAGTGCTTACTTACAAAGCCTGCTTTTATTTGAAGAAGTTTGTGGGGTTGTCCCCCACGGATGATAGGAAGCCCTCTGAGCACCTGTGTCCAGATCACAGTTGGCTCTGTAGTCTTTTGGGAATTAAACATAGTACTACAAGTTAGATAGCTAAAATGAAAAACAAATAATGATCTATAAGAAAGCTTAAACAAACCAAGCAATATTTGGATTGAATTATACAACTAATAGAGTAGCATTGTGATATGTTTTTACAAAACCTGTGAAAAACAATGCCAAGTACATAATGTGTATGGACCTACATTGGTCTGTTGTGAAATATGTGTCAACAACTGTCCAACATTACCTCTCTTGGATCGAAATAACTCGAGGAGACGAGGACTGTGCTGATCGATGCTCTCATAGAATTCCTGCTTGAGGTTCTTGCCCACAATCCTGCTGAACTCCATGAACACCTGAAAAATACAGAGAACAAAAACAAAGTGAACTTAGATCAAATGAACTATACAAGGCAGCTAAGCCATCTGCAAAGTAGTATATGATTTGAAATGTTGTTTAAATTAAAAAAACATCATGCCCCAAATGAAAAATACCAATGTTTTCCTTAAAGAGGACAATATACAACGTAAATGTGTACTGCGCAGGTGAGAAAGACGGCTTCTGTTCAGGGTGCAGAAAAATCACATGACTGACAGTGAAAGGTTACTTGGGCAGTTTCACTCAACCTGGGTTTTCTGGTGAATCTTTGCTAAGTGGACCTTAAGTGCATTAATGGAGTTGAATGTGCACACACATTGTTGGTGTAAGCAGGGAAATGGGACAGTTCTACCATAGTTTCCATGTTTAAACCGATGTTTTTAAAGGTTACCCCTTTTCTCACACAAACTCACAATACTTACACTTCCACAGCATCCTCACACCACAAGGATCTGTAAAAATAGAAAACAAGAAAACGTTTAGCTCAACAATGTCACTGTTAAATACAATAAGGCAATATAACTGAAACAACGCCTGTGTTACAGAGAAAACCGGCATGTAAAAACCGGTATGTGAGCCGTCCTCAGAATGTTAACACTAAGCTAACCTTAACATTCAGCTGTCACTTTTTTGAGAAGTTAGTGTTAGCAATAAGCATGTATTAACACTATGCACAGGTTCAAACAGTAACATTAGACAGAAAAAAAAGCTACGTCAACAAATTATCTGCAAGCTTTTGGGTATTCAAAATTCCCACAAAGATAACTAGGCTACAATAGTTATTTTACATATTAACCATTCCACTTGGAGTAGCTTCCAGGTTAGGGTACCGTCCGCAGCCGATGCCTGTGCTGCTCGTCCCGCCAGGTGTAGAGCCCCTTGAACGCACGTAAAACGCTGGTCTTGTCACATGACCAGGCAGGTTTTTGAATTAGCCCCCTCCCCTTTTTATGAAAGTAAACCTACCGAGTTATCTCTGCTAAGCCTGATTAGTGCAATGAATATTTCAGCTAAATAGTACAAACAACTAATGTTGTTTAGTAATGATAGCAGGTTTTTACAAAACATAAAAAGTATAAGTAATGATCACTCGTAAGTTTAATTAGAAACAAAATCAGGGTTTACAGTGCACCTTTTCTCTGACACTGTATAACATACCTGCATACTGTAACCTTTGCAAAGGTACTATTGCAGTGCCACTGGATTGTGTCACATTATACGTTATATATATGTTTCTGTTACTATTGCTGCTGAGTCAGGCGGTCTTATTTAAAAAAAGTTAAGTTAGAACTACAGTTTTTTTGTATCACTTTGGTACTATAATCGGAACTATGTGGTACAATTTCACAACTCTTAGTACAAAACTCCAAACTTCACACTTTCACATCCAGTTCCCTGACCCCCTTTCTTTATATGGTGACCAATTGTGGTTACCACTAGGTAAAATTAATTAGCAATAACGAGTATTCATTATGTGTGGTTACATGTAATTTAGACGTTCATACATACACACATTTTATGAATCTGACAAACCAAATTAAAAATGATAGGTTCAGTGATTAACTATTAGGAGCAGTTGGATTAAATGTTAGTGAAATGTATTTATGCAAATCAGAAGATAAGCATATCAAAAGTATTGCGAGCATTGCATTGGGAAAGACAATTACTTCATATGAACGGTATTGCCTTCGATGACACACTGATTAGGTGTGGTGAAAAAGTTACTGTGTAATTCTGTGTTGTACTTAGTCAATTGAACATGTGATTACATATTTGAAAAACATTTTGATGATCTGCTTTGACTTTTATACTAAGAGTTTTTTACCACCTACTTGCGAGAGTAGTACCAAAGCGATGCAAAACTGTAATTTGATCTAACACATAATTTGTTCTAATTAATTTTGAAGAATTCCATAATGCGCAAATCTGAGATACAGTGAGCTGTGACTGTCACATAAGCAACCTTCTGTGGTCAGACATTTTTACCACGTTTAAATGAAAGTTTGCATTTCGAATAAAAAGTGACCACTGCTGAGTAATGATAGGATGTTTTGTTGTTTGTGACTTCATTCTTTTTTCCTAATAGGGGTAACTAGCCCTCCAGATAGTTTTTAGTCCAATTTCCATCTCTACCCAATTTGAAGAAACAAAAACTTAAGTAATAAAAATTGCTATCTCAAATCCAAAGTCAATAAAACTACAGCTGGTGATTACAGCACTAAAAAAGTACATTTAAAAATGTTCAACAGACACTATTTGTGAAAATGACTAGATATTGTTTTTTAGCCATGCTGTAGTAGCTGTGGGGATGCCTGTCTGTTGGTTAGACCGAATGTATTGTTTTTGTAATTTGGGTGAACCAAGCACACTAATTAGCATGCTATATCTCACTCATCAAGTATAAACATGACATAAAACATCCTTCTGTGTATAGAGGGGTGGTAGAGTGTGCAGTGTCAACAAATACTTGTTTTTGTTTTATGTGTGCTTGAACTCGGGCTTGACAAAGCATACATCTGTGGAAGATGACAGCATTCCATCAAACTTGATTGAATTTTGAGTGAAAACAGACATCTCAACAACACTTTTTATGTGGTGTATTTTGTTAACAAAAAACATCTCTAAGCACTCATACGACTTGTACTGTGGCATTGAACATGCTTTTAGTTATTTGTTTGAAAGGGATACACTTCCAAATGCACTTATTTTAAGCGCCATTGGACAGGAGCCTCTGCTAAATGAATGTATTTTAACCTTTTGTGTCACCTTGCTCCAGGTTGCTGGGTGTGGACAGAGTGGTGATCTATAACACCAGCTGCGGCCCAGACCTCGACCGCCTGCTGCAGAGCTACAGCCAGGAGGGCCGTCGGAGATGGGTTCCTTCCCCCCCCATCGACCACCATCTGAAACCATCTCGAGGCTGGCTCTTCTCAGAGAGCGGAGGTGACGTGCACTACTTTGGCCAGCTGACCACGCTTAATGAGTGCATTTACAGATCCATGGACCGCTCACGCTACGTCCTGTTGAATGACATCGATGAGATTATAATGCCATACCAACACAACAACCTGATGTCTCTGATGGACATGCTCCAAAAGCAGCATCCAAATGTAAGGGTATTTCTGGCATGCATATAAATGCAAATATTACATTAATATCCAAACTTCAGGATCATATTTGACATTTATTAATATGTATATTGTCTCTCTATCTCCCATGCTGTATCACATTCTGTAGACAGGAGTGTACCTCATTGAGAACCATATCTTCCCCAAGAAACATTTTGAGCCAAGTGGGAGGTTTCACCTGCCTCAGTGGAACGGAGTGCCAGGCATTAATATTCTGGAGCACATCTACAGGGAGGAGCCCAACAGAAACATATACCACCCCCACAAGATGATAGTTAAGCCAAGGTAGGCTGAATTTGTCAGACTGAATGTTAATTATTCAGACCCACACTCAGTGCTTTGGTTGAATAAATAATACCTTTGACTACAGGTCTTTTTGTAAGACGCTATATATACCAGAGTCCTAATAATAATAATAATGCATTTTATTGATATAGTGCTTTACGTGGTACTCAAAGACACTTTACGTTAAAACTAGCACATTATGCACATTAAGAACAGATGAAGCCAACACATTAAACAAGAAACAATAGAAGGTAGTTATCCTTTTGAACTGTACAAAGAGGTTTAAAGGACAGTTTCCTCAAAGTAGAATACAACTTAACACCAGCCCAATAACATGTGCACTGATTACATTAAAAAGAATCGCCTCAACGTCACTAAAAGGAAACCCTACAAAGAAATGACAACACTAGGGCACATTCCAATAATGTGACAACTGGGCCAATTCAAACACATTTTAATGACTAATCACAACATACTTGTTTGGACAAGCCAAGTTTGTCATGACTGTCGTGGCAAATAAAGGTAGGGACAAAGAATTGCACTTAAGTCCTTTATGTCTCTGTGCATCACAGGTCGGTGGGGTGGACGTCAGTGCATGAAGTGCCCAAGTACTATGGAGAACGGTTCAAGGTTCCACCGGACATCTGTCGACTCATACATGTCCGCGTGGCTTTGCAAGGGTCGTTAACGGTGGAGCAGCTCCACGAGGACAAACGACTGTGGGACTTCCAAGAAAAACTGATTCCCAATGTGGACAAAGTACTGAGGAGAGTGGCACTGCTGAGCTCAGAGGGGCACAGGTGATGGATGGGATGGACGGACACTCAGATGGACACACATGCTGAACAGGTTGAATGTGACTCTCTCCAGCTGGGATATTTCATAACATCCATGGAGTGTCACTGCCATTATTTTCTGAAATGTTGCCTTCTTTTGCACTTAAAGGCCACCACACTGCCCTCCCTCAGCAACAACTGCCCTAATGCAGGTGCCGACGCCAAGAACTATACCAAATTAAATGCTGCTCAGTTGGTAATATTTTAAGAATGCTCAACCTAAAGAACTGTAGCTGTACACTGTGCTGAGAGTGATTCTCAGTGAGTCTGAACTGAACTACTGTATGTGTATAATTTATTTGTAATCATGGTGTCTTATAAGTTATTCTGATAGCAAGTTTTTTGTTTTAGTGCAGTTTACGTGTTGCTTTGGGCTCCGTTTGTCTCAGAAGATTTACCGTTTTTGTAGAGCGATTCCTTGATTTTAAGTTGTTCATTCAGTAACCTCTGCTGTCATGTGTCCTTTCCAGGGTGTTTGGGCTAAATAAGCGTCCAATCAAAAAGGCAGCTGCGTGCCAAGGTGAACTTGATTGTCTGTCGAAACAAGCACAGGTTTAGTTGAACAGGTGACCAAACATACGTGAATTTGCACTCCCCTTTGAACTTTTAAAAATGAGCCCCATTGTCTTAGCTGTAGAGACCTGCCCTTATTTACTGAACTTCTATTAGACCAAGTCTGCAGCAGGTTTTTCTTCCTGTGTACTTAATACAAATATTTAAATGTTATACGAGAGTCAAAGGCTAACCCCGCCCGTCATATGAAGCCGCTTTCCTCTTAACTAACACCTGTTTAGCTCAGGTCACCTTCAGTGCTTTGTCATCCCTTATCACAGTCACTATAATTACACTAAATCATGAAGTGTGGTCACACCCTGGTATTGACAAATTCTGTGCACTGTTTATATTATTAACTACCACTACTACTACAAATGGTGTAAAAGTAGAGTGACTGTGGTTTTGTCAGGCCAAGAAGAATCATGAAAGTAAATATAGGCTGGGTAGGTTTACAGAAAGAAATGTTCATGTGAGCAGACAACTCTGTTTGCAGTAAGTTACGTATAATGACCTCAGGGGAAAGTTTTTTCATGTATCAGGTGGAGGTATTTTGGTACCTGGGCACAGAAATAGACACTTCCCTGTCCGATTCACAACACACAGACACAACATACAAAAAAGCACAACAACGTCTCCACCTGCTCAGAAAACTCAGAACCTTTCAGATCAGTAAGGACGTGTTATCTTTGGTTTACCGCTCCCTCATTGAATCAGTTCTCACTTTCAATATCTCTTCCTGGTACAACCAACTCACCATCAAACACAAAACAAGACTTTCACGCATAGTGAATCACGCTGCCAACTGTTTTGAGTGAGATACGGTTTCTGAATGTGTACTGCCTTCAGTCTCCTAGTGAGCTGTTCAAAATCGGCCCGGATTGTGACGTCACAATCCGAAACGAGCTGGCTAACCACAACCTCTTAGCTCGTAGCGTTAGCGTTAGCATGCTAAAGCTAGCGTTAGCATGCTAATGCTGACACTAGCATGCTACCTATGAAGTCTCCCAGCTAATCCAGCCTTGTAACTGACCAAAATTGGAGAAACAGGCTTTATTGTACTGTCTATGGAGCTAGCTAGCTGACATGATCTACATCTGAGCTACTGAGCATGTGCGAGTGCAATCAAAGATAGTACAGAAGAAGAAGAAGAAAAGAGGTCTCACTCTGTAGCTAAAACAGAGACAAGGTGAAAAAAGGATCTACAGCAGTGAGAGAGAGCTGTGCAGTACAACAAAAATATGGTGTTTTTTTTTTAAATTAAACCATGTAAACCTATTCTGGTACAACCTTAAAATACAGTTATGAACCTGAAAATGAGCATAATATGGGCGCTTTAAATAACACAAAACAACTAAATAGTGGTAGGTAATACATCAGATTTCATATACTGCTTAAAAAAAAACATATTACATCGCTGACAATGGGAGCAGGACGCAAAAATACGAAAATTACTGTTGCACTATGTCTGGACATCTTGCCGTGCCAAGGTTGCAAAGGTTTCCTAAATGCCATGTATATACATTTGATGTCATCTTACTAATTGATTGCGGGTTTTGTGTAGATTTTGACTTTTATACGTTTTATTCCACTTTGTTTAAACGGTTAAGTGGAGAGGCCTCGTTCACCTGTTTGGAGCTGGCTGGTGAATGTGACGTGCGTAGTATTGGCCTTGCTGGATACACCGTGACTCTATTTGTGGATCTACTGATCGCTGTGGATTACTTTTTTTTGTGTCATTGATTACTGCAAAATACGGATCTTTTTTCTTAACGTGTCTTAACGTTTTATAGTGTGATTGCGCTTGTTTTCTGCATTTGGGGAGGCATCTCAACAAACTGTAGGTCGAACACTGATTGTTCACTGTTACATTTGAGTTGAATTTAAGTGCCACCGTCTCTCTATTTGCGTTCCAAGACAGCCGTGCCGCGTTTGGATTTCATAAGGGCGAATTGTTAAATTGTTACAATGTAATTTAAAATCTGCTTTAAAAATAAACATATAGCTATGTTTTGAATATAATGTTCAATGTTCTTCGGCAGCTTTACCTATGTGCTAAAACATACAATGAGTCCATAGCAACCAGTGTTGAATTTATTTCCCAGTGTCCTTTGCTGGATGGTCTCAATGTTTTATTTCATGTGAATACTAGTTTACTAGAGGAGTAACTTAGTATTTTAAGTAATGCAGGAAGTGTGCATTTAGTTTCCATGCTTATTGTGTTTCCACAACAATGTCAGGGAGTAAATCTACTGAAATGTAGCTGGCACGTTGTTGAACAATAAACCACTCAAGTTTCCAGCTTAAGTAAATTATTTTCATTGTTCCGAAACAATGCCTGCCCTACTTCAAACATTAGTGGGAGCTTTATGCAATAGTATCCTTTGGTCGACTGGTTTTGCAGGACCAGGCTTCTATCATCAGACGGCTTTATGTTTAATTTCTGTCGCAGAAGTTTTAAATGGTGGTGGAATGTAACAAAGTACATTCACTCAAGTACAGCAATTAAGTACTTGGACTTTACTTGAGTATTACCATGAAATGCCACTTTATACCTCTGCTTCTCTACAATTCAGAAGGAAATGTACTTTTACTCCATTTATTGCACAGCTATATAGCTAGACTTTGCAAATAGAACAAGAGTTTGTAACATATGTGCATTGTTACTGTTATATATATATATACATATATATATATATACACACACACACACTTAGTTACATTTAAGACCACCGTGGCAAAATTAAAATGCTACCTACACATTAATGAATTAGCATTAATGATCAAATACCATACCATAACAGCAAAAGCCATTCTTCTGCCTTGAGCATGAAACAGACAAGAGCTATTCTGGAGCCTTTCTGTCCCTTTGGAGTTTCATGGTTTGCTGCTACGTTGTTTCCAGGCAACGCTGGAAATGTTTATGTCCCAGTGCCCTGATGAACGAAGCAACAGCCTCTCAGCTGACGAGCAGTATCAAGGAAATGACCTGGTACAGTTAGGAAGCATCTGCCGGTGAGGATGTGCATGCTCATCAAATCAAGGGCAGTGATATAACAGGCATTATTTACAAAATGAAACTCGATAAAGACCGCTCAAGCTTTGCTAAAATGCTGACATATTTTAGAAGTTTTTTTTAAGGTTATTCTATATGATTTTGTCAACTTCTCAGTTGTTGGTCCTAATAGAGGATGAGGATTGTTGGTCTTGTGCATGTCCCATAAAGCAGAAAAAGAAGCAGAGAAGTCTTCTAGGTAGAGCAAACTTTCTCCTTTGCTTTCTGGCTCATATAATATATACCAGTCTCAGTAAAACACACACACTAATCAGTTTGGGTCTCTCTAGTATTTCATATTACATCTAGCCACAGAGCTCAGCATGGGATTTTCTGAAAAATAACCACCAATTTAACACTATTCTGAAGATCTTTCCAAAATCCTCAGACTCCTCCAACCATTTGAATAAATGACCCCCCCACCCACCCATGTGTCACATTTTTAACCCGTTTCTCAAGTCACCCCACACATATTGGACTCGGACACATTTAAAAAAGCATCATCATTTGGAAACTATTTATTGAACATTTGCAACCAGATATCAGTTAAATACAGAACTTTCATTTCTCTCTCTACATCCCAACAGCAGGGACTGGCTCCACTTCATTACACTGAGAGGAGGGAATGTTACAGGACTTGGTAAGCACACACGGTGCTGGAAGTCATTTGGCTTTCTGTCTTCTGATAATAAAAGAGAAACTAATTCTGAGTCTGCCTCTTAAATGTCCAACACTGCTTCCTCTCCTCTCTCCGCAGCTAGATCCTGCGCGTACAGACCATGGCAAAATGACACAAATAGGAGCCGAGAAGAAAAAAAAACCAGTATAGACGACGGAGACACACCTCTACTCTATGTGGGCTGAGATGTGTAGCCATGATTTGAAAAGCTAAACGTAAAATGATCAACATGAATATATTAGAAAAATGGCAATTAGTCTTTAATAAACACCTCGCCTCACCTACTCCCAACAAGACCAGGGTTATAAATTAAAACTGTCCAAATAAAATCAATCAACCAAGACTTTGGGCCCATTCAGTTCCATTTCAAGACTGGAAAATCCTCATTGAAAAAAAAACAAATGGCACTTTTCAGTCTTCTGAACTGGAATCTAGAATATCGACTCCGATGGAATCGACCCCCAACCCTAAAATCAACTCTTTCTAATTTACATATATGGGTCAGGCGCTCTTCAAGCTTCCACCATCCTAGCAGTTGCTCCCCACAGGACAGGGGGACCTCTGCGGTCTCTGAGGGCTAGGCCACGGTTTTAAAGGTCTGCAGTATGAGGTTGGTTTGGTGGATGAGCCGGTTTGCACTGATGAAGACATTTATCGCCCTGGGAACACAGAAAGTTACAACTTGAGAAACACGTAGACTCTGTTAAAACAAATAGTATTAGTGAGGAAACACAATGGAAAAGGGGCGAGCTGGTTCTGGGAGGACATTCAAAGTTACACAGCCGGTTTAGTTAACAAACGAACAACTGAGTAACCGCAAACATTCCTGCGCCAGGGTCCTTTCTTCTCCTTAAACTTTTATGGTTCTTGATGCAATGGGGGTAGTTTCGCACTGCCAGACCTTTCTCCACAGCGCTGTGGAGGAGGGTCTGGCTAGTCCGCACACAGCATTCCGGGATGGGAGAAAAACTTGCTCTGGTTTATTGGCATTTCTTTAAACCAATCACAAATCGTCTTTACGCTGCAAAATAGCCTCGGGAAGG